>NC_045696.1:96489398-96799591 GCF_009834535.1 Camelus ferus
TTTAAATGGCTAACTTTGGAAATTGTAAGCTTCTGCACAGGGCAGCTTCGGGGCTTTCCAAGTCAGCTCCCTGCTCTGAAAGTTCAAAGCTGTATCTTCAGCACCTTTTGAATTACAAATACTCTAGATTCCAAGTCAAGCTAATCAATGCCTTCAGCTGAGGTATCATCTGAGCCACCTCTCCACCCATTAAAGGAGAGGAGGACTGTTGGCTCAGCAAGGTCACAGAGCCAGAAGGTGGCCAATGCGATGCTGTTTTAGGTCTCTGGGCTGGCCGTGGAGAGACGCTCAGGGACCTGGGGAGGTCAACTCCGTGGGGGCAGCAGGAGGAAGAAAGCACCCATCCCAGGGAGGGGATCTTGTGCGCTGGGAGTTTCCCAGCAGATCACTGAAGGGAAATGGCATGGTTGGATTTACGTCACAGCAGGACATGCTGGGGCCTGTTGAGGAGTGATAGGAACAGAGACTGGGCAACCATCAAGGACATTTTACAGAAACTCACCCAGGAGGTGATGAGAGTCAAGACTCAGGCAGCGGAAGGATGCAGAAAAGTTTAGGAGGCTAAATAGTCAGGGTCTGATGATTGATTAAATGTGCAGAGTAAGGAACAGGCCATCTTTGCTGTATTCAGAGTTCAGTTCAGTTTTATACCGAGGTCTCTCTCCCCTACTGCAGTAACTTGAATAAAATCTCTTGCCATTTTTAACCAGTGTCTGGTGAAATTTTTTTTCTATTATACCACAGACAAGCCACCCAAATATTGTGAAGTGGGTGAGGAGTGAGAAGACAGAATGCAGGGCTAGAGCCTCAGAGGTGGGGCAGTGAGGGCAGTCAGAGGAGCCACGCAGGATGTCCAAGTGCCTGGCAGGTGTCTCGGAGGCAAGAAGGAATAGCCAGGGAAACAGATGAGAAGCCAGGTCTTCTGCCTTCAAATCCAGTAGAGCTAAGCTTGCTCGTGACTACACAGAGTGTGGTGTGGATGTGTGCACGTGTGGAAATGCACACGTGGGCACACAAACAGGCAGACTGGGTAGCCCCTGTGTGGGCCAGCGTTAACTGGAGGTGGACATGATTGAAAGCTCTTCCCTTTCTCCAGGAAGTCCACCCTCTCATTTCTTTTCTGACACATGAAATTCTTTTATTAGGAAAAAATATGTTTTATTATGTAATTAGAATTAATGCTTGGTCAAGATGGCAGAGCAGTAGGACCATGAGCTCAGCTCTCCTCACGACTACAACAAAACCACAAATGACTGCTAAATGACCAGCAAAAAGAAAAAGGACTAGAACCTAGCAAAAAAGATCTTCTGCAACTAGAAACATAAAGAGGGAACCACAGGCGTGGAGGGGCGTGCTCATGATGTAATCAAGCCCCATATCCCCGGAGTGGGGGACCCACAAGCTGAAGAATACATAAGTGGCAGAGGCCCCCCCAACAGGAGTGAGAGCTCTAAGCCCCATGTCAGGCTCCCCAGCCCGGGGTTCTGGCCCTGGGGAGAGAAGGAGACCCCAAGACATCTGCTTTTGAAGCCCAGCGGGACTTAACACCAGGACCTCCAGGGGACTGGGGGAAACAGAGATCTCATTCTCTTGGGAAGCGTGCTCCAGGTCCAAGGGAAGAGGCAGTTATTTCTTAGGAACCTGGGCCAGACCTGCCTGCTGGTTTTGGAAGTTCTCCTAGGGAGGCAGGGGATGACTGTGGCTCACCCAGGGGACAAAAAAGCTGGTAGCAGACATTCCTGGAGTGTTTATCTACATGAGCTTTCCTGGAGGTTGACATCTTAAATGGATCATCAGCACCAAGACCTAGCCCCACCCAACAGCCTGCAGGCTTAAGTGCTGGGAAGCCTCAGGCCAAACAACATACAGGGTGGGAACACAGTGCCACCCATCAGCAGACTTCCTGAGCCACAAACGCCTCTAGACATGGCCCAACCCACCAGAGGTGCAGGACCAAGCTTCACCCAGCAGGATCAAGCTTCGCCCACCTAAGGGTTACACTTCCAACCTCCCTTCCAAGTAGTGGCCACATGATTCTGGCCTATGGAGTGTGAGCAAAAATGACACGGGCAGGCGCAGGCTCCTCCTGCCAAGAAAACTGCATAAGCCTCTAGTCCAGCCTCATCCACCAGAGGCAGATACTAGAAATAAGAAAAAACAATCCCAAAGCCTGTGGAAGGAATCCAAAAACACAAGCCAGATTCTATCCTGGGACCAGCTGGACCCTGGCCCTTGGGTGACAAGAGAGGAGTGTACTGCTGGGACGCATAAGATGTCTCCACAGAGGGCCACTTCTCCAAGGTCGAGAAACATAACTAACCTACCTAAAAACACAAATAGAAAGATAGACACTATGAGGCAGCAGAGGAAAATCTTCCAGGCAGCAGAGGAATATCTCCCAGGCCAAGGCACAAGATAAAATCCCAGAAGAAACAAATGATGAGGAGACAAGCAATTTATCTGAGAAAGAGTTTAAAGTAATGATGGTGAAGATGTTCAGAGAACTCAAGAGGAGTATGGATGCACAGGGGGAAGTTTTTAGCAAAGAGTTGGAAAATATAAAGAATACCCAGAGTTGAAGAATACAATTACTGAAATGAATAACACAGTAGAAGGAACCAAGAAAAGACTAAGTGAGGCAGAAGAACAGATCAGTGAGCTAGAATTAAGGTGTATATGGTCACCCTGGGAGAGATGCATGTCTACAAATTCACCTTTTTTACCGTGTCAACAATTGCTATTGGAGCCTTTTCTAGTGGCCTGTTTTGATTGGGAAGGAGGATGGAAACTGAAGAACTCACAACGCACCGTTCACTCTGAGAGGGTGAAAGAGCTCAGATTTATAAGCTGAGGGCACCAAATATTAAATTTTGCCAAATTTGCCAATAATAGAGTTGCTTTGCTGAGGTTCTTGTAAGAAAAAGAAACCACTCCAACAAACTGAAACAAAGAAATGGAATTTATTGAAGGAATAAAGCATCTCACAGAATACAAGGACTTGCTGAGCTCCAGGACCCAGGAAAGACTCCAGGATCCCAGCCTTTGTGACTGGGGTCCCTATAGACTCCAACCACTGACAGGATTCTCTCACATTTAGATGATTTTCAAGTCCAAATGCATATTCCCAAGATAAACAACCAAGCCTGTTCAAGACAAGATTCTATGCCTCATTCGACTAGCTATGACTGGTTGGCCAACCAGCAGAAGACCTGGCTTTCTCATCTGTTTCCCTGGCTATTCCTTCTTGCTCCCGAAATACCTCCCAGGCACTTAGAGAGATGGAGTCATGTGCAGACGCATGGCTCCGAGGCACCCCCTCTGTGAAAAAGGCAGTGTGATCAGATTCAGGGAAGGTGCGGCACACCTGGGCTTCCTCTTTGCATTACTTCCCAGCTGGGTGGCTCTTTACCCTTTATAAAGCCCAAGCACTTCCCCAGAACTATTCTGGTCCTCACAGTTATCACGTAACTAGGCGAAGCAGAGACTTTTTCACATGATGCAATGATGCCTTTTTCCAGGTGAGGAAAGTGATGTTTACAAAGCTTAGTTGACGTACTCTAGGTCACAAGACTAAGTAGCAGAGGCAAGAGTTAAACCTATGTGTCCTGAGCTGCAAAACCAAATATGTGTGACTACGTGGGTAGGAACGCATGACGAGTGTCTGGATGAGAGCCACCAGAGCTGAAGGAATGTGCTCACCTGTGCTTTCAAACTAAGCTGTTTACAAGAGGTCAGGGAAAATGGGAGGAGGGACCAGAGTACAGATGAAGGAAAGAGAAAGGCATGAAACAGATCCAGAGGGAGACCTCTGGAATCTGCACATAAATATATCTATAAGGTATCAATGGCAGAGGTTATTCATTGTCCCCCACAATGGCTATTCTCCCTTTACAAGATAGTAAAAACATTCCTAGTAAAATGAATATTTGCCCAGCTAAGGGTTACACTTCCAACCTCCCTTCCAAGTAGCGGCCACATGATTCTGGCCTATGGAGTATGAGCAAAAATGACATGTGCAAATTCCTTGTCGTGTGCTTAAAGGACAAGTCCTTCATTCCTTTCCCCTTTCTATGGTCTGGAATGCAGAGTTAATGGCAGGAGGTGAAGCAGCCATATTGGACCATGAGGTGCAAGCCAAGTATGAGGATGGCAGAGACTCAAAATGGATAAAGCCTGGGTTCTTGATGAAACCACCATACCAATCACTGCCAACCCAGACTTATTTTCAAGTCCAAGAAATAATTTTATTACAGTTATATTGGAGAAATAATAAAATGCCATGCATCATGCGGTATTATAGTAGGCACTGGTAAATGCTAAATATTTCCATGATTGATATGCAGGTTAAAAAAAAAGTTGGTGTATTTTGGCTAGGGAAATTAGTGGTAATTTCTATGTCTTCTTTATTTATCTACTTCAAAATTTTAGATGATTATATATCAATAGTGAAATTACTTTTAAACTGTATTCCAGTAATTGAACTTTTTAAATGCTTACAATTTATAACACAATTATTCTTCTCCAAGGAATTTTTTTTCTCATAAACTTTTTACCAAAAATTTCTATCAAAAACACAGCCACAGTGACTGTAATTATATATTTTTGGCTCTTGTGTGAGATTTTTCATAGACTAAATTCTTAAAAAATTTTTTTAAATCACTAGTTATGAACATTATTTTTTAACTTTTTATTATAGAAAATTTCAAATATATAAATGATTAGAGAAAATAATATAATGAACCCCTATATACCTATTACAGATCTTCAACTACTAACTCCTGACGAATTTTGTTTCATCTATATGGTCTCATCCACTTCTAACCCTCCCCAGGAGGTTTATTTTGAGGCAAATCCCAGACATCATATCATTTCATCTATAAATATTTTAGTATATATCTTAGGATAAGAACTCTTTTAAAAAAACATGATCACAATACCATCCTTTGTTATTATCAAGCATACAGTGTTTAAATTTTCCCAGTCATCTCACAAACTTTTATGCAGGATCCAAATAAATTCCATACATTGCAATCAGTTGATACATCTCTTTTAGTGTATAGGTTACCTGGACCTTTATGGGACAGACCGATGATCTTTTAACTTGTTTAAGCCACTGTTATTTGGAGTCTCTGTCACAGCAAGGACATCCTAACACCCCACCTCTCCACCAGACCTGCAGAGGCCTCAGCCCAGAACCACTGGAGGCCCCAGTTCTCAGGGCAAGCATGTGGCTCATTACCCTTGTCCTCAGGCCTTGGCTGACCCAGACAGGGGCAGGGGCAGAGTCTGGCACCCAATCCTGTCTTGTGCCGAGATGTTTCTAGTCCTTTTCAGGTCATGCATCAGCCAGGGCAGCAATTAGGACTTACTGGAAGTACCAGATTTCCTCCAAGCAGCAGCCCAGGCCTGGCTCACCTAAAGCCTGAATTTCTTTCCCAGGTTGAGAAGGCACTATGATGAGAATGAATCACTTTGTACGTCTGACGAATAAGTGTGGCCATGTTCCAGGAAAGTTTTATTTATGGACACAAATTTGGACTTTGTATAACTTTCACAAATGTTATGATGTACATTATTACATGTTATATAATTATGTATTGTTAAAGTATACTATGAAAGAGTATAATATTTTGTGCCATGAAATAGTGTTATTCTTTTAATTTGTTTTCAACCATTTAAAAATGTAAAAACCATTTTTAGCTTTCTGGCCATACATAAACAGATGGCAGACCAGATTTGTTGGTTTGTGGGCTGCAATTTGCCAAGCCCTGATCTAGCCCAGCCTTCTCATCTCTTTTACTGAGAATTAAGCTGAGGACCAGAGAGGTGAATTAATTCATCCAAAGTCACACAGCAAGTTTATGATAGAGGCCAAATTAGCACCTGAAACGCACCAAAGAGTAGGATACTCTAATATGCAAGAACAGGATACTCAAGAACTATTTGTAAGGCCAAAGACAGAGAACCAGAGCTTACACTCAACGCCATATGGATACATAATGACAATAGACAGCCTGACTGCAGTGCCCGTTTCCTAGTAACCACAGCCTCTCTGATGAAAGATTGCTTCCACTTGTTATTTATAACTTATTTCCCAATAGGGAGGGTGAGTGATTTATTTATATTTAGTTTCAAGAGCCAGGGAAATCCTGATCTACCATCTTAGGATAGACACAAACCTTATAGCCACAGCTGCCAGGAGATGGGAGAAAGCAAAGAAAGCTGCAATGTACAGTGTTGTCCCTGTTACCAACAACAAGGGTCACATACAGCAATTACTGACTGCCTGACACAAATAACAGATGGTGCGAGGGGAGACGGGAGGGAAGGATGCATTCCTATTTATACTCTATGGAGGCAGTCATTATGAAAAACCTTTCTGCACCTTGTTCATTACCGGAAGCATCTGTTAATTTTGCCTGCCTTTTGACTTTGTTAGCATTACTTTGCTGCTGGCTCCTAGAATTATGCTCCTGAGAATGAATTCTGCTGTCTCAGAAGGTGCTTTCTTGGTTCCAGAGAAAACTGGATGATCTGAAGTCCAGAAAAAGAGCACAAAGCATTACAAAACAGAAAAAGCCTTTAAACAGAAGAGAGTTTATGGATCAGTCAAGAGATTGCAGGTGGAACTGGGTAGAACTGACAAGTTAGGCCAACATCAGAGAAGGTTTGCACTGACCGGGTTATCTAGACATTACCTAGTGCTGTCCAACCCCTTATTTTATTTCTGCAGGCTCAGAGAGGGTAAGTGACTTTTATAAGATCACACAGCAGATTAAGTGAATTCATATCTCATAACTTGCTGCCCCATGACCTTTCTATTGCCTAAGCAGCCTCTAAAACAAGGCAGAAAATATTTCAGCAGGCAGAGGTACAGCACCAACGTGATGAACAGATGCAGAGTCTTCACTTCCTTCCATCAACAAATGTAAACAGACAGTTATGTCATTGTGCAATCATAGGTAAGTAGTCAAAAAATGACATTTATTAAAAGAATGAAGAAGGCAAACTCTGAAACAATAACCCACCCCCATTTGTGTGGTGCTTTTCAGTTAACATAGATTTGTATTCTTGCTAAGCTTTGTAACAACTCTAAGAGGTCAACCAGGCAGGAATTGTTGTCCCTATTTTGAAGGGAAGCTGCTAAAAGTTATAAACACCTGCTATGTGCCACTGTTTTAAATGTTTCTTGGGTATTAATTAATAAATCCTCATAGTCACCCAAAGAGGTGATTAAAATTATTATCCCCATTTTTCAAGGTGAAATGATTGGCTCAAGATCACTGCCAGTATCTAGATATGATGGACACACCCCACGGTCATCCCTCAACAAGTCACACTTCTGTATAATACCCTCCCCTTGAGTGTTGGCAGACTTGTGGCTTGCTTCTTTTCAACAGAATATGCGATAAAGAATGATATTACATAATTATAAAAGGGTCAATTCTCCAGGAACACATAACAATTCTTAACCTGTACGTGCCTAACAACAGAGCATCAAACTTCATGAGGTAAAAACTGATAGAACTGCAAGGAAAGACAGATGAATCCACTATTATAGCTGGAGACTTCAACACCCATGTCTCAGAAATGGCAGGTCCAGTACATGGAAAATCAGTCATGACAATGCCATCAATCAGCTGGATATAACTGACATATAGAATATCTCATCCAACTGCAAGTAGAATATATATTCTTCTCAAGCTCACACAGAACATTCACCAAGATAGGCCACATTCTGGGCCATAAAACACACCTGCCTGGTTGACCAACTGAACTCTTAGGGTTGTTACAAAGCCTTACTAATTTAAAAGAATAGAAATTATACAATGTCTACTCTTAGACTACAATGGAATTAAACCAGAAATCAATAATAAAATGATAACTGGGAAATCCCCAAATATGTGGAGATCAAATAACATACTTCTACATAGTACATGGGTCAAAGAAGAAATCTCAAGATAAAAGTTAAATATTTTAAACTAAATGAAAATAAAACACAACTTATCAAAATTTGTGGAATGCAGCAAAAGCAGTGCTTAGGGGGAAATTTACAGCATTGAAAAAATATATATATATGTATTAGTAAGGAAGATCTGAAATCAATTTATCTGAATTTCCACCTTAGGTAACTAGAAAAAGAAGAGCAATTCAAATCCAAAGTAAGGTGAAGAAAATAAATAACTAAAATTAGAGCAGAAATCAATGAAATTAAGAACAGGAAATCAATAGAGAAAATCTATGAAACAAAAAGCTGGTTCTTTGAAGAGATCAATAAAATCAACAAAGCCTCTAGCCAGGCTAAGAAAAAAAAGAGGCTGCTAATGACTAACATCAAAAATGAAAGAGGGGGGAAACAGTATAGAGATTCTGCAAAAAACTAAAAACAGACTTACCATATGATCCAGCAATCCCACTTCTGGGTATATATCCAGAGGGAACTCTAATGCAAAAACGATACATGCACCTCAATGTTCATAGCAGCACTATTGACAATAGCCAAGACATGGAACCAACCTAAATGTCCATTGACAGATGACTGGATAAAGAAATTGTGGTATATTTATACAAAGGAATACTATTCAGCCATAAAAAAGAATAAAATAATGTCATTTGCAGCAACATGGATGGGCCTGGAGATTGTCACACTAAGTTAAGTAAGTCAGAAAGAGAAAGGAAAATACCACGTAATATCATTTATATGTGGAATCTAAAAAAAAAACAAAAAACAAAAAAGACACAAATGAACTTATTTACAAAGCAGAAACAGATTCACTGACATAGAAAACAAACTTATGGTTACTAGTGGGGAAAGAAGGGTGTGGAGGGATGAACTGGGAGTTTGGGATGTGCAGATACTAACTACTATATACAGAACAGATAAACAACAAGGACCAACTGTATAGCATAGGGAACTATATTCAATATCTTGTAATCACCTATAATGGAACAGAATCTGGAAAAGAATATATATATGTATATATATAACTGAATCACTCTGCTTACACCTGAAACTAACACAATATTATAAATCAACTATATTTCAATAAATTTAAAAGTAAAATAAAATTAAAATAAAAGGCTAATAAAGGAATACTATAAACAACTCAATGCTCACATATTTGATAACAAAGTTAACCAATTCCTTGAAAGACATAAACTGCCAAAACTCACACAAGAAAGAGAGCATCTGAAAAAGCCAACAGACTATGGCAAAAGTGGTGGGATATCACTCCCATGATTATGTTGCCTTACATGGCAAAGGTGAAAGAATTCTGCAGATGTAATTAAGGTCCCTAATCAGTTTGGCTTACAGTTAATCAAAAATGAGATTATTCTGGGTGGGTCTGACCTAATCAAGTTAGTCCTTCCTAAAATAGCTTAGCTTTCCCCCCAAGATCAGAGACTTAAAGCAGTAGAGACTGCCCTTTTCCCATTGGTTTTAAAGAAATAGCTTCTGTAGCCACAAGGAAATGAATTCTGCCAACAACTCTATAAGCTTAGAAGAGGATCCTGAGCCTAGATGAGAACTCAGGGCCTGGCCAACACCTTGACTGCAGCCTTGTGAGACCCTGAGCAGAGGATGACCCACCAAGCCTGGACTCCTGCCTGGCAGAAACTGGGAGATAATGAATAGGTGTTGTTTTAAGCAGCTAAGTCTGTGGTAATCTGTTATGCAGCAGTAGATAACCAATATAGTAGAGAAGCAAAGATTCCCACCCAATCTGACTCCAGGACATGTGCTTTGAATGCTGGTTCTCAGTTTCTTTCTGGCACCAAATGAGAGGTTTTTGCTACCCACACCAAACAATCTTCTATTTCTCTAACATCAACTAGGTGTCCTTCAATTAAACTCAGTTCTTTGCTGCCTGGAATTAGACTTCACAGGTGTAAGGGCTGTCAGTTTCACCAGACTGCTCTCACTTCAGGCACCAGTAGCAAGTATCAGGTCATCCATACTTTAGAGCCACCAGCTATAAATCGAGGGCTCCCACAACCCCCTCCACAGGTTCAGCAATTTGTTAGAATGGCTCACGGACTGAGAAAGATACTTCACTTATGCTTACCAGTTTATTATAAAGGATACAAATAGTCAGATGAAGAGGTACACAGGGCGACAGGAGGGTCCTGAGCGCAGGAGTCTCTGACCCCAGTAGAGTTGGGGTGTGCCACCCTCCTGGCACATAGACATGTTTGCCAGCTTGGAAGCTCCACAAGCGCCACTGTTTAGGGGTTTTCCTGTAGGTTTCATGACGTAGGCATGGTTGATTAATCATTGGCTACAGGTGAGTAGCTTGATCTCTAGCCTGCCTCCCTTCCCTGGAGATCAGAGGGTAGGACTGAAAGTTCTAGGCTTCTCATCAAAGGTTGGTTTTTCTGGTGACCAGCCCCCATTCTGAAGCCATCTAGGGGCCCAGCGAAGCCTCAGTAGAACAAAAGATGGTCCTATCGCCCTCATCACTCAGGAAATTTCAAGGGTTTTAGGAATTCTGTGCCAGGAGCTGGGGACAAAGATCAGATATGTATTTCCCATTATACTACACTGGTCTTTAAGGCCTTTCAGATGATGACTGGGGCCCACACCAGTGACCAAGTGACCAACCAAAGACCACATGGCCAGGGACTGAGGGACTGAGTCAGGACCAACCTTTAGGACTTTTGACTTCTAGCTTATCCCTGGCCTGTGTTGCCACCCCTAAAATACAGAAAGGCAGGAAAAGGTAAAACTTTCGGAGGAGAATTTTTAATATGTAAGAGGCAAAACACTGGTTAAAGGTTAGAAGTTTTCACATAAGAAATATTCATTATGATTCTATGATGTAAGTCAAAGGAAATACAGAAAGTAAAGCTCAGAGAAACTAAATAACTTGTCCAAGGTGACAGCCATGGGGGAAGCCCTGGGATCTGAGCCTGGGCCTGACGCCCTCTTTCTCTTCCTTACCACACCACCAAAGAACAAAAGGGGAATATGTTAGCTATCTTCTAGTTTCCAATGGATTGGTAGAATTCTTTAAGGAAGGACTATCATCAGGAAATTTCCATCTTCACAGAAAGAAGAAGTAAAGAAAATGAATGATAATTAAAGCATAAAGGATTTAATTTAATCCTAAGGAAGAGCTTTCCAGGGGTAAGGTTAATTAAACACGAACGAGATTTGGTTTAAGAAGAAAAATCAAAAGGCTCTAAAATTCTGCTTCCAGATTTCTGTTTGGTGTCATGTGAAAAAAGCAAGAAGAAAGGCTGGGGATAATTCTGCAAGCTGGTCAAAATGCCTGCAAGCCAAAGTTGACTCTAAGGCTCAATTAAGTAAATGACTGTAAAGATCAGTCATAGTTTTCTGGGAAACTAGAGCAAATGGTAATAACAATAAAGGCTTGCATGTTAATTTCCAAGTTTTGAATTCAAACTAGCTTTTCTTATTAAATCATTGGTATAATTTTTATTTTTAGTTATCAATAAAGAAAGTAAGTGGAGTCAGGCACAGGCTTTTGCACTTATGTAGTGCATTTCCTTTATAGGTAAATGATTTCAGGCTCTGCCCCGTCGCCCCCTGCCCCACTGCATGGCTGCAAAACTTCCTTCTTCCCCCATGACCCCTGCTTCGTACTTACTCTTTCCTTTTGCTGCTGCAGACCCATTGCTTCAAGAGACCCCGTGTTCAGTCCCAACTTTTTGATGCATCAGGGGTAGTCTTTGGACAGGAGTTTTAGGTGACTTCATGTGCCATAGGGTGGGAGCAAAGGTATTAAAAAGTGAAGAGTACAACCCCAGATTCTGCATTTCTGTACCCCTCCCCTGCCCTATCTCTCCAGATCTGGCCCAGGGTCCTCCAATCCCACCTTTTCTTTCCACCCTACGTCTTATATTCAGGCTCCTGCTTTTAAGTCTGTTGACAAAATGCCCAGGAGAGTGGTGGTTGCTGAATCACATTCTCAACTCCTGGTGTATTCCAGAAACCAGCCCTTTCCATTTATAGAACCCTTATCAACATCTAACTGAAAAGAGAGAGACAGTAAAGACAGCACTTTCTTTATTGAAAAGAATGGGACCATGAATTCCAACTTAGGAATAAAAGGGGTCAGAAAGGCTAGGCAAAGGATGTTCACAAACAATAATAAAATTTGGCAATATGTAGCAGAAGTTTATAAAATAACCATATCATTTGATTCTACTTTTAAGGATTAAACAAGAGAAGAAAAAAAGGTCTACATAAGTAGAGTGATACACCATTTTCATAGTTTAGAAGTCTCAATATGGGAAAGATATGACACTATCTCCATTTCACAGATGAATAAACTGAGGCACAGAGAGGTTAAATAACTTGTCCAAGGCCATACAGCTAGTAAGAGGTCAAACTATGATTCAAAACTAAAGCAGCAGGGGCCTAGAGGCGATGCTCCTTACCACTCTGTTCTCCTATGTGTCCCCTGTGCTCCCACAGCCCCATGAGCCACTGTCCCCCAGCATTTTCCGCTCCCTGTGTGTCTGTTTCCTCCACTGGAGAGAGCAGGAACTACATCTTATTCACCTTGACATCTCCAGGTGCCTGACCCACAGGAAATACTCAAAATATTTTTACTGAACCCAACAAAAGGGTGTATTGATAAGTTGTCTGGTCGCTGGGGCATATGCTTCTACCTCTACAGAATTTTCTGTAAATCAGGACACAAACATTGCCCCAAATATACAGATTTAATAATGATCCTTAAGATAAATAGTTTTCTTAGCTACTCCCTTTTCTTGGTTTTGGGTTGTTAAATTATTTAAATGGCAGATCCAGAATTAATTTTTTAATATGGCTTTCTACATAGGAAATTCCAAAACATTTATCACTTTTAGATTATTTGAGAGCAAAGATCAAGGAATTTTTAATTTTTTTTTCTATACTGGGGATTGGGGTGCCCCAAAATATTAAATAGTGATGCCAACATTTAAACTATAAAATTATAAAGAGGAAAGCAGAGTAAAGCTTTTTTTAAAGGAGGATTTATGGTTAGAGGAGGAAAATAAGAAAGGATTTCTTCACGCTTTTTATGTCTACAATAAAAATACTGAACTTGGTGGAAGTTTATAGGACTTGTGAACATGAAATGGTTAAACAATCACCAAAAATAAATTTAAGAAACTGGAGGTAGAGCATTCCCAAGCTAAACTGCGGACACTTCTAAATCCACCTCTGTTTGATGTGGTGACTTGCTGTGTGTTTCAAGGTCTTCATAATAATATATATAACCAGTCCCCTCAGCCATGACCATGCTAGTCAAAATAAATCCACATAAATCTTTGCCTTGACCTCTTAGTTTTCCCAGGATTTTACAAAACTCATGATCAGAAATGTCATAGACAAAGTGACTTCCTGCTGAAGAGGTCCAATTTCACTATTCAACCAAGTCAGAGGAGACAGGAACACTTCTACTGGTAAGCAGTAATTGTTTTTGATAAACACCATGATACCACTCAGGGTTCTCCAGAGAAACAGAACCAACAGGATAGGGAGCTCTCTCTCTATATATATGTATATAAAGAGAGATTTATTTTAAGGAATTGGCCACATGACAGTAGTAGCTGGGAGGTCTGAAAAATGCAAGGCAGGCTGGCAGGCTAGAGACCCAGGGAGGAGTTAATGTTGTAGACTCGAGTCAGAAGGCTGTTTGGAGGCCAATTTCCTTTTCCTTGTGGGACCTGAGTCTTTTCTCTTAAGTTATGCAACTGATTGGATGAGGCTCACTCACATTATGAGGAATAATCTGCTCTACTCAAAATCTACTATTTAAATGTTAATCACATCTAAAAAATACTTTCACAGCAATATCTAGGCTGCTATTTGATCAAAAACTGGGTACCATAGCCTAGCAAGTTGACACATAAAATTAACCTTCATAACTATCAATATTCTTTATTATGCCAGTTAGTATGGCTACCATTCATTCAGCTAATAGGCAGAGACATACTTTTAAATTTCTCCCTGAACCAAATTAAACCAATCCCCTTTCAAATTGCATAAGATTTCTGTGTACTGAAATCTATATCAAATATCTGTTGGCCAGTTTCTTCCTTGGCCTACATCCTACCCAACAGGAGTCAGTATTGTTTTTTGATATCAACATAATGGCTTTCGTCCTCTGACTACGTATTTCCAAGGAGACACCACAGCATAAGGTGCTATCACATTCCACCAGCGTGGTATCTCTCATCAATTAAATTATCCCAGTCGATTTGATACAGGTAAGTAATTGCAGTCCCTTTGTTTATAAATCTGTGTCTTTGATTAAACATTCATGGCATCTATACGGTGAAGAAAAATAGAACGTATTCCACCTCTTTTGAAAGTTTAATCATGATCCGATCACAGGGACTTACAGAGAGCCCAGAGCGGCAGCTGTGTGGTGTGATCTCCAATCTCCTCGCTGGTCAAGAGTAGGAGCTGCAGGCTTCACCTGGGCATCGGTGCCAACCATCTCACTTCACCGCAGACCCCTCTCTCCCATCTTAACAACTTCCTTCATCCAATTCCTTACATTATCTAAATGGCCATGGAGCCCTCGGACCGAGAACAAAGCTCCCAAGAGCTGGATTTAGAGGAGATAACCAAGAAGATTTCATTTCTTGACAAATGGACGGAAATCTTTAGCTGTCTCCGGTAAGATGCTCTCATTGTCTCATTTCTCTAGAACCTGAGGGATTTCAGGTGTGGGAGTAGTCAGCTTTTACGCTGGCCGCACGAGAAGTTTCCAAGATAGATTTACATTTAAAATGCTTCAGGTATAACTATTTGCAGAAAGAGACATCCCTAGGAAGGCTGAGGCTGAGGAGGTCTGAGGATATAAGGGTTGAACAGAGTGAGTCGTTTTCTTGATGTTTTCTCTTTCATTTCCAGGTTGGGAGCCAATAACACAACTTCTCAGGTAATTACTTTTCTCAAAGCCTGCGTGTTTTCCTCTAGCTGCTTCTTCAAACAACCACATTAAGGGCATGATCTGCATTTTTTCTGTGCACATAATGTCACTCAGGCACCCAGCATTTAATATGTGAAAACATAAAACTAGAAAGCCTGTTGAAGATCTTTTCTTGTGCTTGCTTTCTTCATAAAAATCTCTGCCTACTTTTAAGAGCTACTTTTCATCATTAAAAGTACCATATGGTTATTATTTTAGAAGTAAAAGTAACATGAGAATCTAGAGTCCCTACACCCCTGAGATAACACTAGATTCTGACCTCCAAATGTTTCAATGATCCCGAGAAAAGTAGTTCTGAACAGAGATATCATCTAGATTCAGCTTCCGAAAAAATGTTTACCTTCACCATCTTCAAATAAGGGAAAGATGACTGAATTCAAATGTTAAAAGGTATTGCAAAATCTGTCATACAACATTAAGATGAAAGGTGTTTTTCTCTCATGTAGCCTGAAAAGGTTAGAAGGTAATGGACTTTCTATTTCAGATATCAATTCAATCACTGAACAAACAGCACAAAATACTAAGGTGATTTTCCTGGTACTAATATATGATATGATCAAACAATTGAATTATGCATATTTTAACTATAACACTAAAGCATCTTGCTCCAAGTAACCTGTGATCAAAAGCCTTATTATTTCTGCTGAAACTCTCCTAGCCAGTCTACATTAGAATCAGGGAGATAATACTTCTATTTTAGTCCTGGAAGTATTCAGTGGACCTAGCTACCATTTAGGGGAATAGAAATAGTCAAAAGATAAAACAACCTTTGCAAGGAAAAGAATAAATGTCAAGTTATGCTTTACACAAGGTGGGGGGAACTCACTGCCACAAATGTAAAGATTTTCCACGTAAATTTACAAAACGCATCTTATCCCATCAGTAGTCTGTGACTCGGATGCTGTGTTTCTGAGATAAGAAAGCATTTTAGCCTCTATGAATACAGAACAAGAAAGAAGGCAGTTTCCTTCATGTTTCAGCTACCAATAGGGCAAGTTTGTTTCATGACATTAGGATAGAAATTAAGCAAATTGGGAGAATTGATGCTGACTTATATTTAAATGCTGTAAGAATCAGTTAAGAAAAGTAAAAATTGATTTTCTTCTTAAAGGTAGAGGGTGGATTTTTTTTAAAGAAGAAAATTATTATTCTCATTTGTTGGGGAACAGGAATAAGAAGGAATTAAAAAGTGGTAACCTGACTTTATCGGCCAGTTGACAAAATGAGAAATGCTTCGCATAAACTGGAAAGATTCATTCATTGTTTATAAAATGTTGTCTTCTCAAAACAAGAGACAGTGACATTTACATTCTTCTATAAACATAATTTCAAGTCAAGGTCTTGATAGCATTAATTATGTTTCCATAGCTACAGTGAACCTCTCCGAGTCACATACCCCTTTGACACAGACCCTGGGATTCTTTTGCCTCTTTTATTGCTATTTATGACAATTTTCAGACATCTTTAAAAGGGAGGCAACATTTTCTGAACACTGATAATTCAGAGAGAAAAGAGAAAAAAAGGTCATCACCAGGTCTGTTGGCTTTGTTTTTCGGTGGTGGCATTTTACACAACATCAGGAAGGCAGCCATATATCTGCCGGTGAAACCGAAGGCGGAACAGGACTACCTCAGCCAAAAGGACAAGGACATTTGCCATCAAGTAGCCTTTGTTCTATTCCCAAACCCTCCATCATCTCTTCAAAATCGGGCGGCCTTCCTATCTCCCAAGCAATGGCCACGGTAAGTATAGCTTGTCAATTAAACATGAAACGAAACGTAATCTTCCCCAAACAACAAGGCTGGGGAATCTTATCTGCTGTCATGTGAGAGTATTATGGAAGATAAGACCACAGACGATTGTTACTGGTAAAAGGAGAATATAATTAAAATGACTTATTGATGGTATTTTTCAAGGACACGGGCGATACTACAGTCATTTCTTCCCAAACTCTGAGAGTCTCTATTTGCTTCTTCAGTTTGACAGTTAAATTTGAGAGAGAGAGGGAGTTAAATTGAAATCATTCACCATAAAAGGTCGACAGGCAGACAGGGAGTGTAAGACCAAGTAGACGTGGACACAGGACTCCATCCTGTGTGGGCGGGAGGGAGAGAGGTTGGGGGAGCTGTGCCAGGCCCAGTCCTGGGGCAAAGAGATGATCTCAAGAAAGAAATGTTTTCTGGGGCTGCCAACTAATATGCAGATTTGAAAAGAACATGATATGTGAGAATCCAAGTGGATCTGGAAGGTCCTGTTCCCAGGGCCCACTTCCTCAGTTTGAAACTTGACCTGGCCTGGGGGCAATGCCTTGGCAAACATCCAAAGGACCAGCTGTCATGGTCAAAGAGGTGGGACTGGGAACCAAGGAAGCTGAGCCAGCGAAAAAGTACCAGCTAGGCTGAGAGATCCTTACAATTGGATTGTCTTCCAACACAGCCCTTTCAATCGTAGTGAAAAATCAGAGCTTCTCAGAACAATTTCCCCACGTTCACCCCATCCCCCCATTCTAGAGCCTTAGGCAGAGACCTCTACTCAAGGCCGTAAGAACAAAAGTTGGAAGAAGCACTTCCTTCCTGAGGACGTGCTGCCCTACTCATGGGGCTGCTTGCAGAAACCACCCAGGACCAGCCTGGGCACCTGGGCTCAGCCTGCAGTCAGGCCCGCCGGGGATGTGAAATCCTGCGGTCTGCGCCCGGCACACAGGGTCCCTGGGGAGATGAAGGGTGGGGTCTGGACCTCCTTCCGGGAAAACCTCACAGTCTCCATCTGCTTTTCTAGCTCAGAGGCCAGACTGGCTCTGACTGTGGTATTTGCAACCCTCAGTACAGCATTCTTTGGGCTCCCCAGGTGGGACTCCATCACATATAGGGATTACAGCCCTCATACTTCACGCAGAGCCTCACAGGCCTCGCGGAGCAACTCTCTCCCCGGTCACGGTTGCAATTCAGATGTGCTGGGAGGCTCACTTGCTCTTTCTCATCATCACAGAACTTTCTGCCTCAATCTACCTTCCCTCTTTTGCTCAAATGCCAGATGTTACAGGAAGACAGGTCGGCAGGGCTCTCACGAGCTGCTGCATTGTACCCTGCACGGTGCCTTAACTTGTGTCTTACATACCGTGTCATCGCTCTCCTTTTGGGTAACGGAGACAGCTAATGAATAGTCCTGTTAGAGCCTCTACTCTCAGGCTGATCTGCCTACACTGCGCTACAGAAACAGAAGTTAGGGTGACTACAATCATCCCTCAATATCCACAGGGGATTGGTTTCAGGAAACCCCAGTGGAAATCAAAATCTACCAAGGCTCAATTCTCTTATATAAAATGGCCTAGTACCACCAGCCGTCCGTATCCACAGGTATAGAGGGCCAACTACATCTGCATTTTACCGTGCAGGATATGATTTTTAATGAACAATCTTTAGTTAAAAAGTATTACTGGTCACAAATGAATTTCTATGGAGAATGTCATTTTAAAATATGCACATACCAGGAAATAGGCTACCTTTTTTATGAAAAATAGAGAAAACTGTGATTCCACATTGGTACTGTATTTGCCTGTGCATGCATGCAGAAATTCCAGAAGACGTCCTAAGCTGTCACAGTGAGGGGAGGGGCAGGGGCAAGAGACCTGGGTGGGAAGGAGTCTTCTCAACATAGCTTTTTGTGCCCTTTGGATTTTGAACCATGTGAATGAACAATCTATTTTCAAAAACACCATTACACATTTTAAAAATAGGGGAGGAGAAAGCACTCACCAGTGTTTCCAAAGTCTTCTAGTTTCACTCTATATTGTGGAGGCAGGAGAGTCTGGGTCTGAATTCTCTCACTTGTCTGCAAACACAGATGTGAGGCCACTGTTGACCACCTTAGTGACTTTCCAGGGTAATCCTCTCCCTTCGGAAAAGGCTGGAAGACAAAAGAATCAGACTTGATAGAGTGTTAAGGAAGTCCCAGAAGTAGACAGAATTGATTTTTCTTTTTAAAAAAACTAATTTGGGTGTATTCCCATTTTGAGAAAACCAGATGATAGTGTGTCTTTTAAATAGCAGTAGCATTAATTAAACACACCCTGGGATTTTAAGATGATCAGCCTTGGGATTCTGAATCCGTATGTTCAGGGAGGTGGTTTAGAAGCTTGACCAATTCTAACTGACATCTGGGCAGTGTAGCCGCCTGGAGCGATCAGATCCTAATACTCATATGAGAATGCCTTTTGTTGCATTCTACTGTTTTCATTTCCCACCTCCATTTGAGACTGGGATGCGTGGGATTTTCTGACATTGGCACACATTCTTTGCTTGAAATCTGCTGAGAAAGTAGAGGTTGGGTGAAGCACCGCATGCCGCTTTGCTCTCCCCAGCTCTCCTGTTTCTCACCTTTGGTTGCCCTATTTCTAATACCACAGCCTCCCATCTTACAGTGTGTGTGCTGTCATGAATGACGGCCAAGGCTGCCAGCCCAGGGGAGGTTGCAGAGAAGGTGAGCATCCTCCTTTGGACTCTCCCACAGCCCCACGCCCCCAGCTGCAGTTCTTCACCCCAGTGGCAATTCCCCTTCCTCCTCCACAACCAGGCCCTTCTCCAGGACCCAGCCTGGAACACATTCCTGTAGCCTCTTTTATCAGCAGCCAATAAACAAACCTCCAGTATAGTTGCAGTACAACCCAGTAGGATCACATTAGAACTGCAATACTGGGAGATCAAAGTACTCTGGGGGACACCCAGGTGAACGAAGCTCTAATAGAGGATAGCAGGCAGCGGGGTGGCTTTAAGGGAGCAGGAAGTATGGCCTGGTGCCCCCAGCGTAGGGTCTGACTGACAGATGGGCCTCGGTGGACGTTTAATTAATTAATTCATTGCCTCTGGACAATCCCCGAGAAAGGCATCTCTGTACGAGGTAGTGGGTATCACCCGAGTGCCCCTGCAAAAGCACTTGCTACCCTCTCCACCCAGCTTTCTGCCCGGCAGACTGACTTGTGGTCCCTCCAACAACAGGGCTCCCTCCTCTGACTCCCTGTTGTGTTTGACCAGTGGGAGCCCCGGAGGGAGACTGGAGGGAAGGAAGGGAATGAAGTCAGGTGGTGCAAAGCTGCCCGAATCGTCTCCCTGGATGGCAGTCCTCGCCCCAGGCCTCTCTCTCCTTCCCCTGGCTCCCCAGGTCCACCGGATGCTACGACTTCTCACTCTCGCTAGCCCTGGGACCCTGCAGTAGCCACATGCAGCCCATATCCTTGTAAATAGTCCCTGAATTAAACTTTCCTCCAGTGAATTATCCTGACTTGAGTGCCATCTGTTTCCTGCGGGGACCTGCTGAATGGCTTGCTTTTGGGTCCCGGCACTACCATTTACTGAATACGTATCAAGTCCTTGAACTGTAAAATGAAGGGGCTGAATTAGATTTTTTTAAAATTCAACAAATACTTCTTGCAGGCCTACTGTGTATCAGATACTGTACCAGATTCTGAGAAATCTGAACATGATCGAGCCAAGAGACGGCCGCTCTACCTGATGGGCTAGGAGAGAAATCTCTTCTCAGGCCTCACTAATTCTCACATCTCTGATTCCATGATGGTCCAGTCATTTCTAAGCAGGAAAAGATGTGGGGAAGGAGCTTCAAAGAGAATTATTCTACCTCTGGTTGGCGGGGAGAGAGCATGTGAGAGAGGACTGGATGGGGCGGGGAGGTGCAGGGGTCACAAGGAAACTCTAAGCCCAGGGACAAGGGACAAGGCAGTCAGGGTAAGGAAATTAAACTTGCTGGGAAGAATGACCCAGGACCTGGGGGGAGGGTATAGCTCAGTGTGAGAGTCCATGCCTATTAGGTGGCTAGATAAGTGGGAGCACTGGGCAGATAGGTGGAAAAGAGGGAGGATGGTCTGGGAGATGACATTATACCTGCCTCCAGCACAAAGGGTCTTTACTTCTTCTAAATGAGTACCACGAAGAAACCGGTTAGAACCTGACAGCCACAACTTAACCAGACATGACCCATTGTTCATTGTATGATAATTAACATTGCAGTTTAGGTCCCCACCCAGCCATGGGTTTTTCTGCATACACCATGGGTAAGGACATGCGCAAAGGGGCCAAACATGACTAAGCATTCCAGGGACAAGAGCTGTCAATCAAAAGACCACCTCTAAGGGAGGGTGTAAGTGAAAGGGGAGACAAAAACCACCACTTTTCCTCTCTGGGATCAGCCCACCTCCTGTTCTTGGGGGTGTACTTTTCCTTTCTTTATAAATAAATACTTTAAAATCTTTTCATACACAACGTACCATGTCCCAACTGTAAACTTATTTTTCGGGTGTGACAAAAACACAGGTCTTTACCTTTTGGGGGTGACATGCTTAGCATGCCTGAGGTCCTTGGTTCAATCCCCCAGTACCTCCATTAAAAAAAACAAATAAACAAATAAACCTAATTACCTCCCTCTCCAAAAAATTTTTAATTAAAATTTAAAAATTAAAATTAAAAAAAAAAGAATGATCCAGGACCTGGGTGTGTATGTACATGTGTGTATGTGAAAGAGAGAGAGGTGGAGAGAGAGAATGGTCATCACCATTATTATCATCACAGCAATCAGGAAGGAGAGGTATTTGTTACAAATCCTGGAAAACTGACAAAGTGAAGAGAGACAACTACAAACTGTGCTTGCTTGTGTTAAATACTAATGATCATTACCATCGTTTATTAGGACCATTTACCATTTGTGTCTAGTTACCAGCCAGTGTATCACTGACTGTGTGTCAGGTTCATCCTGCTATAAATTATATCGATATGAAAATCAATATTACGTAGGTATAAGATGAGTCATCTTTGTTGTCCCGCTGGCCAGAGAGGCTTGCGGCCCCTCTGTTATAGGCTACCCTGAGGTGCATCTTGAAGGCAATGCCCCCTAAGTTGGAGGTGGCAGCCAGCAAGAGAAACAGGAGTTTGGTTTGACTTGCAGATGAGTTCGAAGATTTCTTAGTCACAACAGTCTTAATCTCTCACATTATACACAGCTTCTCCTCCCTTATTTCTGCCAGTCTCTGGTCTTTTTCCATCTGTTCTGGGACTTCCTTTCATTTGGTGTGAGATGTTCCAGCGCAGACAGGCTGGGTTGTCACAAAGGTAATAGCACTGCATTTGCTCAGGACTCCCGGTTCCCAAAGTCTTTTCCATATTTCTCTCTCAGTGATAGCTGTGATGGGGACTAAGCGAGGGTTATCACCATTTGTGGATGAGCCAAAATAAAGTTTTCGAGAGGTTTGGCAATCTGCCCCAGTTCATCTGGTCCGTAGGGTGCAGAATGGGGGCTTCTCAACCCTGGAGTTGGGAGTGAACAGTCTTTCTTCTGTGCTGTGCAGTCTTGACGTCAGGGAAACACTATCCATTCACATTCGATCTCTGCTGGGGATGTCCTGGGCTGGTGGCCCCCTGTGGTTATGTGCACACCGAGTCTGTGTCTTCCAAGAGCAGTCTTTGTGCCTTCTGCTCCCTCTCCTTGATAGACCCAGGACAGATCATTTTTTAAGTGCAATTCTGGGCTCTGACTCACTCTGAAATACTCCTGCCTCTATTTCTCTGTAGAGACAATTTTTTCTTTTGAGGGTGAGAGCAGAGGTGGCTGGGAAATAAACTCCGGCCATAGAATCAGACCCTGGTCTGACATGGAGAAGACTGTTCCAGATGTGTGCTTCTCCTTCATCTGTCCTTCTCAGAAACCATTAGAGCCAGTTTGGTGCACAGCTGGGAAGAGGTACCCTGGCTCTGGACCAGTTGGGTCCCATGTTTCTCTTGTCCACACTCTTCAACTGGCTCTAAATGCCTGAATGTGATATTCAGAGCCTCCAGGATCAGACCTAAGGGACTTTCCAGTCTTAGTTGCCACTTACTTTCTGCCCTGTGGCCCAGCACGTGCGCGCGCGTGCGCACACACACACACACACACACACACACACACGAGTAGTCCTGCTGAACTACTCACCGTCCCTGGATACCCAGTATTGTATGTGTCTGCTTGTAGATCTTCCTCTCTGTCCAGCCTCCACTCCTTTACAGGCAATAGGCCACTGTGTGGTCTATCCCAGTGTGGGATGTGTGCCTGTGCTGGAGCATGGGGTGCTTTGGGAGATACGACAGTAACATTAAATGACACTGAGTTACCTCGTGGGAAAGTTACCCCCTTCTCCACTCTGGCAGGCCGGGGGGAAGAGCAGGTGAGGGGCAGCACATGTTCACGCCTCTTTAACACTCCTTCCTCTCTTTTCAATTCAAAGGAGTGCAGGGCTCAGTCCGAGCTTTCCTAGGCAATGGTTTCTATCGTAATTCAGTAACATCATTTTATTTCCATTGTGTGTTTCTGGATCATGTATGACAAGTGATTTTGATTCCCATTTAAGGACGTGATGTAAGGTGTCCTTTCAAATAAGTGTTATAAATACATGTTTTCGAAATTATAAAAGAGTGGCCCAAGCCAATGAGAAATATTAATTCAGTGATGATCAGCACACAAAAATGAGAGCAGCACATACAGGATTAAAGTTGACGAGGCGGGGGGAGTGGTGTTAGAATGGGTGCAATTCCCAGCTCTGCTTCTCCTTAGGAAAACACTTTCCTGTAAAAGGAGGATAGTAACAGTATTTCCTCAAACACTTAAATTAACACACTGAATACAAAGCACTTAGCTCAGTGCCTGGTGTGTTGAAAATGCTCAATAAATGCGAGAAGCCATTTGCCAGCCTAGTTCAAATGCCACCTCTTCCAGGAAAACTTCCTGACTCCTTCGGTCAGAAGTTCTCTCTCCTTCCTCTCTTCTCTCATGGCACTTCTTCTGGCATTTCTAGTCCTGTCTTGTACACAGTTGTGAGGTATTAGACGCTTTCCATATCTGTACCCCCACACAGACCTAGCACATGCCATCACTACTACGTCTCTGATCATAAAGGGATTCCCTTTCTGTCACATGTTTGGTTTACAAATGCTTATATCCAGTTTCCTGATATTTCTAAAAGATCCTCTCCAATCTCAACATGCTGTAGAGACTCTAGGGCAAAGGGCAGAGAGGCTTGTTTGATATTGTTTACACCCCCGATGGCACTCAGGCTAGAGTCACAGAGTCCTGCCTCTTCCTTTTTTCTGGAGCAAGAAAGACAGACCTAAAGCTGGGAGCATAGAGGTGACAGAGTCATGGCCAAAGGGCCGAGAGGCCTAAGGACACAGCAGCAGCCCCTCGTGGACGGCCAGGGGGAACGGGGAAGGGGGATGGCAAT
Organism: Camelus ferus; assembly: GCF_009834535.1. Classification (NCBI taxonomy): domain Eukaryota; kingdom Metazoa; phylum Chordata; class Mammalia; order Artiodactyla; family Camelidae; genus Camelus; species Camelus ferus. The sequence goes on from NC_045696.1 coordinate 96,513,612, forward strand.
GGAAGGTGAGACAGACACGGGGACAAAACCCAGATGGGGACAACAGGGTGCAGGGTTGACACTCTGAGCCTTCAGGATACAATGTCCTAAGAGAACCTGATGCGAATCTCTTGCACAGGACTGGATGGTTATAACTGGGGACAGAGTAATATGCAAACCTGGCCCGAGGAAGGGGACAGGCCCACCTCCAGGAGCTCACCACCTTGCTTAAAGCTGTTTGATGAAGACTGTGTCTAGGAAGATTTATCTTTGTCTGAACCATTTATTTCCCCTCTTTTCAGAAACTGCGCCAGAGCCTCTTTGGAAACACAGTCCAGGTTTTCAGCTGTGACTGGACAAAGGCCTATTTCAGGTTTCATGATCCTTTTTCTGACCTGGCTTTCGCTTTGGAAGTGGGAAAGGTAATAGCAAGTGATAATTTTTTAAAATCCTCACCCCACACTCTCTGTTTCCTTCCATCCTCCCCCTATGAATGCATGTTTTCATTATAATCACATGTGGAAACATCTTTAAAATTTAATCTTAAACGGTAATGGGCTATTTATAATTATAGCATACTATCTAGGATGTAACAAAGTCTCGAACTCCTCTCCACCCTCTTCCAAATTCTGGGTTTTCCTGGTTATTCTCTCCAAGTCCTAAGCATCCCTAAGAATTTAGGAGCAGGAAGAGATCTAGGAATTTCCTTCTCATTTGTCTAAAATCTCAATCATTCATAGCACTGATCACCAGTCACACAGAATGTCAAGAGCCAGCCAACTAGTTCCTTACCTCCTGCAAATCTAAAAGTGGGATGTGAGGCCGGGGCCCAGGGAGGGTAGGGTAGAGGATGACAGATTTCCCCGGGTGCCCATCTACAAGGCTCCACCAAGAAGCTAGTAATTGCTAATTCTGGCCTGGTCATGACCCCCAGCCCCAGCCCACGGGGAAGGAGACCCATGTAGAGTACGGGGTCCCTCACCCAGCCTTGGGGAGGCTGTATCCCACAGGGAAAAGGCTGCAGAGAAGAATAAATAATGACACCCATTTCCAAGAGTTCTCTTTGGTAATATGGGTCCTGAGGGTCCCACTACAATTGTCACGCCTCACTGTTCACCCTCTCCATTCCAGGGAGGTGCCCGTAGCATTCAGATGGCCATACAAGGATCCATCATTAGGTACTTGTTGTTTACAAGGAAGGGAAAAGACAGTAACTTGCTCAGGTAAGAAGGAGTCATCCTCCTATTTAATGAGGCTGACAAAGTACAGTGGTAGCTTCCTATTTAAAAAATCAGCTCAAATTATTTTGTCCTTGGAAGTTAACATACCCCTCAATGCACAAGGCTCTATGCTCGATATTAGAGGAAACAGATAATTAAAAGGCATCTACCTCCCTCAGGCAGGATAAGTTCTCACCCAAAACAGAAACTAAGTGTCTAATCTATTCTAAGATCACGAATTCCCGGGTTCCTTTAGGAGCAGAGCCAGAGATGGGAATTCTTTATGCAAGTGATTTATTAAGGGAATGAATGCCCTCAGGAGAAACCTGTAAGAGAGAGAGGGAAGCAGGCTAGGAAGGAAGAATGTGGTTGCCTGTGATGTCTAGTCTCGGCCTGGTCCATAGGACCTCTGGGGGTACTTGCCCCAGCTGCAGATAAGAGGGCGGGGCCTTTTCACCTCCCACCCCAGTCAGGCATCCGCTGTGGGCCATCCTATGGGAATAACTCCCAGTCACTTCCAGGTAACGTGGCTCCAGTTTTTCGGAGAAAGTGGAAAAGTCGGAGCCACTAGCAGCAGGACGTAAGGCAGAGGTAGGACATGTCCACCAACTGGGGAAAAGGGGTCCCAGGGAACCTAGATGGAACAGACACAACACTTGCCACACAAATATGAAGCATTCAGCACAGTAGCTGGCACATGGCAAGTACTAAATCAACAGCAATAAGTCACTGCTACTATCCACCTGCTCCATGAAGCCTTCCTGAACCTTCCAGGTCACAAGCTCTCTCTCCTTCATCTGTGGTCTCACAGCACTTTGTTTTAGTCTCATCCTACCTTGTACTAGGGTTTTGGAGTAGGAGGCTCTCATTACTCATCTCTGTACCACCGCAGAGCTAGGTGGAGTCTGTAAGTCATTGCTGAGTTCATTAACCTCTATCATGTGTCTCATGACAACAGTTGTCAATGTGAAACACTTAGAAAATGAGCCTAGGAGAGGTCTGTGATGTGAAGATTGGCTCCCATTTGTGGGGAAGTCTGACCACCAGGGATTATTCAGTGGGATCTAGGGGTTAAGAACAGTCAGGAGGCAGACTGTCTGCATTCAAACCCCTGCTCTAGCACTCCAAGGGTGAGTGACCAGGGGCAAATTACTCAACCTCTCTTACTTTCCTCACTGCTAAAACGGGAGCAACACTAGTACCCACTGCAAAGGTTGCTGTGGATTAAATGAGGTGCTGTGTGTTAGGCGCTTACAACGATGCTGGGCATAGTGAGTGCCGGGTGAGTATAAGCTGCAGGTGACTAAGGGGAACCTGAGGGAGGCCTCAAATGATGCGCGGGGTGTGATCGGCAGAAAGGATGGACATGACATGCATAATAAAGACAGACAAGTGCAAGACTAAAAGCATGGGGGTGGAATGCGGAAAATATGTTCAGGGGACGGGTCCCTCTGGGGCAGATGGTCTGCAAAATGGAAACCTGATTGTCTGGAGTTGTGCTTGGGAAGGGCCTGTGTTGTTGGGTTAAGGAGTTTGGGCAGAGCCCTGCTGGAGTTCAGGAAAGAGGACAGTGTCTGGATTCAGTGGGGATGGTAATGCACAGCGTGAGGTGGGCCGAGAACCCAGGGGAAAGACATGCTGGGTGAGGACCAGTTCCAGTGCCAGCAGAGAGGACGGGGCGCTCCCTGACATCCTCACTGTGTAGGTTGACGAAAGAACCAAACAGACCCATGCTGCACTCAGAAGGTCCATGAAAGTGGAGGCCTGGCCCCGGTCACGTTCACTGTAGTGCGCTCCTACCTTCCTTCTGCGCTGTAGTTTGTGTGCAATAAGCAAGCAGGAACAGGAGCACGCCCTGGCTGCCGCGCTCGCCGATGTCCTGTGGGCGGCAGGAGCAGCTCAGAAAGCCACCGTCTGCCTTGTCACTGAGGAGACTTATGTCGCCCTGACTCCTGACTACTCTGGGGATGGCTTCACTGAACGGGTGAGTGGACCCCTGCCTGTCCTGCCAGATAAAGGGCCATTAGGCCTGGGTGAGTACTGGACTCACTGTGGAAGTAGAAGCCCCACTGGTGCCCCCGGGCGGACCTTCGTGATGTGTCTGATGTGGCCAAAGGCACCTGCCAAAGAGGCCAGGATCAAGGGCATAAGTAATCCAAGCAGCCAAAATGAAGATGCCTGCTGTAAATTTCTCCTTCCAGAATTCACGATCAAGAATATCCAATACCCAACAAAAAAGCAGCAGACTCACAGATACAGAGAACAAACTAGTGGTTACCGGTGGGGAGAGGGAAGGAGGGGGAATACAGGGGTAGGGGATTAAGAGATACAAACTATTATGTATAAAATAAGCTACAAGGATATATTACACAACATAGGAAATATAACTAATATTTTGTAATAACTATAGAAGGAGTGTTACGTTTAAAAATTATAAATCACTATATTGTATACCTGGAAGTTAATGACATTGTACATCCTCTATATTTCAACAAAAAAAAATTTTTAAAAAAGAATATGCATACCTGAAATCATCATAAACTGCCATTTCCATAACCATTCTTTTAAACATAGCTAAATTCTACCTATTAGGAAAAAAATTCTGTTTATGGTTTTACTACCCAAGCTATCGTATTGGTTTAAAACTGAGGAAAGTGGAAGTGAGGCCAACGGCCACCCAACTTTACCGTGCAGGTTTTACACGGCCTTGTGCAAGATAATATGTCGGTTTTTAACAATGTGATTTTGCAATGAAACAAAGGACTCCTTTGAGGTAATGACAGTGAGTTGACATCTTCTAGATGTCACTTTCATCCTCCTTTCCGTTTTTATCTTCTGTGCCTGATTTATAGCTCCAGCTGTTTGAACTTGTAGAGAAAGAAGCCACTGAGAAATTCATCTATGATCATTTACAATGTGTAAGTGTTCAAGTGTTGAGATGATTCCTTTATGTTGAACTGATCTTACAGGAATCTTCTTCCTTTTATAAAGTGTATTTCTAATGATGCTTGTTAAGAAAACCAGGTCATTTTGGGGACTAAGAGAGGGCGGAATGAGAGAAAGAGAAGCCCGCCTCTCCCTCCCCACAATCTAGAAAGGAGCCAGATCACACACAGGCCCACTCACAAATGCCTCTTCCTCCCTGGCTAATCAAACCCAGAGAATAATACTATAGAGGGCATATATGGCAAGATTGCTTTTGTGATAGAGAAAGTGTTATGCCAGTCTTGTCTGATCTAAGGGATAAAACACAAAAATGGTAGGCTGAATTGCCAAAATGGCCGTGCACACTGGCTCAGAAAAATGACTTCCAGTCTAAAAAAGGTGGCCCCCTTTCAGCTCTTCTATCAGCACCTTCCACACGACGCCCTCCCCTGCAATGAAATCTTCCCCACCCGCTGCATGGGAAGGAGGCAAAGTCAGGGACAGTGATGGTGGGAAATGGAAGGTGCTTTTTTAAGACTCCTCTGTGGAGAAAGAAATTTGATGATGAAAGACGAAAGATGTCCATACCCTGCCCCCTAGAACCCATGAATGTTTTGTTACATGGCAAGGGGAAATTTAGGTTGCTAATCAGCTGACTCTAAAATAGGGAGATTATCCTGGATTACCCAGATGGGCCCAATGTAATGTGAAGGGTCCTTAACTGCGGATAAGGAAGGCAGAAGAGAAGGGAAGAGTGATGTGATATGAGAAGAGTGTCACCCACTGTTGCTGGCTTTGAAGGTGGAAGGTGGGGGCCATGAACCAAGGAATGTGGGCCAGGCTGCTAGAAGCTGGAAAGGGCAAGGAAACACTCTCCCCTAGAGTCTCCAGAAGGAAAGCAGGGCTGCTGACATCTTGCAAAGATGCAAGGGAGGATCCTCCCCTAGGGCCTTCAGAGAGAGCATGGCCCTCCTCTGACACCTCAATTTCAGACTTCTATCCCCCACAACTGTGAAAGAATAAATTCCTACTGTTTCAAGCCATTCAAATTCCTGGCCATTTGTACAGCAATCCTAGGAAACCAATACATCTGTCACATATGATCTACAGTATTAGCTTACAAGGTGTTGTATTTTTTAAAATTTGCGTCAGTGAACATCAAAAATAATCAGAAAATTCCACATAAAAATCTAAATGCTTAGCTTTCCCCAGCAAAATCAGAAAATCTGGCTGTACTATGCCTATATTGTTGCATGTCCTCAATTAGCTGAGCTAAGGGACGGTGATTCCCATTAGACAAGTGGTGATAGACTGAATGACATCACCTAACTGGTAAAAAGGTCTCTGCAGATATGATTAAGTTCAAGATCTCAGATGGGGAGATTATTATGAATTTTCCTGGTGGGCCCAATTAATCATAAGGGTCTTAGAAGGGGAAGAGGACGGCAGGGGAGAAGAGGCTATGTGATATGGAATAAGGGTTAGGAAACATGATCTCCCAGAAAGCCTCCAGAGGGAACACAGGCCAATCAGCAGTTTGAATCAAGCCCAGTGATGCCAGGGCTGGACGTCTACTCTCCAGAGCTGTAACATCATGGATTCCTGTTGTTTTAAGCCCCAGGTCCCTGGTAATCTGTTAGGGCAGCAACAGGAAACTCACAAGTGCCCTCCTATGCCTCAGACCCCACCCCTCCCCCTTTCCCTCACACCTTGCAGTACAGACCTACTCAGGTGGTTCCCATCTGGCTCCTGTGGCACTGAAATTTGTTCTCCTGCCTGAGGGCCCAGCCCCTGCCAGGTCACAGATAGTGAAGGGGACAAATTAAAAGAAAAGCACATGCATTTTAGCAGAAGCCTTCCTGATACAATGCCTGTAAAGAAGAGGCTTTTTAACCTTGAGCACCCTGAAAGCCAGCCCAAGGGGCATCTTGAGCAGGTAGAGTATTGACATTAAGCTAAGATAAGGCCAACCAATGGGAGGCCCTGAATGTGGATGGATTTTATCCTGGAGCTCACAGGGCACCTTTGGAAAGCTTGGAGCAGAAAAGTAACCTGGCCAAGAAAAGAGACAGGGAGAAGTGCCTTAGAGCGGAACAGATACTAATTTTACCGTGGTTCTGGCATGTTCTAAGAACTAAAGTAGGTACTGTGCATTCTTTTATTTAACAACTTTTGCAACAATCCTAAGGAAAAAGGGTTTTTTTATTCTGCAGTTGCAGATGAGATTAAAACTCAAAGAAGTAAGTTGGAGTACATTGGTTTGAACCTAGGTTTGCAGAACTCCAAAGCTATTTCTAGAAAGCCTCTCTGATCCCCTTGAGTATAATGGGGTGACAAGGAGGGACGCACTGACTGAGGGAGGCTGGATAAGGGCCAGAGCAATGCTGATGGCCTGGGCTAGGATGGACCAGAAAAGTGGAGAGAAAAGACAGACTACATCTGGGCCAGGATTTAAAGAGAATCACATGATAGAAGTGGTGGAAAGATAGATGGGTTGGAAACCAAGGGAATGGTGGTGCCACTGGCAGGCCTGAAGCAAGGAAGGAGGCTGCATTTGAGAGTGAAGATGACCTTGGGAAGCAGAGGGAGCTCCTTCTGCCCTTTTGGTAGCTAGAAAAAAAAAATCTCTCAGGCTGTAAATCCTTGAACTCAGGCCCATAAATCCACAGAGCTGCATTGCTTTTAGGCAAACATGCTTTTCCTTTGTTTTCCAAATAGTTCAAAGGGGAAGGAAGCCATGGTGTCATCTTGTTTCTTTACAGCCTGATCTTCTCCAGAACATTTGAAAGGTAAATTCTACAAATGTTTACACAGGGATTTCCTATAGCTCTGGGGTCACATAAACAATGTCCTCTTGTGTTGGAAAATATTTTCATGCCTTACTGGAAACATGAGTACAATTTTTTTTTCCAATGGATGTTCTTCTGTTGATGCGTCCTTTCCTGTAGTTGGTTTGGCCTGTATTAATGGGAGAGTGGATGTCACTAGAAGAGTTTAAATCTACTTTTTTAGCACAGTAGTAGGTTCCTTCTTCTTGTGGTTATAAATATTGGGACAACAACCAAGCTTATTTGTACAATTTTCATAAATGAGAATATTTTGTTATCTCTATGCACAATAAAATATATATCCACAAATATTTATTTTATCACTATGATAGGCAAAGCCCTGTCTTGGCACTGTGGGAAATACAAATAAAAGAAGACATGGCCCTGGCCTCCTGCAGGTTCCAGTCTGGGAAAGCCAAGGGTACATACAGAGAGACTTGGCAAGTCCCAGGTGGTACCTGATGTGCCAAATGAGGTGCAAAGACAGTGAATCTTAGTGGATTCCAGAGAAGGAAGGGGCCCCAACAGATAGGGTACTCAAGGAGTGCTTCTTGGAAGAAGCAGATTTTTTCTTCTGGGCCCTGGAAAAAGAGAAAACTTTTGAGAGTCAGAGAGAGAGAGACAGAGGGCCCCAGAAAGGATGAATCTCAAGCTTTGAAGCAGTGTTCCTGAAACTTTTCTTTTGCATATCACCACATCTTTAGGTCTTATTCACAGAAGTACATGACCTCCCAGTCCTGTAATAGGTTCGTTCAAGAACACATGCAGCTCACATACTGAGTACTCCCCCTGGGTAACAGCAGGAGCCACTTTCCACCTTTGTATTATATTGTCCTGGGTAGAATCCTGACCCCTGGTCCCTAATGAAACTATAGAGGCTGCAGCCAAGAAAGAGGCTTAACTCCCAAGCTGGTGTTTCCCGGAACAGTCTGTTCAACTCTGCCTTGGGCCAGCACTCTCCGGAGTGGTCACGTGTCACCACCCTAAGCCAAGAGTCCCTCGGCACTCAGAGCCAACAGTTTCTCTACTGAGCCCAGCATCCACACACAGCCCACACCCAGGGATTCTAACATGTGTGGTCTCACCATTTATCACTGGCTTCCCCCAACTGCATTTAGAGCTTTCCCATCACATCTGCAGCCCCAGTCCAAGAAGCTTTCCCAGCGACATGGAAACATGCCAGGCACACAGGAAGGCAGTGACCAGACGAGCCCCTGTTACTGCTGTTCTCTGTGTGTGTGTGGTGGGGTGGGGCGGGGTGGGAGTAGAAGGAGAAGCTGCAAGTTCTTGGAGAAGCCATAGTTTCTGGTATTGTGCTGATGGCTCCTCCCGCTCTGCAGGCTTCAGAAGGACCTAGACGTCTCCACCAGTCAGCTGCTACAACCAAATGCGGGAGGCTTCCTGTGCGGGCAGGTGGGTTGGAAGACTTTGCCTTTTGATTGTAGAATTTGTATTAGGCTTTTTTTTTTTTAATTAAGCATATTCTCTCCACAAGTGAAGAATGATCAAATTACCTTTGAAAGACTAAGAAGATGCCCCTGAGTTTGTTACCAGATTCTGCTTTCCAGTTTCCATTACAGCCCTTTCTAGTAAGGGCTCTGAGAGCCCGACATCCCTGAGATTCTAGAAACATTAGCAAGTATCTTGGCAAGACCCACCAGGAATCCCTAATAACTGAAAGAAAAGTGCCGTAAAAACATCTTAGCTCCATGCATCTTAAATCACAACCATGGAAACCAAAGTTTAAAAGAAATACCAAGGGAGGAAGGGCACATGGGGAGTTACGAGGCATGGCTCAAGAAAAGAATCAATAAACTCCTCTTTCAACTCTACCAAACATTTATGACATGGTTTTCCAGAGTTATACACTGTGTGATTGCATTCTTTCCAGTAAAAATGGTAGTTTTATGATAATTAAAAGCAAAGAGAAATTAAATCCTTATGTCAATGCTACCTGAAATGTAAATATTTGTAAAATATGTCACCTAGGCAACTTTGAACATGATTTTAACTGGGAGAGCAAGTCCACACGTCTTTAACGGCTGTCAGAAAGGAGAGTCTCAGGAAATGTTACACGGCGTCCTGACCCACAGTGACATCGGCTATCTGCAGTGGGGTAAGGACACCTCAGAGGATGACAGACTTTCACAGGTGAGTGTGTTCCAGTTCTTAGCCACACCGCCGGTGTGTCAATACATTAGCATTTTGTGAAGCCTCTATATTAAGGCAATCCAAATGTGAGCAGACTTTTTCCTTTACTACGTTCCTGCAGGCCTCCCACCCACCACACATACACACACACACACACAGAGATTTTTCAGGGTCTAAATGAAAATATTCAAGTCAATTTGCTTCATATTTTACTTTATATACTTTTCTGTGTATAGAGTATAGGTAATCCAAGTCATATGCAAATAATTTCTTTTAAAAAAAAAAACTTGAAATACACAAATAAAGGAAAGTCCCCTGGCACCCCCCTCATCAGAAATCAGCAGCTGATGGGCAGCTTCCCAATCCTTTATATATGCAAATGTGAATGCATAGATTCTATTGTTCAAAGCTTGAAAAATATCACTGAAAAAAAGGGGGCTCACTTATGAAATGCTTATGAAATGTCTCTCAAAAAGCTTTTTCGCTCAGGGGATTTACAGCCTCTGACAACCAAGCAGTAGACTGTGCTGTTGAAAAGCACAACCAGAGGCTTAAGTAAGATATGGTTCTGCAAAAAACAGGCAAGAGAGAGAATGAGGAAGCAAGTCCACCCACCCATACCACAAATCAAAGATGCTTCTGTGATATTTGCACAGAAGTTTCATCCTAAAACCCAGGGAAGGCAAGACAGGTTCAGCGAAAAGCTCCGCTTCTCTGGAGCAGCCCTGAAACTAGCCAGGACGGACTTCAGTATGATGATGACAGAACCTCCCCCGGCTCACATCCACCAGCTGCCAAGTGAGGCCCCGCTGCTCAGAGCCTGTCCTGTCCTCCACTCTCCCGGTTCTGGTTCAAAATCCCTTTCATACGTCCAGGGCTTCATACTTTATAAGGTCCTTTTATATCCATAGCTTCATCTGTCTTTCCTCCTACTGTTGGCTCCAGCTACAACGTGCTATTCATGAAATCAGCACCTCACAACACACAAGTCAGGTGTCTGATGGCATCAGGAAAGTAGTCTCTGACTATCACAGAATTAGTAAATTCTGTGTACAAGTGTGTTTTTAAAGTTTGTTCAGTATTCCTTGAGTTTGAAATCTAGGTCCATCATAGAAAAATGAGAAGTGACGGACAAGCTAAAAGTAAAAGAAATGAACCAATCCCGTCACTCAGGCTCAATCCTCTCAGAAATGGTTCCTTCTCTTTCTGTTTCTCATATAAATATATTCAATTCTACTCTTCTGAACCCTGCTTTTCTCATTTAACACAAACATCCTTATATTCAGTGAATAGATGTCTGTCATACTTAATGGATGCAAAGAATGCCACTGTATGAATGTGGAAGACTGTACTTTGAATACGTCCTAAACAGAGAATAGATTTGTTATTATTATAAAGTTCCTAATCACATGCTGTAGATAATTTGGAAATTCATCTTAGAATTTAATCTATATAATGACAAGGAAAACTAAGCTGGAAATAGGGGGCTTGTAGATTTCATTTTACATGTTTTCTTTTCTTTTAATCATGCATGGTCACTTGAGGTCCACCGTCAAGCACTCTGTATCAGAGCCCAGTAATATGCCAAGACTCAGTCTGGTAGGATACCCTAGGGGCAAGTTTCAAGGAGTAAGGATGCAAAAACCATAACAATAATTTTAGTGCTTTGTCTATTATTTCAAAGCTCTTTCACAATATTATTTCACTATATCGTCATCATAAACCACAAAGATTTAAAGCAGAGTTTCTCATATTTGCATCATTTGGGTAGGTAATTCACAAGCTTTGTCATATCTCTGCAGAACATCCACTATTATTTGCTGGATCTATTTTTCTTTAAATTAACTCGCTTTTAAAATTTGAATCCAACCATTTCATCAGCAGCAATATAAGCCATGGGCTTGACATGCTATTTCTAATACATATTTAAGTAAATAAGTAAACATGTTTTTTTTTGAGGTTCCTCCCTTGGGCCACTGACTTTCATGCCACACGTCACCCAGGGGCACGTGCACCATACTTTAAAAACCTGTTGTAAAAGTGAAGAATTTCCTGTAGCACGTGGGCAACAGCCCTGTCCTAGAAACCAGGAGACTTGGTTAGAGGCCTCGCCCTGTTACTCACAGGAGTGTGGCTTGGGCCAGTCACTTACACTCCCTAAGACTGCTTCCTCATTCACAGACTAATACCCTAATGCTCGCCCTTGCCAGTCCTAACAAGTGACAGATGGGAAGCGCAAACAAAATCATCAATGCTGAAGCTCACTGGAAAGCCAGAATGACCTCTACATGTATGGGGCTTTATAATAGATGATGAGGAATTACAGTAGATGTTTCATTCAGCATCCACTGACTGTGAGACTCTGTGTCCGATACAAAGATAGCATTATAGGTGGGTCAACACATACACACACACTGATAGCTGTAGGAAGGATATGGACAATAAAGCTGAAGCATAGTGATCTTGCCAGTGGCTGCACATTGAAATCACCTGGAGAGTTTTGTTCTTTTCATTGACTTTACTTTTTAGAGCAGTTTGAGGCTCACAGAAAAACTGAGTGGAAAGTACCAAGATTTCCATATATCCTCCATCCCTACACATGCACAGCCTCCCCATTATCCCCAACCAGAGTGTGCATTTGTTACAACTGCTAAACCTACATTGACATATCATTATCACCCAAAGTCCGTAGGTTCATTCTTGGTGTTTATATTCTAGGGGTTTGGACAAACGTATAATGACATGTATCTACCATTCCAGCATCATGCAGAGTAGTTTTGCTGCCCTAAAAATCCTCTGTGCTCCACCTATTCCACCCTCCATCCCCTGCAACCCCAGAAACCATTGATTTTTTTTTTACTATCGCCATAGTTTTTGCCCTTTCCAGAATGTCATACAGTTGGAATCATATGGTATGTTTAGTTTTCCAAGAAACTACCAAGCTGCCTTCTGAAGTGCCTGTACCATTTTCCATTCCCACAAGCAATGGATGAGCGTTCCTGTTGCTCCACATCCTTGCCCGCATTTGGTGTTGTCAGTGTTCTGGATTTCTGCCATTCTCAGAGGTGTGTAGTTGTATCTCGTTGTTTTAATTTGCATTGCTTGATAATAGAATGACATATGATGTGGAAGATCTTTGCAGATGCTTATTTGCCATCTCTCTGTCTTCTTTGTTGAGGTGTCTGTTAGTCTTTGGTCCACTTGGAGAGCTTCTAAAACTATCAGTGTCCAGATCCTCCTCCAGAACAGCATCAGTGGCATGTGTGTAGGACCTGTGTCATCACACACAGCCCCACACTTAGAAGGCTCTGCATTGATTTAATGCTCTGCTGTTACTGCCTTAAAATTCTTAACACTTTTTAGACAAGGGCCCCTACTTTCTCATCTTGCATCAGGCCCCACCAATTGTACAGCTGGTCCTACACAGTGACCTAGAGAGCACCTGGGCCTGAGAATTTCGTAAAGCCCTCAGGTGATTCTAACGTGCATCCAGGGTTAGATACCTCTGTTCTAGAGCAGGGCTGACAAACCTCAGCATGACTGACATTCTGGACTTGATAACTCTTTGTGGTGGGGCTGTCCTGTGCATTGTGTGATGTTTAGCAGCATCCTGGCCTCTACCCATTAAATGTCAGTAACACTGCCCCCCAGTGTGACAACCCAAAATGTCTCCAGACATTGCCAGATGTCCCCTGGGGGACAAAATGCCCGACTGAACCATCACTCTAAAGGAAGAGGAAAAAAAATCTTGTTAGTCTTCACTGATTAAATCCATGGTGCATAGAATTGGAAAACTAGCTATTTCAACTGAAATTACAAGAAAGAATATCTTCTTTCAACCAGTATAAGGAAGGTTGAAAGTTTTTTATTCCTTTGTAACATTTGCAAGGCTTTAGGGACAGTTTCAAACCTTATCTTAAATTAAAATTAAACAGCTAAATAGCTCCTAAGTTGCTCTGAGGAAAGGGACTGTATCAAAGGCTATGCCCCCCACAAGAGAGAGAGCTTGAGAGAGAGAGAGAGAGCAAGCCTCAAAGAGTCAAGAATTCACAGTCATCCAGTGCTACATTTTCCCTGGATCGCATTTCTTTCGACACAAGTCTGCTCAGACCCACAGTGCTACTAAATCATGCTCTAAAGAAAATTACCTGCAGAGCCTAAAATATCCTCCAATAATAAAGTCCATGTTTGTTGAGACCTTAAAGTCAGTCAAGAAGGTCAAGGCCAAAGATAAAAACTAAGAGCTTTCCTGCTGGGGAGAGGGCAAAATGTTCCCGACCCCAGGACCACCATCCAAACGCCTGCTCACAAATTGGAAGTAGGGCAAAGGACGGCGACCGCCGGGGTTAGCTTTAAAATCTACATAGAAATCAAATCTACAAAGCTCCCATCTTTTCGAAAAGTGACTAATGTGGCTTTTCATCCTTCCTCCTTAGAGTCAGTGTTCTCTCCCCAGGGAGACGCCTATGAATCCTGCCCTCGGTGAAAATTGCCTGAAATTGTACACTAATGGCTTGAAACCCAGGATGTTTATTATGTTGTCTCTGACATGCACTTGAAGTTTGGTTTCAGAACAAATGTATTAAAGAGCAAATAAAGGCTGGCAGGTCGCTTTTGTACTTGAACTGCTGAGATATATGACTATGTCAGGTGTCTACATGTGGACATCTAAAGTTTATTTTATGTGAAGGTGCTTTTTTATTCTTTCTCTAGCAGCTCATTATGCTGGGATAAAAGCAATCCATAACTCATCAATTACTATTAAAATAACTTTATATAGATAATGATTTTATATATGTAAGAATTTTCCATTTTTCACCATCCCTGAAGATGACAATTAAAGAAGGTATATATGAAGCTCATTTAGTTATTACAGCACTAACAGCCACTTGTGTAGAGCACATCCAATATGCTGGGCTCTCTCTGAGCAACTTGCAACGATATCTTACTTCATTCAATCCTCACGTCCACTTAAGGTTATAACCAATGTTAGTTCAGTGCAGGGTCTGCTGTTTGGTCACTCACTTTAGAGATGAGGAAGTCCAGACTGAGAGAGGTGTAGGAAGTGGCCGTAGGCCACCAGCTAAGTAAGCGTCAGAGCCAGGGTTACGACCCCAGATCCATCTAGATTCAAAGGCCACCTTCTGCCCGCCCACTGTGCCGAGATGCCTGTCAGTATCATCTTTGCTTCTTTTCTGATAAAGTGGTAAATACAAAATGCCAGTTCTTGGAATTATACTCTAGCATAAGCATTTTGTAATCTGTCACATCTATGTCTTTACAGAGACGTAGGTTTGTATAATATAATCTATAACATCTATTATAGGTACACTGATATTGGACTGCAATAGTCCGATGGTGGTAAAATCATGGCTAGGTTTTATAACGCGTGACAGTGGTGCTCAACATCTAGAACTTTATCCACTGACTTCGAGCTTAAAACAGTGGTGAGTTTGAACTGACTGTGACTGTGACACACAGCACCCTTCGTCTGCTGGTTCGGCAGACATGTCTGCCACACATGTGCTCGGAGGATGGACCCAGCGGCGCTCAGAGACGTGCTAACCAGGAGCCCCATCCGACTAATATGTCTAATGTTTTACCATATTTTATCACAAAACATCTTACAGAGAAGCAGTTTGCTCGAGAAAGAACCAGATGTGGTTCTAGGACAGCACACTAAGTATCACTGGATCAAGGACCCCAAAGTCACTGCCTCTCCTTTCTGCCCCGAGGCATGGTGACTCTGTATGGGATCCATGAATAAACCAAATAGCATTTTATGGGTATTTAGGGACTCCCGCCTGGGTAGGTGCCGTAAATCGGAAGATTATACGGATGTGCTGGTAATAGAAACCTAATCTAAGAAAGGTTTCTGAGTCAAAAGAAAACCAGCGTGCTACCTAACAGTCAGATTCTGCTGTGGAAGTGAAACCCATCCTGCAACACTGCATCTGTCTTCCCAAAGTGAATCTCTTCTTACTCTACGATAAAATTGCAGAGATTGCAAAAACATGCGTCTTTCAGTCCCAATGTCACAGCCCAGTGGGTGAGATTAAAAAAAAAGAAAAGGGAGCTCTCATTAGATGACATGACAAGCCCCCCAGAGCCCACCAGACTGACGGTTCCTGCAGAACACAGCCAGCTCCCCGCAAGATGAGGCACTGTTTTGAAGCCTCCCGTCACTTTTCTATTTGAAGGTACAGGTTTGAGTGTGAGTTTCCAATACCTAAGTGAGAACATAAAGCAGTTTGAGTCTAACACCATCTGGAAAGCCTTAGGAGGTTCACATTATCTTCGCACCTGCCGCCGAGAAGAAAAATCAACTCTGATGTTTAGAAGAGACTGAAGCCATTTAGGTCTTGCTGGAATTATTCCCCCAGCAGCCTTGGCAGAGCACACCACCATCCGAGTTGTACCCTCTTCCCTCTTTACATTTTCCCTTTAAAGAGACTGGCAGGAAGAAATCCAACCCTAAAAGTACCAGATGAAGCTCCATCCACTGGATTCTACCACTGAGTCGCTGAGGTGGTGCCTGGCAAACACGACAACATCCCTGTAAACTCGACAACATCCCTGCAAACTCGCTGAGAGAAGTTACATCAACTCAAGTCGTGTTCCAGGTGACAGAGACGCGAGCCAGACCACTGACAATTAGGCACGCGAACCGTCACCAGGAATCTGCAAAGAAAGCACAACGTTTCCAACACCTTTCTCAGATCACCTGATGGGGGCCTTGGGAGTCAACATCAAGCTCATTATGCAAAGGCACACTCTAAGCGCCATTGTTCTAGAGGGCAGAAGAAAGAATGACATGGACTCCATCCTCGCCCTCTAGTCAGTGTTTAGAATGTGTCCATCATTCTACCTAGCTTCATAATTTTACCTTAAATGATACATGTTCTGGAAGGCTTGACTGTTGCACGTGAAACTGAACCTACTGGGCTTATTACACAATGAGTGAATTTAAGGAGAAAGGTATTTTATTTATAGCACCACTGGATCACAATTTAATTTCCTTTTTACCATGGCAACAGGAGGCAACATGAACAAATTCTGCATTGGTGGAATCTCACCAATAAAACATATTTAGAATCCTCTTTGGGGGGAGGTTAGCTGATAAATTGTGTCTGCCCAAAAAGCAATACAAATTCTTAACTGAACATTCCAGGCAAACAGATCACGTGGTGTGCTGAGGAAAGAAGGGGGCGGAATATTAGGCCAGGTTCAGTTGGGAGGTGTTGGGTTGTGGTTTTGCAGGACTCACTTTAAACCAGGTGTGTTCTCAGCTGGAATCTAAAGGCTTGCCTCATAGAGTTAAAACCCAAAGTGCCAGGACAGTCACGCTCAACGTTTTCCTGTCGATCAGAATCTCTCGAGGCAGGTGAGGCGCTGCCTGCTCAGTGTGGGGTCTCTGGATGCACTTTGGGTGCTGGAGATTGTTATAGTTGTGACTACTTCGTTTTCCTCCTACTCGCATAAAATCACAAGCGCGAGCAGCTTTGAGGTTCAGGAAAGAAAGCTGTTGCATGGTTGCACAAAGTCACAACAGTGTGGTGTCAGCCCCTTGCAGAGTATGTATCTGCGTGCCAGATGAATTTTGCCTACGTTACAAAGATTCTGTGAAACAATATCATACATGTCTCTAAGCGATTACATCCACCCACACATAATTTACAGGAATTTTCATTGGTATAAAACCAGCCAGAACATCCATCTGAAGTTCAAATGGAGTGACATTTATTACAAACAGCCCTCAGTTTCCCAATTAGTTTATCCATATTTTCCAACTTTAATAATTCCAAGTCATGCAGATCATATTTTGATTACACATAACCTTAGGACAAAAGGTACCATCACGAGAAGGCCTAAGAAAGAAAGAGCTTATTTTATACCTAATGAATAGCCACAATGTTCTTTGGAATTTGGGGGCGGATTCTGGAATGAAAACACACGGGGCTGCTTCAAGCACACCCTCTGTGTTTTACTTCCGATGTAGCCAGTGGCCAACTTGCCCCATATGTGGTGTGTCAGAGGCTACGTTATCCTCAGCCCGGAGGGGCCAGTGCTAGTGTGAGCAGCTGAGCAAACCCTGGGCCCACTATGAGCATATCCAGATTGGGGTGCTGAGCTTGCACCCCACTTTTAAACATCAACTAAAACTGAGGTCGTTTCTTTTAAACACAGTCATATAATTTTTCTCTGGGGGCTAAAGCAAAAAAGCTTAAAGACAAAAGCACCGCTGATTCACCCACTCACCCACAACTGAAGAACTTAAGCTCTAGAAAAAAGGAAGAGTTTTGAATAGAACTATTGAGAAATCAAAATGTCAAGTTATTAGCCTTTAATACTTGGGTTTACAAAACATGTGGTCATTTTCCAAAGCCGGATTTTCCATAAAACAGAATTTGGTCCTGAACACACAGTACAACTCTGAGGACTGAGAAGAAAAGAAACAGACTTGGATCCTTGCATTATGGAAAGACCCACTAGAACCGAGGGTCCAAGAGCCCTCCCGGGCATCTCGTGGGAATGACGACAGTCATTCAATGGCATTTTTAAAAAGTGTGTTCCCTGCCTCTTTAAACAAAATGGGAGACATCATTAATAAAAATACACTATAATATTGTGATATTCTCAGGGGCTACTGAAGTGTGCCAAACCCTTTACTCTGGGGCCTCCCAGAGTGGTGTTTTTGTGAATCTAATTCACAGCTAGGAAAAACCAGATAATGGGCTGATTAAAACAGTGAACTTAATGTTAGATGTAATAGTAAACCAGCTTAATCAGCTCTAAGAATATCTTCACAGTTGATCTACATGTTGACGCGCAGATATGTGTGTATCTGTGAGTGTGAGTGTGTGTGTGTGTGTGCATGTTTCCCTCATTTCCCAGCTTTTTGTCTATATTCAAAATATTCTCTATCACCAATTCTAAATATTCTTTTTCCTATATTCTAAATGGTCAGTGTTGCCAAAAGTCTCACCAGCTGAATGAAAATATTGTCCTATCTTGGGACAATAGAGACTAATTGAAGTTCTCCTATTCCACCCTTATGCATCTATTTCAGTTTAACTATTTATTCTCCACCTCACTTCAAAACCAAACTGAGATGGTTCCACCTCCTTCATGAGCCCACCCTCAAAATCTTTTCGAATAAAACCCATTAAGAGAAAGCCTGCAGCATCACCACCACACCAGACCACTCATCAATGCAAATTCATCCATGAGGAAGGCTTCCTTCCAGTCTGCCTCCACACACAGTGCCCTGCCCAGTTACAAGTGCAACCCGAGCCTCAGAGCTGCTTTTTGATCCTGACGATGTATCAGCATCTGTCACCATGTGGCAAGATCTATATTTGCACCTGCGTTCCCCTCTCCCCTTGCAGGTAGGCAGCAGGCTGAAGACTCCCAGGTTACCTATTTGGCTGTGTAACACCAACGGAAATTACAGCATCCTTTTTAGCACAAACAGGCAGCTCTTATCAGACTGGAAGATGGAGCGTCTCTTTCATTTGTACTTTTACAGTGGCCAGCCCTCGCAGAACAAGCCTGTGCATCTTACAATAGGTGAGCAGCCCAGACTCCATGTGCCCTGTGCTTTAATGTGCTTGAAGAGGCGCGGCCGCCACGTTTCACAGCTGCGTGGCTATTCACGCTAGCTCTGCGGGAAAATGTGGAGGCTTGATTTCTGAAATGACACCTATGCATGAATCCCATGGACCTAAACCTAAGCATTGTAACCTGGGAATTCTAAGCCTCCTTTAAATAAGAGCAGGGGATCTCGAAGTAGCACAGGGGAACCAACAGCTTTTAGGTAAGAGGAAAAATCAAAAGGTGGAGTCAAATTTCCAAAAAAGTCTTCTCCAGAGTCTTCTCTCTCTCTCTCTCTTTTTTCTTTTTGGTGGGGATAGGCAATTAGGTTTATTTATTTATCTTTAGAGGAGACCTTAGGAAAGCAATTGTAACTAAGGCACAGCCCCAGCAAACCTCTGAGGTTCCAGTCCAAGGGGAGAAGCAGGTGACCTCACGAATCATTTCATTTCAATTACAACCATGTTTTTTAAACACATGAGGCAAAAAGACTAACCTTAAGATGTCTTTTAATAGTAGCCCTTTGGACAAGGGAATAAATGTGATGAGACTGAGAGTCTGTATCTGGTACCTTGGCACCATGGATGGAACCCTGTTGATTTAATGTCCAACTCTTTGCATTTAGCATCACAGGCCTGGCGTTAGGCAACTTTTCATTATTACAACTAAACTTGGAGAAGTATCTTAGTGACTGTTTTATCTGGGCAGCTCCCAATTATTTTTCTTCAGTTATGAGAAATACACACACACACACAAACCCATTTCATTTAGTGGAACACTAACAATGTTTCTTAAAATATATTATTGTTTCCACTTTAGTCTCTTCTTCGAGGAAAGCATCGTTTTTGTTTTTGTTTTTTTTTTATTGGCTCACAGGCCTCACAAGCATTCTCTTCCGGGCACTGTGTTGAAAGCCTTACATATATTATCCCATTAAATTCTCCCAACAGTCATATGAGGTAGATACCATGATATCTGTTTTCCATAGAGGAAACTGGCCAAAACATTGAGGAAACATAGAGGAAGTGGCCAAAACATGATTCCTAATTGAATAAATGAGGCTGAGCGATGTTAAGTACCTTCTCAAATGTCATTTGAGACAAACCTGGGCCTTGAACCCAGTTCGTGACTACCTCATTAGAATATTTTGCCCTTTACCCCAAAATGCAAAGGTACTCTTAGAAGCATTATGAGGTGGTAAGCCCTCCCTTTTCTTGTTTTCCCTGACAACATCCGGTGACCTACACCCCCCTAGTTCTCTGTGTCACATCATGACACTGGGCCATGCCATTACGTGACATCAATATTCGGGTTTCAAAATCCACAGCAACCCAGGGTGCTATGGATGCGTTGTGTGGGAGGCATGTCTACACACCAGCCGCTGGAATCCCCCTCCACTTAACCAGTTCTAGGAACACAGCTTGCTGAGCCCAATACCTGCACACCCATACTTTTTCCCTTCCTTCCTCACTTCCTCTGAAATCGTGTACACAGGCTGGGGTTTGAATGCTGGCTGTTCCTCCCTCAGATACTCACTCCCATCACTGGGAAAGGGTCCAACATGAAGATGAACACAGACCAGGAAGAAGGTTTTCTCCAGTGGAGATGGTCATCAGAACCAAGTGGAGAGAGGCCACCATCAACTGGAATGGAAGTGTGCCCTTTTTCTAAAAAGAAAGCCAAGATGTGCAATGAAGCCTGAACTGACAGCACTGCTGGGATACAAAGCCCAATTTGGGGAGTCAGATAGAGCTGTGCTTAGCATGCATGAGGGCCTGGGCTCAATCCCCAGTACTTCCATTAAAAATAAATAAAGAAATAAAGAAAGAGAAAGAGAGAAAGAAAGAGAGAAAGAAAAAGCAAGAAAAAGCAAGCAAGCAAGCAAGCAAGCAAGCAAGCTCAATTTGGGGAAAGACCATTTCAGGTCCACATTCCATATGCATAAGTCCTCCCCCTCCCCTGGCCAAAAGTCCTCCATGAGCAATTTTGTCTTCCTTTTGTCTCTATTAACTCTCTGCAGTTGCTACCAGTGTTGTAGGAAGAACACAGGCCACTTACAGCAGGGTCTGGAAGGTATCTCCTCTACATTCACATAGATTGGTTCCTTCACTGCATTCAAAAGAGAAACTGAATGGTCATCACTCAAAAGTCCACAAATGGCAAATGCTGGAGAGGCTGTGGAGAAAAGGGAACCCTCCTACACTGTTGGTGGGAATGCAGTTTGGTGCAGCCATTGTGGAAAACAGTATGGAGATTCCTCAAAAGAGTAAAAATAAACTTACCATATGACCCAGCAATCCCACTCCTGGGCATATATCCAGAAGGAACCCTAATTCAAAAAGACCTGCACCCCAATGTTCATAGCAGCAGTGTTTACAATAGCCAAGACACGAAGCAACCTAAATGTCCATCAACAAATGACTGGATAAAGAAGTTGTGGTATATTTATACAATGGAATACTACTCAGCCATAAAAACAATGCCATTTACAACAAGATGGGTGGACCTGAAGGTCATCATTCTAAGTGAAGTAAGCCAGAAACAGAAAAATATCATGTATCACTCATATGTGGAATCTAAAAAAAAGAAGAAGACAAATGAATTTAAATATAAAACAGAAACAGACTCATAGACATAGACTACAAACTTGTGGTTGCCTGGGCAGGAGCAAGGGTGGGAAGGGACAGACTGGGAGTTCGAGACTTGTAGATACTGACAGGTATATACAGAATAGATAAAGAAGTTTATACTGTATAGCACAGTGAAATATATTCAAGATCTTATAGTAGCTCATGGTGAAAAAGAATATAAAAATGAATATATGTATATTCATGTATGATTGAAAAATTGTGCTGTACACCAGAAATTGACACAACATTGTAAACTGACTATAACTCAATAAAAAGAAAAAAAAAAAAGAGAGAGAGAAACTGAAGTCTCTCCTTCATGTTATTTCCAAAGTTGTCTCTTCTTGGTGTAATTCCCCCCGAGGA
Source organism: Camelus ferus (assembly GCF_009834535.1). Lineage (NCBI taxonomy): Eukaryota > Metazoa > Chordata > Mammalia > Artiodactyla > Camelidae > Camelus > Camelus ferus. The sequence continues at coordinate 96,535,302 of NC_045696.1, forward strand.
TTATGGAAGCAGGGAGCTAGCTTTCATTTGGGGATGAAGTCATAGGTAATACATCATCAGATTTTCAGTTATGGCAGGAACTCAAGCCTTCTCAAAGATTTCCTGGTATGAAGAGCACTCCTTTCCAAGGTTACATTTCAAGTGCCCACATTAGCAAGTTCTTGTCATTAAAATAGAAAACAGGCTTGAAGTGGGGGGAGGTGGGTGGCTATTCCTGGTAGGCCAGCTATTGCAGTTGGCTGTGGGTTCAAGCCATCAGGGAGAGAACACAGGAGGCATTCTTTCTATCAGTGCTATGTTTGCTTTGTTTCTTTACAAGCTGGATATAAATACACAGATGGACAAACAGACACACTGAGAAAGAAGTCTGATTCCTAGACAAAATAAAATTGTATATAAAAATAAAATCTCTTCTTATGTCGTTGTTCAAAGGGGAAAATAATTCTTTCCAGAATATGATCTTTTCCTGTCCTGCTGAATGCTTACACTTTTCTTGAAGAAATACCAGAGTAAGATACATATTCTTTCTAATAGAAGCACAGGAGAACCATCTAGACCTTTTTCCTACCCACCCCACTGGTTTGCCGACTCATAGACTTAGGGATTTGTACTCACAAGCCAAAGGTTAGTTTGCAAAGAACAACTTTTCTGCACCCGTTGTCCAAATTAGTTTGTTAAATGCATTTTCATTTGGCTCAAAGAATAATGTTTTAACTTAAGGAGCATGTAGAAAATGAAACTTCAAGGTGAATAATAAATTATGTCAACAGAGAAAGCCAGTTTGGCTTGGATGGATGATTACGGCATCCTTATCACTGATGCCTTTATTCAGGATTTTAAATACATCGGACCAACAAGTGGATCCCTGCAGACCCTCTTCATACTTGGTCTTAGTCTTAGCAATATTGGGCTTTTCCTGAGGTGCAGGCCTGCTTTTGTTTTATGGACACTGACTTATTTCTAACTAAATCTCCCTTTTGGTGTGGACTGCTGGGAAGCTTACAGCCTAATGAGAACCACAGCAACAGCACTGGTGAGAAAGCTCACAATCACAAATAAGCGATCTCACCACATGTGTTGCACACAGTAAGGACATTCTTTCCAACAAGAATGGTTCAGCCAGGAGTCCATGACTCTCTTAGATCAACTACGGTTCATCCTCCTGATGAACTGAGCATAGGACACTTGATAGCAGCACAAAACTGGGGCTCTGTAGAAGGAAGAAGGGCAGGATGACTGCTGTGTAGACAACCACAGTTGTGTGGCTGCCTGCCTGGCAGTGTGTGAGTCCTCACAAAAGGCATTTTTTAATTGGCCTCATTTCTGAATCTATTTTCTATCTCTACCCTGCTTTTCTTTTGAATGTTTACTATTTACTTGTAATGTATGTTATTTTGCTTATTCCGAGAACAAATCTATTAATAAGTAGAAATAATAGAAGAAAGATTCAGAACATGTTTTATATAGAGATGTATAATAATTTTGAAATATAAAGGTATTAATCACTTTGTATGGCGATGTTCAGTGAAAATGAGTTTTCATTTCATCTTATAAACAGGGCACCCAATAATATTTGATTTTTGGCGGGGGGTAAGGAAGAAACGTGTTATTTTAAATTAGCTAGAAATTTTCTCTAGGTCCTCCTAGGACCATCAGTTCACCTTTGAACTTTCTTTGTTTTGAGATAAATGACTTTAATTGTCCTGTCAGCTTTTGAAACATAAAGCAGGAGAAAGCTACTTCCTTGAAGACAGAGGTAATTTTTCTGAAGAGCTACCTAAGCTGACTGTGCCTTTAGTGGGACCATGCCTCTGAGAAGATGGCAAATACTTTTGGGAAGTCCTTCAACATTATTGTTTGTTCTTAGCAAATATGTGTATATCGCCTTGTCAAGAATATGCTCACCAATGTCATAAGACCCAGGCCAGGGTTTCCTGGCTCGACCTGGTATCTCTAGGTTACACGCAACTGTAACCGAGCAGGACCTGTGGGGCCTTCCAAGGTCAGACCCCCTCCCCCATGTCTCCTGCTGCAGCTCCTCTCTGAAGTACCCAGATAATAGTATTTCAGCTTTGCTGAAACCCTTCGGGGAGTTCAGAGTTTTCTTGGGCATGAGCCACCCCATCCTCCTTGCTTGGCCCTGCAATCAACCTTTCTCTGCTCCATACTTCGATGTTTCAGTTTGTTTTGGCCTCATGGTGCCGTGGGCACACAAACTTGCCTTCGTAACACAACTTTCAGTCACACCTGGACTGATGACTGTTGTAATTGCTGTCTCAGGGCTTTTGAGACACAACTGTTCACTCATTCATTCAGGGAACTTTCTAAACACCTCCTATGTGCCAGGCACTCGGCTGGGTGCTGGAGAAAGTGAGCGAAATGAGCCACAGCCCCTCTTCTCTCTTGGAGCTCTTCCAAGGCAAAGGTATTCATCAAAAAATCACTTTAATGAATATAAACTTGAAAACTGAGATGAGTGTTCAGACAGAAGGGATTTCTCATGTGTAACAACTTAAATTAAAGGCCTGGAAGTTCAAGAAAAGGCCTCTCTAAGGAATAGATGGTTAGGCTGAGGTAGATAGACTGAGTGGACCTAAGTAGGAGGGGAGCGGAGGGACGTGATGTGGTGAATGCGCTTGAGGAGGAGAGAACCTGCGGGGCTCCGGTGCAGAGCGCCGGTGGGGAGCTGCTGAGAAGCAGCTGGAGGGGCTGGTAAGGACCCACCACAAGGAGCTGTGGACTAGGGGGCATGGGCTACCTTGGAAGGTTATAAGTGGCTGGGGAGGGTCTGCACTTTGAGATAATGCCTCAGTGTGGAGAATGGATTGCAGAGAGCCCAGGTGGACACAGAGACTAGTTAGAAGGCTATAGCAGGGATCAAGACAAAGATGACCAGAACAGAGCAGTGGCAATAAAGGTAAACTGAAGTGGGCCACTTGGGAGATATTACTCGGTAGGGAAAGTAGACAAGGCCAAGAGATTGATTGCTGGGGGTGGGAGATGAGGGAAGAGGTACCAGGAATGACTTGTAAATTTCTAGTTTGAAAGTTAGATGAAAGTTTGTGCCTTCATTAAATTTAAAAACCCTAAAGAACAGCAGGTTTGGAGGGGATGATGCTCCAAACTCTGTCTTGGATGTGAAACTTCCACATGGAGAGGTATACTAGTGGATTAGAAATGAGAATCTGAAACTCAGAGAGGCTTGGACCACATAAATCCATTTGGGAGGCACTGATGGTAACATGATGGTCAGAAATAAATTTGCCTGAGGAGAGTATGAAGTAAGAGAGCTGGGCCCAAATTTGAGCCCCAAGGACTTCCATCCATCATTAGTGGTCAACTAAGGTACTATAACCCTGGAAAGGACGCAGAGAAGAAGCAGCCAGAGATATAGCAGGTGGCTGTCAAATGGTATCTAAACAAAAGATATTTTCAGTCAATGACTCTACGTCAAAACTCAACCAGAAGGAATCGTTTGAATAAGTACAGCCCGTTATTTTCAGGATAGCCTGCAATTAATTCTGTTGAATGTATTCATAACCCATCTCTTTCCAAGAAAGACTTGGCATGGCGGGTAACTGGTAAATATTCTAGAGAACTTCGTGTGTCTTCCTCCCCTCCCCCACCCAGTTGTTAACCCAATGATTAAAAACTTCTCATTACTGTCCACAAGGTGGTGCTATGAGAGTGACTTTTTCAACTTCATTATCAAAAGTAATTATCAAAGTAAATGTGGTCAGTTGAGTCACACACAAAAAATAGCAAGTAATTATAAAATTGATGTAATGGATATTTCACCTTTGTGATACCTAGGATTGGTGTCACTAAGCTTGATGGGTAGTATTGCTCTAAACTAGAAGCCTTCCTCTCCCTTCCACTCCAGTGGGGGGGGGGGGGCAGCAAGAACTATAAATGTTAGCTCTAAAATAGCTCCATTTGTACCACCACCGTCCTGGTACAAACACCATTATTTCTCAGCTGGACTATTAAAATAGCTGCGCAAGTGCTCCCCCTCACCTCCTCTCTCGTTCCCTTCTAATTCTTTTTCAACACAACAGTTATCTTTTAAAATTCTGAATCTGATCATATTATAGAAATGTCATTTTTATGTACTTAGAACAAAATGCCAAAATCTTAACATGATCTCCAAGAGTCTGTGGGATTTAGCTCCTGATTTACCTCATACCACGCTCTTCATCACCATGCCCCACCTAAGCCAAGCTCATCCCCACTTGAGAGCCTTTGCACATGCTGTTCCTTCAACCCGCAATACACTTCATCCCGTCTCATTCTTCAGATCAGAGAAGCCTTCTCTGACACCATGGCCCATCTAATATGACTCCCTGGTTTGTCTCTCTTAGCACCTGTTCTCTTATACATCTCCCACCATGGTGGTTTATAATTACATACTTATTTGTATGCTTATGTGTTAAATGCCTAACTACCCACTAGACCAATGGTTCTCAAACTTCTTGGTCTCAGGACCCCTTTATGCTCCAAAAAGTTATCAGTGACCCCAAAGAGCTTTTACCTGGGTTGTTCTATTAATATTTATCCTGTTAGAAATTAAAGCTGAAATTTTAAATATTTATTCATTCATTTAAAATAGCAATAATTAACCTATTACATGTTCACCTAAAATATTTTATGAAAAACAACTATATTTTCCAAAGGAAAAAAATTAGTGAAAGCAGTGGCATTATTTTATATTTCTGTAAGTGTGTTTAATGGCCAATTTAATATGAGATGGCTATACTCTCATATCTTCCTCTGATTTCAATCTGTTGTGATATGCTTTTAGGCTGAAATACATTAAGAAAATATGGTATTTAGATATTTAGCTGGAAAACAAAGGAGAAATGTAATGGCTTCGTGGCTATCCTTCTTTGATACTACACCAAAACTCTACAAGTAGTTATTTCTTAAAGGTTAGTTGCAATGTGGAAAGTGAAACAGTATCAATGAGCTTTTTGAACTCTGATATACTAAAATCCATTGGTGTATCTTTCACTTCTAATGCACCTTTTCTGGGCATTAGTCATTTGGAAAATATTGGTTTGTTGAATTCTGAAGATCATTAAGCACTGTCATATTTCCTAACGCCATATCAAAAACTCACATTAGTTACTAATGAACTATTGCTACATGCAACAATACAGAAGGAGCTCATAAACATAATGTTGAAGGAAAGAAGCCAGACAGGAAATGGCACATGCTACATGGTTCCATTTACATATAATTCAAAACAGATAAAACTAATCTGTGGTGATAAAGATCAGAGAGTGGTTACCTTTGGGTGCAGCAACTAGGAGGAGTACAAGGGGACTGAGGGGTGCTAGTAATGTTATATTTCTGGGTGCTGGCTACACAGCTGTGCTAACATGCAAAAATTAATTAAAATTATACATTTAAATCTATGCTCTTTTATATATGTATATTACAGTTAATAAAAATATTTTTCTGAAATAGGACATTTGAGGATAGACATATTAATCAATAGAAGGGAACTGCTGAGTCCAGAAGTAAGCTCTAAAGTTCATGGTCAATTGATTTTTGACAAAGAGGCCAAAACAATTAAATGGGAGAAAGAAGTCTTTTCAATAAATAGTGGTGGGACAACTGGATATCCACATGCAACAGATGAAGTTGGACCCCTATCTCACACCGTACAAAAAATTTAACTCAAAATGGGTCACAGATTCAAATGTGAAAGCTAAAAACTATAACACTCATAGAAGAAAACATATGAATAAATCTGTGATTGTGTATTAGGTAATGACATCTTAGGTACAATACCAAAAGCACAGGCAATAAAAGAAAAGTAGGACTTCTCAAAATTAAAAACATTTGTTCTTCAAAGAACACCATCAAGAAAAGATAACCACAGACTGGGAGAAAGTATGTGTGAGTTATGCATCTGACAAGAGACTTGTACCCAGAATATATAAAGAACTCATATAACTCAAAAATAAGAAGACAACCCAGCTTTAAATGTGCAAGTGATTTGAATAGAGATTTCTCCAAAGAATGTATACAAACAGCTAAACCAGCACACAAAAAGATCTTCAATATCATTAGCCATTAGGGAAATGCAAAGCAACACCACAAGAGATACTACTTCTCACCCACTAGGATGGCTATAATTAAAAAACAAGTGTTGGTGAGGCTGCTGATTGCTTATTACATTGCTGGTGTAAATGTAAAATGGTGCAACCACTTTGGAAAACAGTTTGGTAGCTCCTCAAAATGTTAAATACAAAGTACAAACATCATCCAGCAATTCCTCTTCTACATATATACCCCAGAAAAGCAAAAACCTATGTCCACACAAAAACTTCCAAACAAATATTTATATCAACATTATTTATGATAGTCGAAAAGTGGAAACAACCCAAAGGTCCATCAACCGATAAATGGATAAACAAAATATCATATATTCATACAATGGAATATTATTCAGCCATGAAAAGGAGTGGCATATATAGTACATCATAGTTGCCTATAACAGAGATGAACTTCAAAAAGTTATGCAAAGTGAAAAGAAGTTAGTCACAAAAGACTACATGTTGTATGATCCCATTTATATAAAAAGACCAGAAGAAGCAAATCAATAGAAGCAGAAAGTAGATTAGTGGCTGCCTAGGGCAGGGAGAAGAAAAGCATACTTAAGGAACATGGGTGGAGAGTGACTGCTAATGGGTACAAGGTTTCTTTGGGGGATGAGGAAAATGTTGTAAAATTAGATCATAGTGTTGGATACACACTGAAGAACATGTGAATAAGTAAATTTATGGAATGGAAGTTGTATCTTAACAAAGCTGTCTATGAAAAAATAGCTATATATAAGGGGGTAATAACACCAGTCATTTGAAAGGGGCCATAGGAAAATAATAACGATCTGATAGATTTCCAGAGACAAAAAGTCTTTGCCTCTGACCAACAGGCTTTGAGAGGCATTACTGTGGGAAAATTTCATCACCTTCCTTCTCTCCAACATAATCAACACAGCTCCCTAAAAAGAAACTGGTATTTTGGCCCATTTCACACCCTGCAGTCAGACCCTCCCCTACTTGATTAAGCCCCTTTCACCTCTAATTAGCCTTTGTTTTGCATGAGATTACAGCCCCAGGGGAAGGATGCAACTGGCCCCTTCCTCTCCCAGAAGACCCCAGGCTCACTGCACTCTTTCCCCCTCCTCCCCTTGGTGCTTGAATGGATGACCACCATCTGCATGAGATGTGCTGCGGGATCTCAACGCACAGGAGCAGCCCAGGAAGCCACATTGTGCAAGAACTAATCAGACTTGACCAGGCAGAAAGACAGGGGAGCGCTGACAGGCAAAACAAAAGTGGCAGGTGAGCAACCTGCTTGATTGCTACTTAAAAGAAAGACAGATTCACTAACCAAGCAATTTAAATCCAAAGGGGAGGAAAGAGGTGTGCAAATGAGTTGGCTAAGTGAACTCGACCCATCACTGTAGAAAGTAAAAATAGCCCCTGACTACTGGGTGGTTTACAGGACAGTCTCAGAACACAAACAGTTCCGGATCACTGACTGGATGCGAGCAGGCGCACTCTGAGTCATTTCCGACTTGTGAATCCCGCTCACAGTAACATCAGATGTACTCCAGAGCCTGAGTTTCCTGGGTAATAAAAAGGCACAAAGTTGTTAGGTGCCCATAGCAGTAATCACTGCTTAAAGTCGTTTGCAGCTGCCCCGGCTATTGGCATATAAAATGAAAAGCCAATTTGGAGGCTTTTCTTTACCATGAGATTTCCCATTTCAAAAAAGGAATGATACACCACAGAAAATCCTTTGCTCCTTGCGATGATCTAGGTCACTGTGCCCTGCATACCCAGGTTGAGGCTGCTAGCATAGTAGAAAGGAAGAAATCGTTACCCAAGGATTTAATAGATCCAAGGACATAAGGTGTGACAGACCTCCTTGTTCTCCCCCTCAATGTGGTACCCCTCTTCAGGAACAGCCAAAGAAATCTGTGTGAACAACAGCCCAGGCCACACCTGGACTGTTTTTTTTGTTTTGTTTTCCCCCAGTTTTTACTCCCCCCAAATCCTCAGAGAGCTTTTTGAGAGTTTGGTTTACATGGAGTCTGCTGCTGAGTAAATAACTCTTAAAGCCATGGAGTCCCTTCCGTTCTTCTCTGCACCTCCTTTGAGTCATCCTTTGGTGTGAGAGATACTGAATGTCTAACTAGAGATATTAAATACTAACTAGTCATTTGATGTGGCTGGAAAGGTATCCTTTTGTGATCTAATCAAACCAGTTCCTTTTTTTCATGAAAATAATAGGGAATGAAGCAAGGGTGACGCTATGGATGTGTGTGAGAGATAAAGACAGACAGAAAGAACGAACCTCCAGAGTATCTCAAGATAGTCTGGTAAGGGGCAAGCTGCCCAGAGAGTTAAGCCGAGAAGAAAGAGAACAGCACAGCTCAGTAATTGTGCACATGTTTCCTAGAAAGACGTAACAGATACCTGCTTGGACAGAAAAGCTGACTTCTTGTCATGAGTCTGGCTTGACGTTTGGTACCGGAAGAAAACAGCATTTCCTCCTTGAGCTTCAGTTTTCTCACTTTTAATAATGACAACCCACCAGGAACACCCAGAACTAGTAGGATGACAGCAATTACAGCAACTACTTTAGGCTCCTTCAGACAACAGTGAAACAATCATCAAGGGAAGGGGAAAAAAGGATTCATGCTTTAGCGGCAAGTTAACAGTTAAGAACTTGGCATGGTTTCAAACACCACGTGTCCATGCATTTTAAAGACTTGGTAATAAAGACGATAGATAACGTTTACTAACGTGGACTTAGGTCCACACTCTGCCAATTGTTTTCTCTTTCCTTCCCACCCCTGCTTCGCCAAGTATGAAGATTTTCTACTTACCAAATTTTAAAAGTGATCATTTCATTCATGCAAATGGCCTTGACATAAATTGAATGTTTTTAGAGCATCAGTAAACGTTCTGAGTGTGACCCAAAAAGGCTGCCTATGAAATGATAGTAGGATTGTGTTATCAGGCACATAATGACTCAAAATTAAGTTTGTTATTAAGTTACAACAAAGGGCACCCTGTGTGTGCAAGTTACAACTATAGGAAACGGCTTTTCACTTAGACTCCATGGAATGGAACTGAAAGCAAGACGGCAGAGAGATTGAGACTTATACAAAGGCCACTGTCCACACTGACTGGGTCTTTCCCTCAACACTCCTGCACCTGAACAGTCTGCTAGCCGGCCCACCCCGACCTCCACCTGAGCCCCACAACACCCTGGGAACCTCTCACCCCTTCCTTCCAGCAACCAGGAACAGGGAAGCATCCATTGCAACCTTCCTATTAGGTCAAATCCCAGGAGCCCTCAGCTACCACAGAGGGTGTTCACACTTAATCAGAAGTCTCACACTTCTACCAGCTACCATACGTGCTTCTTTAATCTGGGGTTTAAATCCCCACTTGAAAACAGCTTCAGAATCCAGTGTTGTATTGGAAATGCTGTTTACATAGCAAGAGAAAGAATCACAAACAAAGCACATGACGGATCTCTGGACTGACACACCTCTGTCACTACAGTTTTCATAATCAAAATGAAATGGAATAGATGGCATTTAAATTTTGTTAGGTTTGCAACATGCTTTCCCATGTATCAGCTATTGTAAGCTTCACAACAATCTTGAGTTTAGATTTAGTAACCAGTTTTCCAGGTGAGGAAATGGATTCAGAGAAGGTAAGCAAGCTGCCTGAAGTCTCACATCTGGTAAATGGCAAGGCCAGGACTTGAAGCTTCTGGTTGGCCTCCGGAATTCTTCCCCCACGCTGCCCCCACCTTCTGCCCCCTGTATGTGCTACATCAGTGGAAGGTACATGGTTCACCAGGGAAGAAGGGGTGGAGGAGCGAGGCCAGCACATCTTTTCTAAAGGCCCTTTGACCAGAGTGCCTGGCACAGCTCCTGAATCAGAGTCTGAGTCTTGAGGGTTGATGGGAAGGGGGACTTCAAAGTTGAATGCAGTTCTGACCCCAAACAGTGCCCTTAAAGAGTCCATAGCAGGATAATCAACTTTTGGAATCTTTCTGAAAGACACCAGGACTCCTCTGTTTTCCCCAGCAAAAAGTGAATGCTGACCCAGTGGCCACTGGTCCTTGTTTGCACAGCACTCATTCATTCATTCATTTATTGTCTGCCCTTCCTCACTAGGATGTAAGCTCTGTGAGAACAGGAATTTTCTCTATTTTGTTCACAGGTTAATCTCAGCACTTAAAACAGTGCCTGGCACATCATAAGCCCTGATTAAAAAAAATGTTGAATAAATATAGGGATCCTATAACCTGTGCCTATTTTTACCAAATTATATCTCACCACCACATGTATTAAGGCCATGGGCAAAATCCCCAGAAAAGGGAAACGTGGTGGGAGGGAGCTTCCCCAGAAGGGGGCGCTCTTGGCACTAGGGGCCCAGATTAAGGGGCAGGAGGAGAGGGAGGAAGAAGCAGTGGCTTAATTAATGAGCACAGTTTTTTTACCTTATAATTAAACCCCCCCAAATCAACCTGGTTCTCTAAGAACTTTCACAAGTGCGAAAAACCTGGATACCAGAAGCCTTATTCAGTAACGTTTAGAGAACATATTGCTTGGTATGATCTCAGTTTTAAGTGTGTAATGGGGCGTACTTCAGTTACTTATCTACTACTGACTTAGAAAATGCTCCCAGAAGTTCTCTGTAGGCAAAGATAGGAGGTGCCCTCAGAGCAGATCTCTGTCACCCCTGGTCACTTGAGGCACTGCTGTCCTGCAGCTGGCTGGACTCCCACTGCAGAGGCTGCCAATTGTGTGTGTCTGCCCCTAACTCCCAGCAGTGGCATCATCTGGAGAGACTGAAATTGGTGAGAGTGTTTCCGTCACAGAAATTAGCAAACAAAAAATCAGGGCTTCTTATTTATTCAGAGATCTGTTAGTTAAACATTTGCCAATGGACTACTGCCCGAGGGGCCCTGTTAACAACAGAAATGTAGGCAGGGGCCATCCATGCCCCTGGAGAAAAAGGTGTAATTGGTCCCTACCTTTCTTGGAGCTTGGCAAAACCTCCCCCTTCCCCTAGTAGGTAGGACAGAGGACTGTGGGGATGAGTAGATCTATGAATATAGAGTATCCAAGCTCCTTCTGGGTAAGAAGGTACTGTAATGTCCCACCCCTGCTTGCTGAATTTCAACGTACAGAGATTTGTTAGAAGAATCATGGTGTGATCCCAAGCAAGACTTGGTACTATGAGCAAAGGGCAATGAGGTTATGGTATAAAATTACCCTGAGAAAAAGAGGCTAGTTTAGAGCTGGTCCAGACTCAACACAAAGGATTCGAGGGTTTGGGATGGGTTACAGACTTCCCAGCTGTGCCGTTCCTCAGCTGTTTCAAACTTTGGGACTTCATGACTGTGAACCTGAAGCTAACATGTGAAGCACTTCTGTAAGGCTTCAGAGAGCACCGAGGTCACCCATCCAAAAGTACAGAGGCAGTCTTCAAGAGCAATTCTGTGATGCAATGAGTGAAAGAGGAATGATCACAGATTCTGGTGTTATCATGCCTGGCATCTGACAACAGAACTGAGCCACCCTATCCCAAGCAAGCTCCCGGAGTTTTTCCGCAAATAAGAGTGGGGAGTGCGGCATCCTACGGAACAGAATTCCAGGGGGAGGTTCTGGGCTTCTTGCTCACAAGGCAGTACGGGTGCTCAAGCAATCATGTGATCAGCAGAGAACATGTCATATGTACATACAGAAGAAAACACACTCAAGTAGTAAGAATGAATATCGTGAGATGACGATACGGTGGATGATTTCCTTTACACTTTGTTTTTTACAGTTCTATAAGGTAAGTAAGTCCTGGGGGGAGCTCAAGTGGTGGAGCGCATGCTTAGCATGCACAAGGTCCTGGGTTCAATCCCCAGTACCTCCTCTAAGAATAAATAACTAAACCAAATTACCTTCCCCCCTCAAAAAAAGTAAATCTTGAGCCACTGTGTTTTGCTATTGTATCAAAAACATTCAAGCTCCTCCTAATGGCAGGAAGATGCTCCCACACCCAGAGGGTTGCCCCTTTAGGGCTAATAAGGGAACCACGTAGACTGCTCCCTCCAGGATCCGCTCCACTCAGGGCAGCGTGCAGGCTCAGCAAGCGGCTGACCGTGGGGGCCGACCATGGGGCTTGGGAAGGTGATGGGCTGTCACCAGCCTCAGCAGGACAGGGAAGAGAAGCACAATCGCAGCCAAGAGCCACAGACTCCTAGACCCAGGCAACACCACAAAGGTCACCTACGCCAGCTGCTCCCGGCAAGTTCTCAGCACTGAATTTGGTGAGTGGGACTACAGCTGATCTTTTTATCTTTCTCTTAAATTTTCTTTAATGTCATGTTGTCACAATTAAATGAATAAAAGGCAGAAACCAAGACTGGCCAACAGGTTAACCGTAATAAGATCTCTTCTGAGTTCTATTTATAGTAGGGACTCCACCGTCGAGATGAGATGCTTGTGCCTTGCTGAGTCTCTGGGGGAGAATTTTTGTGGGTTTGAGGTGGGGGAGAGGGACTTTCATCCTAACATTAACCTGACTCTAGAGAGACGTGTCACCAACTCCTGAAAGCCGTGAGAAAGCTCGATGCCCGCAGCCCCACCTCCCTGCCTGCCCCCACCCCCGCCCATGCCAATGACAGCTCCTCTGTGAGAGACGGAGGCCAGGGCAGGAACCACTGAACCGCAGACTTTAATAACTCTCTCCCTACATGCTAACATGGGATCAATGAGATCTAAATTGAAATGTGTGGTTGAATGGCTTTCTGAAAATGTCCTGTGCCTCTAAGTCTTTGCAGAAGTTAAAACCTCCTCCAGGGAAAGAGGGTGGAGGGGGGAGCACTCATGCGGATGGCTATGTGCACCTCGCCCTTTTCACAGAGACAGCAGAGGAGAATGGATTTATGCCACTGGTGGAAGGGGAAATGGGATCTGAGGAAACAAGGTGTTCCCCAGAAAGCAGGGTCTGAGAGGCGAAGGCTTCTGTATTTCTCCTTTATTTAGGGGTGGCAACTCCCATGGAGCAGGAGGGAGGGACACGGGGAGGGAGGCAGGGAAGGAGGATGAGACACGTGGAGGACACAAGATGCTTGACCTCTGGCCACTCCCCTGAGAACCAATTGAAAATGCACCTCAGAACCTCCACCTGGGTGACAAAGGGACAAAAATGTATCCAGCAGCCCCCGTCTCAGAGTGAAGGTCCACCCCAGAGGGTGTTACCTGCCCTGGACTTCCGGTTGTGTACGTGTGGGCACCAAGGGGGGCTTCCGTAACTTCCCATGCCTCAGCGTCAACAGGGAAGCCCCAGGACAGAAGGCAAGAGATCCGAGGCGCAGGCGCAGCTGGTCACCACTGTAGCCACTGGAGCTGGAGATGTGGGTTAGTCGTTACCTGGCTCGACCCTGCACATGCCTCAAATATCAGGTCAGATACAATCTAATCCAGGAAACCTCCTCTGACAGGCCCCTCCTCCATGGTTCTACTAGATCGATTCACTTAATAATACATACACTGACAAACGATTCCAGCCAGAAAATTATTAAAGGCTTTAGAGCCTATAAAATAAATGACTATTTAGTAAACTAAAACTTCAGCACTCCACACGTTGTTTTAACTTAATATGCCCAAGACAGACTCTCCAGTGACTTTTTCTCTAATTTTTTTTGAGGAGGAAGATAATTAGGTTATTGATTTACTTATTTTTAGAAGAGGTACTGGGGATTGAACCCAGGATCTTGTGAATGCTAAGCATACGTTCTACCACTTAAGCTACACCCTCCCCCAGACTCTCCAGTGATTTTAAAATTCTCATTCATCGTGGCAGAAATTGGTAGTTGTCCCGAAATATTCACTTCCCTCCTACAGTAATACAGTTACACTAATAGTTTTTATCTGGGCAGATGGTCCCCAGAAGATATTTCCCAGGCTCCCTTGCAGCAAGGCGTAGCCACGTGACACAGTTCCAGCCAATGGTATATGAGCAGAAGTGAGCAATGCAAACACCAAGCTGAGTCCTTGAGGGGACCCTTATTCTCTCCTCCCTTCCCACTGGTTTGACTGTGGATGGACACTGTGGAGATGGTCCATCTAGGCCCACATGGACAAGAGCAGCACCTTCAGGATGGTGGGTCAAAAAGATAGGAGACTGGGGCCCTTCACCCTGGTGCTGCTATCCCAGCCCTGGACCACTAGGTGAGCAAAAGCCACACATCATGCGTCCATTGCCTAAAAGGAAAAACTGTATTGGCTGTCTCACTATATACTTAGGACTGCCTAAGTTCTGGGAGGTAGGGCTATGGAGATAAAAGAAGTCATCCTTACCTAAAAGAAGTTGTTAGCCTAGTGAGGAGGGAGACCATGAAAAATATTACACACACATACATCCACACACAAGTGTGACAAGTACTGTGACAATTAGATACAGGTGCTAGGAGATTCCGTGTGAGAGGGCTTCCTGAAGGAGGTGACATCGATACTGATTTCTAAAGGAGAGGAGCCCATGGGGAATGAAGAGAAAAAGGAGCAGCATAAACAAAGACAATGAAGCAAGAGAGAGCAAGGTGCCTTTAGGTGAGAAGGCAGTGCAGCCCAGCAGTGACGGGCATGGGCTTGGTGGTCAGACCGCGCAGGTTCAGATCCTGGTTGAGCACTTATTAGCTACAGGACCTTAGGTGAGTGACGTACCCTCTGTGTGTCTACCTCCTAGAATTGTCCTCAGGACTAAGTGAGATAACCCATGTAAAAATCCTTTGCACAGTGTTTGACTTAGGAGTACAAAACAAGCTCAGTAAATATAAGCTGAAAAAAAGAAAAAACTCGTTAGGTATCACTGGAGCCCAGTGGGGAGGGCTCCAGTGGGCAAAGTGAAGATTTATCAGAGGAGAGGCTAAAGGGACCATCTGTGACCAGATCATCAGAGTTCGGATGTCATCAGGAAGCCTAAAAGATTTTAAGCAGGAAGCTCACATGGTCAGGAAGATTTCTGCCTTCAAAGAGCTCAGTTTGACAGCAGAGTGACCCAGGAGCCACAAGGGGTCAGGCCTTCTTTCTAAATGAATCTCAGCTTTGCAGAAAGAAAAGCATTGCTCCACACATCGCACCCCCAGGCAAATATTTTTTATGAATTGTAGATGGTGCAAATGGGTGGACTGAGTACTATAAACAGATGACCAACCTGGTAATGACAATTCACCACACCTTCTGGCAGGGCCTCACTGCCTCATCTCTGTCTAAAAGGAAAACTTCTATTGCTTTTGCCATTCTTATTCTGTAACAGCCTAAATTCCCACTTCCTGTCTTGCTAAGAAAAATCTCCATGGTCAGATGACCAAGAATATCATTTTCCACCTGAATGGGGTTAAGCCACTACAGAGGGCTCTCTCGTAGGCAGAGGTAAATTCACCGATATGCTTCTCAAGATGGAATCTGACGTACTTTTTTAGTCTGATTTTTCCATGCAAGCATATCAAATAAATACTCAGGACTTGGCCCTTTTGTTTACATCCTTCAGAAAACCCAAGAGTACTGGTCAGCACTCTGGGAGCAGAGCTCTCCTGTGAGGGGCTACTGGGAAATATCTCCACCTGGTGTTGCACCGCCCAGCCCGTCAGGTAATGACTTTCATCCCTGCAGAAATAGTGAATACCAATAAAACTGTGATTCTTTTCCTTAGGTAGAGAACACCAAACAAGGTCTGCACACTGTCCTCTAAAGTTTCTGTACATCTGCACTAAGGGGGAATAAACAATACACGCAAATCCTTGCTGGAAGGTGGGGGCAGAGCTTTCTTTCCCAAATAAAATAAAATCGCCCTGAACCAAGATTTATTGGGATTTTTCCACGAGTAGTGAGTATAAGCAAATTCACCTGAGCCCTGGAAGCTTCCCTAGGAAGACAACAGGAAGCACTCGGAGAGCACCTCCATCGTCTGCCCAGGCCCCAGTTAGGTGGGCAGAGCCTCAGCTACAAAGGCACAGGGAGCCCCTGGTTTCTGATTATACCTTTTATAAATAATGGTGATCGGGCACTGATGGAGAAGAAAATCGCTTAAAACGCACTAGGAGGCACACCAGGAATTCTCTGCCTCTGAAAAGGGTACATTCACCCGTCATAGGCTCCCTGCTGATCTCCCAGTCCCTGCCTAGGTGAATGTCTCACTTTTCATATGGGAATTCACTGCGAAGGGTCTGAATTACTGGAGACTGGGTCTTCTCTCCTCATTAGTGGGGCAATCTCCTGTCGTGTCACACGCCTGGCTAACGTCCCATTACGGCTTCTCCATTACTTAGCTCTAATTATTCTAAATGAGTGTTTACCCATGGCACACCAAGGAGGAAGGAGCGAAACCTCTTCTTATTCTTTGAATGTCTCATCTATTCCTTACCCTCAGAACATACCAGAGATAGGTGGCGTCGCTGCCCAGGACTCTACCTCTGACAAAACAGAGCATTGGCAGCGTGACCTTTCAGAGGTGGGGGACCAGGAAAACGAGACAAATTCGGTTGGTTACAACATCCCTTTGGCATGAGCTTACCAAACTTTTCAATGATTTCTGCATTTGAAAAGCAGAAATTGTTCACTCACAGATTGGGGGAAGCTTCGAGACTCTGGTTATAGTTCTTCAATGTCAGTTACTAGAACAGGAAAATGCCCAGAATATGCATATGTAGATTCATCCCATCTCCAAGTTATCTCTGAGGAATTCATGATTTATTATATGCTGCCACCATACTGAAGTTAATTATGTACATGTATTATTTCTTCTGCTAGATTGGAAAGTCTGGGAGGGCAGAGATAACATCTATTGCTTCTTTACTTTGGAGAACAAGCTGGAAAATAGAATCATGCACACCCAAATTTACACACGTGCATGCACATACAAACACACACACACATTCACACACACATACATTGTATACCCCACAGCCCAGCACAGTGCCTTTCCAATTACACTCTATTAAAAAAAAACTGTTCAAAGACTTAATGACAAAAGCAAGATATAAAACTGTCAGTACAGGTTATTCCCAGTATTGTCAAATACAGCTACATAGAGATCCACGCATGATAAGTAGATAATTAGAAAACACCCAGTGTTAATACTTTCTGAGTAGAAGAATTTTTTGCCATTATTCACAAAATTTCCAAGTTTCTTTTTTCACAGTGAACATGTATAATTTTTGTAATTAGGAAAATGTTATTCTAAAAATATTTCTGTAACAATCGTTAAAAAGATCTGCGTTATCATTTTCAAGATACTGAACACATCTGAGTTTGCACTGAGGGCGCAAGGGTTTAAAGGAGGAAAGGAGAATAGGATGAAGATTACATTACAGTCTGTGCTCCCCTGAGACTCCAGGATTTGCTGCCCTCTGAACATGACTGACCAGATGATTTTAGAAAGAACCCCCAATTCTACAATTAACACAAAGCCGCTGAAGCTCCAAACTGCAGATGCGTCTGGGTTCCTACCTAGCAGAGGCCTAAAGCTCTGATCCTGGGAAGGTGATGGAACTGGAAGAATGCTAGGAACGGACACCCAGGGCCTGGGCCTCCGCTAGCATGGATGCCACCTCTGTGCAAATGACAGAAACCGCCCCCGAAGACGAGTTACATGAAGGCCCTTCCTTGCCAGGCTGCAGGCTTGGCGAGCCTGGGGTGGATGTCCTCCCTACTCTCACACCTGGCACCTCTGTACACGGCACAGATTGCCCTGTACAGTCTGCTGTAGACCTGGCCAGAGATCAGGACATCAGGAGATGCTGAGGACCAATGCCCAGCTGCAGATGAGCAGTCTTTGCAGCAGCGTGTGGACCTTTACAGATAAACAAAGACCCTCCCTGGGAAACTAGAGCAGGGGTCATTTTAGGGCACCTGGTTTCTAGAGCCTATGCTTGCTTCTGTGCTCTGCTGAAACCCATCCACCCTGGGGTGGGGTGAGGGGTAGGGGGTGCTACATCACAGCAGCCCCTCTCCCACACTGGCCCTCACCCATTCCAAAGCTGACAGTGCATTGCCCTAGGATACAAAAGGACCTCTGAAGATATAAAAGGGGTGTCTTAATTAATTAATTAATCAGAACCCCATCACCCTTCCTGCCTTTCTCTGTGTTATACACTTCTAAGGTCAAAGGTGAAGCTCAGCCAGCTGCCTGGTATTGGCCAGCTGGTATTGGGCTGCCCCAAATTCAGAACAGTGAAGGCCAGTGGATTCGGGATTCTGTTACATAGAACCATAATTTTGAAATGTAACTGAGTATTTTGGCTTGTGTTGGGATGTTATGGATTAAGGTATATAGTAGAATGGAATGTGGGAATAATCATTTTTATTTAACAATCTCTTTTCTTTTAATTTGGAAACACTAAACTTTTTATTATGGAAATTTCCAAACATATACAAAAATAGAGAATAGTGTGATAAACCAAGTACCCATTACCCAGCTTCCATAACAGTCAGCATCTTTCCACCCTTGTTTCATTCATTTTCCTACACACATGTACACAGACATACACACAAACACACACACACACTTTACTCTTGGTGGGGAAGGAGTATTTAAAGCAAACACTATACTTTACGTATCATATTACCTGTAGCTTTTTCTGTACATATTCTCAGCAGATACATCTTTCTATACCTTTCTGTAAATATAACCACAATGTCATGATCATGATAATAATTCCCTATTATAATGATTCTTTAATATCATTTAATACCTAGGCCAGATTTAAATTTTCCTAATTATCCTCATCTCAAAAGTGTCTTTTTTTCTAGGTGATTTGTTGGAGTTAAGATCCAAACAAAATTCATGCATTGCATTTGACTGCATTCAACCTATTTTAATCTATAAGTTTCCATTTCTCGTTTTTCCCCTCTGACACTTACTGAAAGAAATGGACTATTTTTCCCATAGAATTCTCTTCCTTTTTATAACTATATAGTATTCCATCGCATGGGTACCATAGTTATTCAACTAGTCTTTTATTTTTGACATTTGCATTCTCTCCATTTGCACTTAACAGTTTAGCGCGGCAAAAGTTTTTGTGTATTTATCACTTCGTATTTTTGCAGGTGACCCGTTAAAGTGGATTTCTGGGATAGTAGGTAAATGCATATGTTTTAAGATTCTGTCAACTCCTCTCCATAGGGGTTGTGTCATTTTGTATTTCTACCCCAGCAATGTAAGAGTTTCTGTTCCCATAGCCTTGTCAACAGAATTGTCACACTTTGAAAAAAATTTTTGTTAATTTTGCATCTTGGCAGAATGGGTTTTGTTATTTATTTATTTATTTAACTGAGGTATAGTTGATTTACAATGTTGTTTTAGTTTCAAGTATACAGCAAAGTGATTCAGTTATACATACATATATTCTTTTTAAGATTATTTTTCATTATACATTATTACAAGATATTGAATATAGTTCCCTGTGCTATACAGTAGGTTCTGGTTTTCTATTTATTTTGTGCATAGTAGTGTGTATAGAATGGTTTTTGTTTTTATTTTTTTCTGTCTTGAGTTTTGTCTTCAGCCATCTCAAGAGGTGGCTATCTTAAACCCCCACATCACTAACATTTGGAGGAGATGTCCTCTCTACACATCGCTGCCACGTTGAGGCCAGTGTTCCTCCCGCTTCCCTGAATCCCCAGCTCTGAATCTCATCACCTACTCACCCAGCCCACATGCCAGGTCTCTCCACCTCACCTCTCCAGGAGTTTGATCCCTCTTGGTGCAGTTTTACCTTGCATTTCTCTTATTTTGGATAAAACTAAGCATTTTTCCTTATGACTAGAAGCAATCTGCAACCCTTTTT
Source organism: Camelus ferus (assembly GCF_009834535.1). Lineage (NCBI taxonomy): Eukaryota > Metazoa > Chordata > Mammalia > Artiodactyla > Camelidae > Camelus > Camelus ferus. The sequence continues at coordinate 96,555,189 of NC_045696.1, forward strand.
TCTGTGGACTGTTTGTTCAGATCTTTTGTCATTTTTTTCCCAGCCTATTTTCAAAGGATGAATCATCCAAGGGAGAATTTCATGACAGCAAAGCAAAGAGAGCATCAATTAGAAATCCTGAATGCTAAAAATAACTTTTTTTCATGTATTTAAACACAAGCAAATATTTTCTGCTATTCTCAATACTCATGCCTAGAACTTGTCATTAGTTGGAAAGAAAAGCAACTTTGAGCAGCCAAAACAGTAGCGATTACTGATGGTGAATATTCTCCAGATTTGTCAGTTTTTCAAGACACTTTGGAATTAACCTATGGGTAACATTTTCTCAGATTCAACGTATATTGTTAACAGTCTACTTAAAACATATTTTACTATATATCATGAAATGTTTAGTTTAATTAGAGTAAAATCTCATTATTTCATTTTATAAAATGTTTAATATTTTAAAACTCCTATTAGTAAGAAATAAAATTATATGCTAGCTCCTGGACCAATTAGGTTTTAGTATTATTTGCCTTTCTCTTTCATAAAATAAACTGGAGGGGGAGGGGATAGCTCAGTGGTAGAGTGCATGCCTAGCATGCATGAAGTCTGGGGTTCAATTCTCAGTACCTCTACTAAATAAATAAACCTAATTACCTCCCTTCATTAAAAAAAATTAAAATGAAATAAAATAAACTAAACTGGAAAAGTCTGATTATAGTGTTCAAAAATTACCAAAGTTATTTCAGATTATTATGCTAAATTCCACCATAATTATTCTCTAAGGCAGAACACTGGTGTTCCTATGTGCTCCCACACTCATTACAGGAGAAATACCCTGCCTTTATCAAACTATGTACTGGCTTCAACAATAAAATAAATTATGATGTAAACCACAAACTGCATTATTGCAAAATTTTTGAAAATAGCATATTGATTCTAATTTATTTTTATAACTTACTATATCAATCAGGGTTCTAGCAAAGAAACAGGACCACTAAGATGGGGTTTCTTATAGAAATTGGACCCCATGCAATTTTGGGAGTTGGTTGAGTAGTCTTTGTAAATGTATTAGACAGGGTTCTCCAGAGAAGCAGAACTGCTAGGCTAGATATAGATGTAGATAGCAATTCACATAGGTAAGAGATTTATTATAGGAATTGCCTCATGCAGTTATCCAGGCTGAGAAATCAGTCCCACAACTACCATCTGCAAACTGGACACCCAGGAAAGCTGGTGGTGTAATTCGGTCTGAGTCCAAAGTCCTGAGAATCAAGGGCTAATGGTGTAAATCCTACTCTAAGGCCAAAAACCTACGAACCAGGAGCACCAAATTCCCAGAGCAGGAGAAAGTGAACATCTTAGCTCAAGCAAAGAAGAGTGAATTCTCCCTCCTGCCGCCTTTTTGTTCTGTTCAGGCCCTCAGTCCACTGGATGAGGCTCACCCACACTGGGGACGACCATCTGCTTTACTCAGTTCCCAGTTTGAGAGCTAATCCTCCCAGAAGCACCCTGGTAGACCCCCACCCCCTGGGCAATAATGTTTTTCCAGTTATCTGGTCATCCCTTAACGGAGCTAAATTGACACACAAAATTAACTATCGCAATAAGGATTTGTCTTCCTGACTGATGCCGGACAGGCAGTCAGGATGGATGTAAAGCTGGGGAGAGCAGGAACATGTTGGATCCCACAAAGACAGACCAAAACCTACATCAGCTCGTGTTGCCTCTGACCTTAATGGCATCCTGCAGAAGCCAAAGTTTTCCTTGTGCAGCCGAACACACGTCCCTGCCCAGCAGTCAGAAAAGCTAAAGTAGACCCAGCTGCTGCCTCTTGCCAATGAAGTGAAGCAGCAGATAAATGATAACCTGTACGAGCGACAAACTGGCAGCTGCCTGATGATCACCCTCCATATCCACCGAGAATCTCCCTGGGGGTGCACCCCAATGCAGGAAACGGAATTGTAGGCAATGTATTTCGGCCTAGCCAATATGACACGTTTCAAAGCCACACAGTCTACTTTTTGTCAGCTTGGCACTCGCGCATGTATCCTTAACCATACTCAACCTCCAAAGACAAAAGCAAAGTCATACGTTCGCCTAATGTCTTACGACTATCCCACACACAACCAAAACTTCACCAATCCTTTCCCCAGGAAGGGATGCAAAGTCCCCTTTTTTGTTCCTGGGTGATGTTCATTCTCCCAGCTGATTCAATGCCCCTTTGGCTCTCCTGTAACTTACACACTAAGATATAAAGTTAAATACTATGGACACATTTTAGGGTAGACGACAAAAGAATAAGAAGGGAAGAAAACCAAAAATATTTGGTTGATATATATCAAAAATAAGAAACACACGTAATTATTACATTTTTGCAACTGAGCTTATAGTTCTTACCTTTCACATTCCCAGTGCTCTCAGCAAACACCCCAGCTAATAATGGTTCCTTACCCGGGTTGGGTGGAGAAATCAATTCCACCAGGTTTATGTGATTTAAACAATCACATCACTGCTTTCACAGTCTACCTTGCGAGTTCTCTCTCAGCGGCTCTTGTAACATACCTTAAAGTGTACAGAATTCAAAGAACTGAATGTCATTGCTATAGAGAGACTCCTTCCACTCCCATCTTCTTATATACATGAATAAATGTTCTCATTTCTCATATCAATAAAAATTTAAAAGGGAAAGTATTTGACGCTAAACCTTGTCTCATTCTAGAAATAAACAATATTCATCCAGATACATGAATTAATTGAAAAAAATCATTGTTTATTTCTAAGTCACGTTTAAATTTTCTTTGGCACATTTATCAAAATGTATAATATGTTTATGTTATTTTGATCAAGAAAATAACTCTAATGATAACCCAATCTGAATAATGATTTTAACATTTAGAGCCTTAGAGAATAAACTGAATTATAAAGCTTTTATTTACATACATACATTTGTTGCAGAAAATACAATAGGGCAATCAATAAAAGACTCTCCAGCATGAAAATATATTATGTTAGAATAAAATTTTGTAGGGTAAGGGAAATGGAAATGCAGGTTCAAGGAGAAAAAGTAAAGAAATAAAACGTCCTACTTTAAATATCACAGAAGTGCTTTTATAGGAAAGAGAAGCTTGTTCATGTGTTTTTTTAAAAAAGGAGAGCAAGCACCCAATCATTGTTGTATTTAGATCCCACTGGATATATTTAAAAGATCGATACATCAGTTTTAACTTTAAATGTTAATAATTACTACATGCCAAGACATTAAATCCTTTGTTATTATATGAATCTGTGAAGAAAATTTTCAGATGTCAACTTCAAAGTGTTCAATCGGTACATAATTTCTCAAAAAAGTTTGCTTGGGTGTATCTCAGCAAAAAAATGGCATTATTAGCTAACACCTTCTGAGCTGCTACTACTTACCAGACACTATACTAAGCTTTCTTGTAATTTAATAGTCTGGTGACAGCCGTGTGAGGTAGGTATTATTATCCTACAGAAGAGGAAGCCAGGGTGTGAGAGGTCTCATGTCATCTGTAGTTTGCTTTAAAATATTTCCACATACACAGTGTGCTATAAATATATGTATTAGTCAGTTTGGGCTATACCCTTGTGACAGTCATGCCCTAATCAGGAATATACACTCCAGGGGTGGTTTGTTGGCATTTAATCAGAAGGCCCCACTCCAGAGGGGGCTGCTATAAGCCCAGCTATTTTTATCTCTCACCAGCACTTGAAGTTTTTTCATTAGCATAATGGATATTTAAAACGAGTTTCCATTGGTAAAATTAACAGTTTGTTCAACATATGTAGATGAATAAAATAATCTAAAGAATCCACTGGCATGAATGGCAGATAAGAAACTTAACTCTTTTCAATGACCCCCCCCCCCCAGGGTTGATCAAGCCTTATAAAAGGTCCTGTGTGCACCTGCTGATTCCAGAGGATTCTGGGTTGCCTGACTCCAACAAAAGAACTCACAGAATCCTGCCACTAGACTACAGCTGCGTTTACCTCAGATGTGACTTTCATGTAAGGAGCACAACTGGGAATCAAGAGCTAGGATTCCAACAACCTTACTGAACAGGGAGTACGCACATTCGCACATACTTGTTAGTAAATGTCCACGTGTAGCAGAAGTCAGCCTGAGACCTCTTTTCCCCTAGAGGGGTTGCAGTAGTTCACATAACATGGTCCCCCCCACTCCAAATATCAAAGAGTGCCTGCCATCCACCAAAAGAACTTTGTGCTTTGCCCACCTGGGTTAGGTATGTTGGCAGAAAAGGTTCAGAAACCCAGATCAGAACCTGGGCTTGTCTGCCCTCCTAACCGCCCTGCTCCACTGCCTCCCACGGAACTCACGGTTGCAGGAATGGAGTAGGAGTTCATGGTGCTAGATGGCTGATATGTAATCTTCAAATGCCTCCTTCCAGGCAAGTTTCAGGCTCAGTTGAGGTTTGCTCCAGAAAAGCAACCGTTCAAGAAGTTTAACCAAGTATTGCTAAATTGAAATTCCTTTCCCCTAACTCAGCTAGAAGTGGGCCTCCACACTGTTCAGCAACACAGATAACCACACAGAACCATGGCAAGTGGCCCTAGAGGGGAAACGCTAATTCTTGAGGTGTTGCAATTGTCACTTAAGCAAAGATAGCTGCCGTGACTTCATCTTTTAAGATTCTTCACTTTCATTGGAGTCCCAGCCCTGATATGAAGAAATATAACCAGTTTACTGAGGAGCCTACCCTTGCTAGTAACACAAACATGAAATAGTTGTGGTTTTTCTTTTTTTCATCACTGAACACCAACTGTCAAATGTGGACACCTCTGTCCCTACTAGCTAGCATGACATCTTGGGCAGACCTAGCTTTCTAGTTATCAAAAGTTATTTGCAAGTCCATGCAGTGTATACCTCCCTGTCTTACTATGTTTGATGCCAAGCTCTCTCTTCCAAACAACTGATCAGGCTGTGACTCCAGGGGCTGACGTGGGAAGAGTTGGGAGTCTGCTCTCTCTCCTGCTCCCATGTAGAGTTGGGAGATCTGGCTCCCAGCCCACTTCATCCAGTCCCTTACTTCCTGCTCCTGGAAGTCCTGCCCAGAGCTTCTTACTTTCTAGATCCCCTTCACCAAGTGGGCAGCTCTCTGAATGCCCCTGGGAACTCTCACATCCTTGTCTAAACCACTAGACCTCTACCCCGTGGCCACACCTCTCTTGACCTCCACATCCCTCTCCATCTCTTTTTTTGCCTTGCTCAGGTAGGTGGAGGGCAGTTCAACCAGTCCTGGGCCAAAGTTGATGTCCAGTCAAGAACTATGACTGTGATTGGCTGAATAATGGCCTCCCAAGATGTCCATGTTCTAATTTATGGAACCAGTGAATATGTTACCTTACATGGTAGGTAAGTCTCTTTGACTTTGCAGTTAGAGTTCGGTGAAGGATCCTGAGATGGGGAGATTACCCTGGATTATCCAGGTAGCTCCAATGTAATCACGTGGATCCTAATGAGGGCGGAGGGTCAAAATCAGGAGAAGACCACGCGGTGATGGAACCAGGGTGAGAGAAGAACACGCCAACACCTTGACTTAAGCCTCAGAGACTGATCTCAGACTTCCAAAGCTGTTAAAGCATAAACCTGCACTGCTTTAAGCTACTCATTTGTAGTAATTTGTTATGCCAGTAATAGAAAACTAATACAGTGACCACCCACCCTTCCTGCAGGACCTGTCTTTACAAGTGACCCCCTTGCGATCCCTTCTCTTGACTGTAAAGTTACACAACAACCTCCCATCCCCATAAACTGATGGTTCACAACTTGGCTTTCTGTGCTGGCTGCCCACCTCTCACCCTCACTCCTACCCCCAGCAGCAGTCTTTAGCCTATAGATGGGGGGAGCACTGAGGTGATGGCTGGGGTTGGCCGGTGATTGGCCCCAATTTTTAGAGGCTCCTTGGCACCTTTCTGTAGAATGTGGGGAGCACAAGGCTCCTATGTTTTCGGCTTTGGCCCTGGCCATCAACTCCCAGGCTAAGGAAAAGTCCCACTCAGTATCTTGTTAGTTTGGGGGTCTGATCCTGAAGCCGTAGGGGCCACAGCACTTTCCTCTGAGAAATCTGATGTTCTGCAGGGTTAGATCCCACTTCCCTCACTCCGTATCTGGCGCCTTTATACGAATTTAGGATCCTTCATTATGAGGAAGAATTAAAGTGCCTATTACAGCGCAGCGTGTTAACTCATTCCTTGTAATCAGATTCTAAAGGATTAACAACAAGGTCTGGTTTCCCTTTGTGCTCCTGGTACCTTGCTTCACCTCACATCCAGCCCACAGTAGTTCAATTCAGCAATTAGAACCAAGATTACCCAAAGCTATGTGATGTGTGTGCTTGCGGAAATTCATTCTACCACTAAAGTGGTTTCCCAGGGCCTCACCCTCACCCTCTGCCCTTTACTGACTAGCGTATCACTTAGGATATATTCCACTGCAAGTAATCAAAAAAACACTGCCAAATAGTAGCATCCATTAATAGGGAGCTGGTTAAGTAAACTGAGGTATATCCACCACTGTGGTCTAAAAGTATCTCACTCCAAATTCATATGCTGAAATCCTTATGCCCAGTTGCTGCCCGAGCTGTGCAAGGGGGGCTGTTTGAGAACATAAGGCTGGAGCCTTTGCAGCAGGATGTTTGTGCCTTTTGGTTGGAAGAACTTAACACAGGCTGCCACGGCTGGCAGGAGGGATCACACAAATTAAAATCTTTACACTGTGGGTCAACAAAAATAAAAGCCTTTACTGCAGGTGACATGTTTGCCAACCCGGTTCCTGGACACCAGAGGCCTCAGAGCCTGACTACAGCAGTGCGGGAGGAGCCCCTGGGAAGTTAATGGGAGAAAACTCACCCAAGGTAGTGCAGCTCCCCCAAGGTAGGGCTGATCTCAACATTCTCACATATTCTGTGTGCACAGAGGTTGCACTACCCCAGGTCCTAATCTGAGAGTCTAAGGGAGTCCCCAGAAGTGTGACTGTGAAAATAGTGCCAGTATCTAGACATTAGGAATCGAAAGTAAAAAAGAGTTTGCTACCCTGACACCGTGTATTCAGATCTATTTCTTTGGAGAATTCTTCTGGAATACTTAAAGCAATCGTCTAGATTTGATGTGAGGTCAATTTTTTTCCAAAGTAAACTTGATATGGTTGTATTTCTTTTCTTTTTCAAAACTGGGGTGGCAAAGGTGGATTCTACAGGTACATTCTGTACTAATAACATACTTGTGCAATAATACCACATTGTACTGCTGTTTATTGAGCACTTACTAAGGGCTTTGCATATTTGACCTTATTTAATCTTCATAACAACCATATAAAGTACTTTTGTCCCTAAAGCAAAGAGGAAAAGAGATGAGCTTTAAAAGGATCAAATCATTGCCTGAGACCACTCAGCCACAGTATTTCATCAAATCTAAGGTGCCATGTTATTTTAAATACCACTAAGGATGAAAAAAATGCTGCTAATTAAACTGTGATGCACCATTGATTATAAGACACTTCACAAGCCAGAGATGCTAAATGTGATAAGATGTGGGTCTAGGTCCTGCACACAACAGTGGGGTGGGGCAGGAGAGGGGACCACTCTGAAGCTCTCCTGATTACAGGGCACTTTTACAGTTGTTATTAAATTTCTTCCTCAGAACAATCCTGAAAAAAAGCAGAGATAATAATCTCCATTTTCAGTTGAAGAAATAGGTTCAGAGTAGGTAAGCAGTTTGCCCTAAGTCACCCAGCCTGCAGTTAAAAGCCAAACACAGAACTCCTGACTCCTATCTTAGTATTTCCTCTGCTATATCCTGCAGCCTCCACTCACCTCAAGACAGGCTTAGCAATTAGTTATTTACCCATGGAATTGTCTGAACAAGGATAGAGGAAGATCAGGAGAAGATTCTTAGTACTATAACCTGATCACATTATCTTGCCGACAACTTTGGCTATGAATGAAATGCTGCCCTCCATTCAATTTAATTCATGCAACACTCACCGAATGTGTGCTATGAGTCAGCAGACCCTGTGCCAGGCAGGAATTCGGGGCTTACTTTAGTTCACAAACTTAACTATGAAAACTTTCAGGCGAACAGAAAAGTTGAAAGAATGATAGAGTGAACCCTCCTATCCCCTCCATCTTCACTGCACAAGTATTAACCTTGTGCCACCTGCTCTCTCCACATATATATTTTGTAAACTAAGTGAGCATAAATTGCAGACATCATGATACTTCACCTTAAATATTTCAACATGTTATCTTCTAAGAACAAAGATGTTTTGGTACACACCCTTAATAACTCATACTTGTGACCGTCAGTTTTATGTGTCAACTTGGCCACAGTCCCTAGCTACTCGATAAAACACTAATACAGGTGCTACTGTGAAGACAGTTTGCAGGTATGATTAAAATCCATGGTCAGTTATTTTAAGCACGAGAGAGATCATCCTAGATATGGTGGGTCTGATTCAATCAGTTGAAAACCCTTAAGAAACACAGCTAAGGCTTCCTGGGAGAAGATATTCCACCTGTAGGCATGTCTTACCCTGTGCCCGAGAGTTTCCGCCTGCCCTGACATTTCAGAATTGCTGTCTTTGTCTTTTTGGGCTGCTGTAGCAAAAATACCACAAACTGGGTGGCTTAAACAGACATTTATTTCTCACAGTTCTGGAGGCTGGGAAGTCTAAGATCAAAGTGCCAGTAGATTTGGTTTCTGGTGAGAGCTCGCTTCCTGGTTCATAGACAATCATCTTCTTGCTGTGTCCTCGCATGGGCAAGAGAGATCCCTGGGGTCTCTCTTATGAGGGCTTTAATCCCATTCCTGAGGGCTGCGCTCTCATGACCTCATCACCTCCCAAAGGCCCCTCCTCCAAATACCATCATCACCTTGTAGGTTTCAACATATGCTTTGGAGGGACACTCACATTCGGTTGATAACACTTGCCTTACTAGCCCCACAATCACATAAGCCAATTCTGTGTAATAAATGTCTTAATGTGAAGCTCCCACTCTTCTGTCTAATTAACCCCAACTGACACATAAACTAAGAAAATTAACATTATGCCCATAGTCTCATTCTTTATTAATGATTCTTAACCTGAGGTCATAGGATTTAAGAATTTAAGAATCAGGGAAGAGCCTGAGACTGTAGGAAAAATTTGGAATGTTCATACATTTTGTGAACTTTTCTGGGGAAAGACTATTCTCATCAAATCCTTAAAAAGTGCATTATACACTCAAAATGACCAAGAGTCACTGCATTAAACGCATCTTTCTAGCTCCATAAATCTGGTAGCAGTGACAACAGAAGGAATGGAGGCAGCTGGCTTTAAATGAGACCCAAGTGAATGCCTATTTTGAAAGACATCTGATTGTGATGGGAAATAGCCAACAACCCAGTAGTGGTTCCAGAGTTTCATTCTCTTTAGTTCACCGTGGCCCAAGGTATTTACAATATGTTTCAAACCTCTTAAAGACAAGGACGAAGGGAGTGTCTGCAAGTTTCACTGTTAGTGGCTTAAGCACAGAGTAACTGAAATTGAGCCGTCTTGATGGAGGCAAGTATGGAGACAAAGAAGTACAATAAGGTTTTGCATGTAATTTTGATCACAGCCCTTTTTAATACATATTTGGCCTAAAAAGCTGAACAATAAGCTAGTCCTTCAGCCAGCATTCCTACTTGCCGAGATTATAAAGTAGAATGTAACAGAAATGTCTGTTATCAACGGTGGGAAAGAGGGGAGCAGTTGTTAACTAACCAAGTTGGAAGGTGCAGAGTGATGTCAGTCAAGGTTACAGAAAGCAGATAAACTTTTTTAAAGGTTTTTCAACCAAAGTAGCACATTCTCAAGGAAGGATTATTTTCCCCTTACTTTCAATTTCATTAAGTCCCTATAAGAGAACAGTGTCTTACATATAGGAATTCTACCCAGTTACAAAGCCTAACTTGCAAGAGCCCAACACCCGTCTTGTGCAGCAGGAAGTCACTGCCCGTGACAGGGCAGGAAAGAGCAGGGCAGAATCATCCCCTGGAAACGTGCCCCTCTCTGAGCAGGTGTTGCAGGAAAATGGGGCATGAGAGGATGATCATGTCCCAGGTCCCGGGCGAGTCCCTAGGACGCGCCCCGCCAAGTGAGAGTCCTTGGCTTTACACAGGAAAGAATTCAAGACTGAGCCACAGTAAAGTGAAAGCAAGTTTATTTAGAGAGATACACACTCCACAGATGGAATGCAGTCTGTCTCAAAAGGGACAGTGGCCCCAGGGTTAGGGGGCGGTTAGTTTTTATGGGCTGGGTAACTTCATAGGCTAACAAGTGGGAGGATTATTCCAACTGTTTTGGAGAAGGGGGCGGGGATTTCCAGGAATTGGGCCATTGCCCACTTTTGGGCCTTTTATGGTCAGCCTGGGAACCGTCATATCACCTGCGGGTGTGCCATTTAGCATGCAAATGTATTAAAATGAGCACATAATGAGGCGCAAGGTCTTCTGGGAGTTGAACCTTCTGCTTTCTTGAGCCTAGTTGGCTCTAACCAGTATTTGTCCTATCCTCAAGGGCTGTGTCATTCTTTTAATCGTTGTGCCCTGCCCCCCTGACTCCTGTCTCATAGGAAGGGGTAAGTGTCTCTCCCTCTGTTGGCTCCTTTATCCACAGGCTAAAACAGGCCCAGATCCTGGGCCAATCCATGTCTGGACAAACAGCCAGCAGCTCCAGGTACACTGACCCATGGTCAGGGTTGTAAAGCTGTCTGTTATTGCCAGAATGTGCCCTGGGCCCAGGTGAAAGTTCCAGCTGTTTCCCCACCACCACCACCCCAACCCCGCCCCTGTGAGCTGGCCAGTTCCACAACCCCAACATTTTCCTTTGTTTCCTTACTTATGATTCAAATTCCCACCTGGGACTACAACTTTCTCCCAAATACCCAAGTTAATCCCACATAAAGGGATAGCAGGGTGCTGATCTGAGAAGGAAATTCCATTCCAGAATTTGATACACATTTATACCAATCTTCATTCTTGGGTTTGGGGAGGAGTTAGTGAATTTTCTGAATTCTTAGATCAAAGTATGGGTCCCTATGGTAAAGGAGAATATGAAAAAGAATATATGTATGTTCCTATATGACTGAAGTATTGTGCTGTGCACCGGAAATTGACACAACACTGTAGACTGACCATACTTCAATTTTAAAAAAAAAGTGTAAATGGGACCAGTGGAGAAAATGTGAAGACTGCCAAGAGGAATTCAAGGATTCTCCAGGGTCAAGATGCCTTAGTGCCACCGCTTCCTGCCTGCCACTGAGAAAGCCAAGAGAGTTGAAACTCAACAATAAAAAAGAAGTAAATAAGAGAAATTTAAAAGATAGTTTAAAAATCATAAAAAGGAAAAAAAAACTATAAGATAATGGAGGGGGACCTATGGTATAGCACCGGGAACTATATTCAGTATCTTGAAGTAACCTATAATGAAAAAGAATATGTATATATGACTGAATCACTATGCTGTACACCAGAAGCTAACACAACATTGTAAATCAACCATACTTATAAATGCATACATACATACATACATAAATAATGGAGGGGGAAAACAAAAAATAAAAGCAATGAGAGAAAATGAGATTAAATAAATTTAAGCTAAGAAAAATGTCAATGTGAACTAAAAGAAAGTCACATAAAAAAAGAAAAGTGTAGGGGAGGAAAAATGTTTTTCCTCCGTCTTCCTAGGTTCTCTGGGTAAGCCCTGCAAACAAGTCTCTGACAAGACAGATGAACAAGAGAAAAACAAAGGGAAGTTTATGAACACGTGCACTATACGTACACATGGGAGTATTCAGTGATAAGTAACTGGAAATGGTGGTTAGACCTTGGACTTACATAACATCTGAACAAAAGAACAGTGTATTTTTAGAGAAATGACAAGACAAAGGGAAAAGACTTTGAGCTTCTAGGGCAGCAAATTGTGGGAGGGTAAGCAGATGGGGAAACTAACGGAGATAAGGACCAGTTAGTAAGGTTTGGTGTACAGCTTCCTCTGGTGCTGCCTCTGGGCTGCTCAGTGTCTAGCGTTGTCTCTGGTGAGTAACTTCTGTTCTTCGTGGTAGAGAAAGGAGAGGGGACACCTTTACAGATGTATCTCCTGCTTTTAGGGAAACAGTGGGAGGGCAGAGAGCTTTTCTTATACTTGCCTCTTCTCAATTGTCTTCAGCTCAAAATAATCTTTATACCAAAGTGGCCTATTTTGGGGTAGTGTGTTCTGGTACCCTTCAAAAGCAGTCATGACTGTTAAGACACAGAAGAAGAGGGATCAAGTATGTAAAAGATAACACCATGAAATAAACTGTAATCTGAATAAATTTCAGCCTCTGACCTTAGGGTTGAACAGCGTGGAGTTGCTCCCAAAAGAAACCCAAGTTTGCCAGTAGATGGAATAAGAAAAAAATAGAAGTCATTGCTGAAAGCGTGTGGGGATGAATGACAGTGCTGTGAGGATGAATGACAGTGCACTGGCCAGCAGGACGAGTCTCTAAAAGCCCTTTCTGGATGCATTTCATTGCTCAACAGCCCACCTCTGAGCAGTTGTTAGAAATTCCATCACTATCCTCCACGTGGCCCCCATAACACCAGGCCGCTCTCCTGTTTCCTCCTTTCCTGAGGTACACTGCCCATGCACGGCCTCCTGCGAAAAGCCATACAGCTTGCCAACTGACCACTCTTCCCCTGAGACCTGCCACATGTCCCCTGTTCTGATCATTTTTCTTAAAAGGAGCAACACACCCCCAATCTGGAATTCTAGTAAATTAGACTTCCTTTATAACATGTAGAGGATACTGCAAGAATAGAAAGTATTTAAGAGGCTAGGAGGAGGGAAATTGACCCTATAGAATATTTTAAACTCCAATGGCAGAGCTGGAGTGGTTCAAGATATTGCACTAACCATATAGGTCCTGGTATCTCTGCCTGGCTACCTAGAGGTTGCGCCAAGCTGGGGCTTAGGGAAATATGGAGACAGACAAGTGAAGGAGGCCTGGGAGCTGTAATTGGTCGTTATCTCAATAGGAACTGACAAGGCAAAGAAAGTACTTAAAAGGAAAAAATAGACGATGTGTAGTTACGCCAACGTGCCAAATGGGGTCCATCCCCTGCGCCAGCTCCAATCAGCCAGGCGTGGCTGCCTGGAGCGCCGTGTTGAACATCGTGAGCCCACATGCGGGCTCAGCAGGAAGGAGTGCCGGGATTGATTAGCAATGCCAGCCATCAGGGCAACTGGCAGGAGGCGCTGGGCACACAGCGCCCTGCTGGCCCTGGGCCTGGAAGCCAGCTCTCGGGAGGAAAGCCGTGTTGTACCAGATGTGGTCAGGTTCAGAAAGTCATAAACTGAAAGGCCTGCAGGAGCCAAGCAGGTACCAGGAAAGAAAAATGCAAGCAGGAGGGGCCTGTGCCTGTGTGTGTGGAGAGCACATGGCAAATAGGAGATTTCTGGCAGCAAACAGAGAAACCCAGCTCAGCCGGCCTGAATGATGCGGAACCGTCCGAGACGACAGTTTGTGAATACAGTTCCACCTGACGAGACTTTGAGAGGCGGGCTGAGCCAGATGTGCTACAGGGAAGAGTCTAGCTCTACTTCCCACTCTTCCCTTGGCTCTTCCCTCATCGATGTTGATGTCCGTCACAGCGGCCTTATACCCCCTGCCCAAGACTGCTTTAGGAACCCAGGCTTAACCCATCAGTAACTGTCACTCCCCAGGCTGGTCCAGGGGTGGGCCTATGATTCTAATGGCCAACTAGACTGCAGGGAATACCCTATTTCATGCTTGAGGGAGAGGTTTTCCTTCCCTATCCATGGATGTGAACAAGGAAGATTATTGACCAGTCGTTGCTGACTGTCACTAGCAACCACGGGAGAAAGTTATCCTGAGGTCATTTCCACATGGAGGAGGGAGAAGTGGAGAGAGAAGTGGGAAATAAAGGCGGAACCCTCAGCTGTAGCACATCAGGTTAACCATGCCTCCCCAAGTCTGACATGGGTCTCACTGGGCTAAGATCAGGATATCAGTAGGGCTGCGTTCCTTCTGGGGATTCTAGAGGAGAATTATTTTCTCTTCCAGCTTCTAGAAGCTTCCTGCATTCCTTGGCTCACAGCCCTCTCCTCCATCCTCAAAGCCAGCAATGTTGCATCTCTCTGACCATTTTCCATAGTCACATCTGACTACAGCCAGGAAAGAGTATCTACTTTTAAAGACCCATGTCATTATATTAGGCCCACCTTCATGATGGGTAATCTACCCTTCTCAAAACCCTTAACTGAATCACTTTTGCCACGTAAGATAATATAGACACAGATTCCAGTGTCTGGATGTGGAGCACTTTGGAAGGACATTATTCTGCCTATAAGACCGCCTCATCATTTCCTCAGGCCCAGATTCACACTTTGTGGCTGCATATTTCCAAACTGTACATAGAAGTCAAGAACGTTAGGGGAAAAAAAAAGAAAGGATTCCCCAGGAATAAAAAGGAAAAATAAAGTGAACACAGCAATATGTTCTATTTGATGGGTAACAATCTCTCCCTGGATTAAATGACGAACAAAAAGGGTCCACAGGTTGTCTTTAACCAAAAGAAAGCTAAGCAAAACCCAAATTAAACTGCACGGGTTTCCTTGAAGTCTTTGGAGAGCTGACAGTATGAAAGAGAGGTTGCAGGTGAGATTATATTTCTTATAACCCCAAGGACACAATCACTTTTATGTCAAGCTGGAAATGAAATAAAATGCTGGCTTCGGGAAAATTGTCAGATCAAGGAGAACGTCTTGACCGGACAATGAGAAAATATATAACTCTTCAGTCACCTCCTCAATCCTTTTAACTCTGGGGACTGTCATTCAATAGCTAACCCAGTCATGGAAATGAACTCATCCAGTCAAAAGGAAAGTGTCTGCCTGACGATGATCAGCAGAGGGTCTGGCTACAATTAAAAGCATTTGCTCCTTCTAGGCTCAGCTACTCAACAGAGAAGGAGGGGAGGGGTGAAAACATCAAATAAAAGAAGCAGTAAGGAGTTTTGTCAGCCACATCTTTTTTAATAGCAACCTGTACAGGGGATTGAATACAGGGAATCTGGGCTCAGCAGACCTGCTTGGCTGTTAACCAGTTGTTAAGACTTTAGTCAATGGCCTTAACTTTTTAGGGACCGTGTTTCCTCATCTGATTTTTTTAAAAAATTCTAAATGTATTTATATGTACCCTATTTGTAATATGTGTTAAAGAAAAAATTCATAATACTCCCAACCCATGCATGCACACACACCCCTCCTCTTATCCCACCCCCAAAGGTCAAAAGCCTCATGGGTACCCTCCCATATCTTTCATCATGCTTGTGTACAAACATTTATTCCTACTGAGAGAGTTTGAATTTTTTGTTCTCATAAAACTGAATTCTGCTATGTTCAAGACTCTACAATTTCCTTTTTTCACTCAATTTACCACGGATATCCTCTAGAACAACTCACACAAATCTAATTCAATCATTTACACTCACTTCAATTGAAATTATGAATATACCAAATTATATTTATGCCAAAATATATTCTACTGACATTCAATTACGTTTTGTTTTGCCACTAAAAAGTGGGCAACAAGCACCCCTGATTATTTGTGACATTCTCCCGCTTTCATATCTGAAGACTAAAGTCCCCAAAATGAGATCTGAGGCAACAATATGCATTTCTTCTTTTAATAGGTATTATTATACCACCTTCCCAAAGATAGTAACAATACGTATTCCTAGCTGCAACAGATGAGGAAGCCTGGTTTTCCCTCCCCACCAGCACTGAAAGTTATAGCCTTTTTCATTTTTGCCACTTGATGAGGAAAACACGGTGTCTCATGTTGCTTAATTTGCATTTCTGAATGCTGCTAAGGGGATTCACCTTACTTGTCAGTAAACTTTAGTACACAGCTCAGACTTTTACTGTGAACAGACAATATGCTCATGAAAAAACTAGAGGCACTGGACTAAATCTCTAGCAATATAACATGTAATAGTTGTCTGGAGCACCATTTTAGCCAGAAACCAATCAGTGCCTGAAGCCAGTCCAAGGTTTGGCCACTGTGCAATCAGACCTTGACCACACTTGAAGGAAGACTCTGGAAAAATTGGCAGAGACATCTAAACTGCAAACACCACCACCACAGGGCCGGAAGAGGTGACTGCCAAGTTCAACAGAAACTTGTTTTTGACACCTAGGCATTGCCAGACAAGAACAGAGGCAAAGGTGACAGTGACTACTTGAAGCGCTGGACTGAGAAGCATTACGAGGCCAATGGAGGCCCAGGAGAACACTGAACAACATGTGCCATGTGTACCACAACCTAGAAGGGCCGTGTCCCTCCCTGGTGGGGAGCCCTGGTGCTGTCCCCAAGTGGGAGGGTGTGGCACTGGCGCCTGGGGCTCACAGGTGACCGGAGCGCTTTGATCTGGGTCG
Organism: Camelus ferus; assembly: GCF_009834535.1. Taxonomy (NCBI): domain Eukaryota; kingdom Metazoa; phylum Chordata; class Mammalia; order Artiodactyla; family Camelidae; genus Camelus; species Camelus ferus. The sequence continues at coordinate 96,571,675 of NC_045696.1, forward strand.
CAGGAAAGACGGCACCCTCATCACCAGCCGCCTGGTCCCTCCTCCTCAATCTCTCCCTGATTAAATGATGAACTATTCAAAAGGGTCCTCAAGTTAAGTTTAACCTAAAGAAAGCAGAGCAAAACCCAAATTAAACCACACAGGCGCTGCAGGGGTCAGCATAATCCCACTCCTTTCCTGCCAGCCCTCCTCTTCCTTGACTCTTTCTTATTTTATCCAGAAGTCACCTGAATAAAAATGTTGTGGGAAGTGGAGAGAATGTGGCCATTTTCTGCACCCTAAATCCACCAGGGATGGCCAGACAGGGCTGGTAAGGGGGAAATTAAATGATACTCAAAAATCTGCACAGAAGAGAAATTGTAGGCAGAATGACAGACATAAAATCTATGGTTCTCTTCAGAGAATCTGCTTTCAAACCAGGAAGAAAAGAAAAACTTTTAAGTTTAGCACAGCTGTATTTCAGGTCCCTCCAGGAACGGTGAACATCTTTCTCTCTTGGAAAACTCCAGCTGACCAGGCACCTCTCCTCCCCCAACCTCTTCTCCTTCTCCCGAGAACTGCCTCTCTGATCAGGGCGCCGCCTGACCCCTAGTGGCCACACGGCCTTCAGCCACACCAGATGAGCTGTCTTTACTTGATGGCTAGTCAAAATTCTAATTTGCCGAAAGGTAAGCGGCATTTCCTTTGAAAACACTGATGTTTGTAAATTACCACAGTCATGGGTCCCCGACTTTAAGAAGGGTGTCAAAACAAGTAAACTTCAGAGAAATTACCAGAGAGGCCTAAACATCAAAGAACACAAGCAATCCTTTGACTGTGACAACACTACATGGCATTTCTCTTGAATCGATTTTCTCCGTGACCGTAGAAAACTCAGGTTCCAAAGCTTTGAAGTCTGCCTTTTAAAAAAGGAGTACAGAATTGCATCCAACATAAGGAAGTGTCCACGTGTCCACACAGACATCTGAACCCACCTTGCTGAGGCTTGGGGAAATAAGAACCCCTAGAAACCAGGATATTTTCAGTCCTGAAGAGCGGGTGTGTCTTGTGGCTGATGCTAAATTAGTTCTAGACGGTGGGGAAATGCAATAGGAGTTTGTGGGGTTGTGAAATATTTTAGTTCCTAGCCTATGTCATGAAGCACTTGGCAAGGGGTGGAAAGAAACTGAAAACTAAGGCAAACTGTTGTGACTGAACCACACTGAGGTCTGCTCCAGAGTCTCTACCCCCAGACTGCACCCTGCTCTGGTCAGATCTGACTCAGGATGGGATGGGCTGAGCCTCCAGTAGAAGAGTCCCAGAAGCGGCAGAGGAAGAAATCTAGGCACGGCAGGGTTCCCCAGTCTTCACACACTCACACACACACACAACTGGACTCAAGTCCCAAATTGTTCTCAAAAGGAGGATGACTCCATTTCAAAAAAAGGGCAAAAGATCTGGACTGACATCTGACCAAAGACAGTATGTGGGTGGCAAATAAGTGTATGAAAAGATGCTCAATACCATTTATCATTAGGGAATGGCAACATAATAAATAAAGTAGTATTGGACCGTATCCCCCAGTATAAAGTAAATATCCATGAGTCTACATTGATATAAATAAGTAGTGGAGCAAATAAATTAGGAAGAATAGATGAAGAATCCCAAATAATCTATGTAAATATTCCCTGGTCAAGGAGGCAGAACACAATTTCTCACTCCTTTTTTTTTTGTATTGATGTATAGTTGATTCACAATGTTGCATTAGTTTTAGGTGTACAGCAAAATGATTCAGTTATGTATATATATTCTTTTTCATATTCTTTTCCATTATGGCTTATTACAGGATATCAAATATAGTTCCCAACAGCTTCCCACTCCTAAAGCGTGGGCTGCATGTAGTGAATTCCTTCCTAAGAGCACAGTAGGGAAAGGAAGAGACAGGATGTGTAACGTTACAGTGGAGAAACCTGACAATCCTATCGAAAGCAAGTGATGGAGGTTAGCATCTGTGGTGACAAGTCACGTAGATAGTATGTACCCTCGATAGGAGGTGATGCAAATGGCACTTCACCTCTGTGACCTTCCTCCCCAAACCCATAAGCCCAGTCTAACCATGAGCAAAACATCAGACAAATCCCAGTTGAGGGACATTCTGGAGAAATCCTGACCCAAACTTGTCAAATCATCAAAAACAAGGGAAGTTTGAGAGACTATCATGGCCTGGAGGAGCCTAGGGAGGCATGACAGCTAATGGTCATGCGGTCTCCCTGACAAAATCCAGGAACAGAAAAAAGGACATTAGATAAAAACATAGACTTTAAATTAATAATAATGTGTTAATATCGGTCCACTAATTGTGACAAATATGCTTCATATTAATATATTGATCGTACAGGAAACTGGATTTAGGGTATATGATAAGTCTCTTCTATCTTTGCAATTTTCTTTAAATTTAAAATTTTTCCATAATTAAAAAAAAAAAATTTTATTTAAAAAAAAAGTAGATGAGCAACTCATGCTGGTTGGCCCAGGACTTCCCCGGTTTTAGTACTGGAAGCCTGGCATCCCTGGAAACCCCTCAGTCAGGGCAAAATTAGGGAGTTGGTCACCCTGGGGTGCTCCAGCCGCTCCACAACACAGATCCCTGTGGGGCACTGAGAATGCATTAATAAACTGCGCCAGCTTTCCTTTCCTGAGGTTTTGTTATTTGTGGCCTAAATGCTTTTAGGCCTGGAACACTTGCTACTTCCCATAACTGACCTGAAAAACAGCAAGGCACAAACAGTAAGGATTTTACTTCAGTGGAAATAGCCACAGTGAGAAAAGAAAACTTTCTCAGACATAATCAAGCTAGCACCTCAACAGTTTCCATGCTCAACGTCCTGTGGCTTGATAAATCATGAGTAATTCATAGAAACACGGTTATGGCTCTGATGGGTTCTTACAGCATGAGACACAATTTCAGCGATGAATCACCTAAACGTGCAAAACAAGTCAGGTCTATTATGTGACACGCTATGAGAAATTGAGGCACAGTTTGGTCAGAGCTGGCCTGGGGGTGGTTCAACTGGACAACCGTGCAGGACATATCTATAGTGCTAAATATCATGAAGGTACTAAAATGCCACTGGAACTATAACAAGGTGGGAAAAAAATGAGATTTTCCAGAACTCCTTTTAGGGAGGTCAGTATACATGGCTGGAAGAAATACATTACTCACTTCTACTTTTTTTCCTAGCTAGACAGAAACAAAGCTGCACATCAGAGGAAAGACCCCACTGATGGTGTGGTGGGGGTGTGTCTAACGAACGTCTAGTTGGATTTACACACAAGTGGATTTAGGAACTATCTTTCAAATCTAAACCACTGTAAATGAAGAAGCACCTGCAATTTGATAAGCCATGAGGTTGGGAAGGTGTGGAGCTCCCCTACTTCCTCCCACTCCCCAAATCCACCCCGATCCCCCATCCCAGCCAGGCATCAAATTCCAGAGGTGAGCCTGTGAACTGCATTCTCAAGAAGAACGGGTCCAATGAACCCAAGGCCTTTATTTGCAGAGATGACCGCAGGTTTGGGACAGCTGAGACTTTCCTCTCTGCCCTTCCTGCATGCAGAGCTCAGCCCTTCCTCCAGATAAACATGGAGTAAATTTCAAACACATATACGTTTGAAGAGTAAACAAATTATCAGCCTGCCAGGACCTCCACTAGTCTGATCCAGTCTGGAGCAGGGAGGGCGCTGTGCTGAAGGCATAGGGCCTATGCTTTAAGGACTCAGAGTTTAAATCCTGCCTGGGGCACTTACAAATTATGTAACTTTGAGAGGATCTTGACCTCTAGAGCCCCTAATTTCTTGTCTGTAAAATAAAGATAATTTTATCCATCAGATTATTTTCAATACTGTTTGTGAAACACCTGCAGTAGTCTGCTCATAGCGGGGTCCGCATTCCCTCAGAGCCTCCGTTACCTGGGCAGAGTGTCTCTACACTCCTCCAGTCTGTGACAGGATGTTCCCCCCACTGGCATGTCCCTGCTCTCTGCAGATGGTCTCCCCTCCTCTCAGAGAGGAAGGAAGTAGCCAGAAGGCAGCCCCCTCAGCCCCGGGCATCTGCACCTGCTCTCCTTCCCTCCTCCTGGACAAGGCCCACCTTATGACTCAGGGTGGCAGAGCCCTCAGTGCTGACCTTGGAGACTGGGCTCTACTGAGTCTTCCCTCTCACTTTCTGATCGGCCCCTTTCTAACTTGCTCTTAGGCTTGCTCAAGTGTCTCACGTTTTTGGGGGTCTTCATTTTTTTTAAAGATTCTTCCTTGGCCCCACTCCAGGTTCTGCTCTGAACATCAGTCTTCTCACCAAGCCAATCTGCTTGTAAGCACATCTATCTCACCATCTTGAGCTCCTTATCTCCTGTTCCTCAGCCCCCACAGCCTGCCTTCCTCCCACTGCACCCCTGAAAGTGCTCTCCAAGCTACAACTCACTTGCTTCTGACACCTTGATCACACCCTTCCTGAGCTCCCTTGGCTCTGGGGATCTGGATTCCCCCCACTTCTCATTCAGGCCTAGGCCTGCCCCCCTCTCTTCTCTACCCACACACTGTGGGTCACTCCATCCTCTTGTAGATTCCATTACATCCAAATGCTGAGGACTTCAAAGCTCTCTGCAGACCCTTATATCCAACTACAGATATCTTCATTTAAAGAGAATTCCCTGGAAGGAGAGAGAAATTACTTACTTGTCTATGGCATCGTATTAGTCTGCTCAGGCTGCCATAACAAAATATCACAGACTCGATGGCTTGAACAGTGAAAATTTATTTCTCATGGTTCTGGAAGCTGGAAGTCCAAGATCAAGGTGTTGGCAGGTTTGGCTTCTTCAGATGCCTCTCTCTTTGACTTGCAGGTGGCGGCCTTTCCACTGTGTCCTCTGTGTGCACATCCCTGGTGTCTCTTTGTGTGTCCAGATTTCCTCTTCTTGTAAGGACACAGGTTGGATTAGGTCCCACCCTTAACAGCCTCACTTTAACTTAATTACCTCTTTAAAGGCCCTGTCTTCAAATACAGTAACACTCTGAGGTACTGGAGGGTTAGGGCTTCAGCAAATGAATTTGAGGGGAATGCAGTTCAGCTCCACACAGGCATGTATTTGTTATGTCAACTTAAGATGTGTGTGGAGGGAGGGATAAATTATGAGTTTGGGATAGCAGATACAAACTACTACATATAAAATAGATAAACAACAAGGACCTACTATATAGTACAGGGAACTATATTCAATATCTCTAAATAACCTATAATGAAAAAGAATATATATATGTATAACTGAATCACTATGCTGTACACCAGAAACTAACACAACATTTTAAGTCAACCATACTTCAATGAATCAATCAATCAATCAATCTTTTAAAAGATGTGTGAGTAAGTCCAAAAGTCATTTCAGCATCAGCATCCATCACTGTCTCCATCTTTACCCCTCAGACCTCATCCTCTGCCTCTGAGTCCTTCCCAGGATACCGCACCCATTTGGCTCAGCACCTCCCATGGTCAAGCCACCACAGGCATACCTCTGAAATCTGCTCACTTCTTTCTACCCCCTCAGCAACAAACTTGGTCCAAGCCATCATCTTCTCTCATTTGGATTCTCACAAGGGTCTCCTAATTGGTCTCTCTTTCTCTGGTCTGGCCTACCCCCGACCCATTCTCCATGTGGCAGTGAGAATGAACCTTCTGAATGCAATTCTGATCTTCTAAAAATCCTGCTTACACCTTTGCACAGATCCCCACTGCTTTCAGAATGAAGTTCACAGTCTTCAGGATGGCCTACAAGAACTTACCTGATCTAGGCCTGGCTTGCCTCTCCAACTCTGAATTTCTTTCAGTTCTTCAAATGCACCACTCTTTTCTGTCTGGGGCCTTTGCGTGTATTCTTTGTTCTTCCTGGGACACCCTCTATCTTTCCCTTAGCAAGCTCGTATCTGCTCATCAGGTTTTAGATTAAACGTCACTTCCTCCAAGAAGTACCCCCTGATCTCCCCCACAAAGGGGGTTGGGTGCCTCCCTTTGTACTGCACTGCATGATTAATTAGCTCTGTCTTCCACCAGAGATCAGAAGAATAGGAAACATGTCTGCGTTGCTCTTCCCCCAATGCCCAGTACTGTACCTAAAATATAATAGATACTCAATAAATACTGAATGAAAAAATCAGTGAATGCAAGCATAGATACAGCAAAAGTAATGGACTCAGTGAGAGAAGACTTGGGTCCTTGTCTCAACTTTGCCACTAACCAGCTACATCACAGTGTCTGAAAGCCAAATAAGGTTGGGCTAGAAGCTCATCTCTCAAAGTCTCTCTTAATTCTAAACAACTGTAACTCTTCATCTCTGACCCCAGGTAGAATACACCGTGCTGCACATCTAAGAAAAAGACCTTTGCCTGCTACTGATTCAGACAGAATGCCAATAGCTTGATGGAAATCTAAGAGGCCCAGGAAAGGCCAGCAGGAGACAGAAGCAATAAAAAAGACGGTTCCCTGACACTAAAAGTCTTCTAAATCAAGATGATTAAATAAATCATTCTTGACAACAACCCAAAGAGAAAACAGAGACACTGAATACAATGACTTTTGGCCTCCCTTCCTGATAATGTTTCTCTCTCTTCCTCTATCACCCACCTGACACAAACTCACAGACTCTCATTCTTAATAAGATGTGTGTGTGGCCGGGGTGGTTGTCGGGGGTTCTCTCTGGTGAAGATGATTATGGATCAAGTCCCCAAACCTTCTCTTAGTTTGAGGAGATTGTTATTTATTTCCAACAAGGAAAATACAATTTGTTTTAAGCAGTAAAAGCTCCTTCCTGGTTTGCAAGAACTAGGATGGGGGAGAGGCTGGTGAAGAAATTTAATCAAGAAGCCATATCTAGAAGATCTTCAGTTAGTGACGGAAAATTGTGGGTGCATATGCTCCAGACCTGATGAAAATCTGGCAGCCTGCCTTTCTCTTGTTTTATTTCTCGTCTTTCATTTGGTTTATTTTTATTTAATTTTTTATGGGGGAGGTAATTAGGTTTTTATTTATTTATTTTTAGAGGAGGTACTAGGGATTGGACCCAGGACCTTGTGCATGCTAGGCATGAACTCTACCACTGAGCTATACCCCCTGCCTTTTCATTTGGTTCAGAAGCAACTCCTCCTAGTATGCTTGGTGTCTGCAATACCAAAGAACACATGTGCCTAGGGCAGGAAGATATGCTCAGAACAGAGGAAAACTCCAGAGGTCTGTCAATACATTTGTCTTATAGGGAAAATTGGTCTAGCTATAGGATCACAAAAGTTATGTAGAAATAAAATGAACACAACATGGAGGAAGTCCATTCAACACGAGGGCCATGATGCAATTTGCCAGGCTTGGTGCAGAGTGCCGTGGATACAAAGGTGAATAAAATAGAGCCTTGGCCTTGAGGAATTCAGTCTATCACAGGGGTTCTCAACCTTGATTGTCTACTGAAATCGGTAGGGAGCTTTAAAAAAAAAAAGACACACTGTTGGTGGGAATGTAAAATGGTGCAACTACTATAGAAAACCATCTGGTGGTTCCTCAACAAATTAAAAACAATTACCACATGATCCAGTAATTCCATTTCTAGATACATACCTAAAAGAATTTAAAGCAGGGTCACCCATGTTCATAGCAGCATCATTCACAATAGCCACAAGGTGGAAACAAACCAACTGTCCGTTAACAATGAATGGATAAACAAAATATGGTGTAAAAAGATAAGGGGCTCTCATTTGCTCTTAAAAAGTAAGGCAATTTGGACACCCAGGGACAACATGGATGAACCTTACTGAAGTCAAATAAGCCAGTGACAAAAAGACAAACACTGTATGTGACTCTAATTATATAAGGTACCTAAAGTCATCAAATTCATAAAGAAAGTAGAATGATGGTTGCAAGGGGCTGGGGGAAGGAGGTAATGGGGGTTACTGTTTAATGGGTACAGAACTTTGATTTTGCAAGATGAAGAGGTCAATGGACAAATGGTGGTGACGGTGGCATCACAGTGTCCATGTACTTTATGCCACTGAACATTAGACTCAAAAGTGGTTAAGAGGGTAAGATTTATGTTATCTGTATTTCACCACAATTTAAAAATAATTAGGTAATTAATTGATTAAAAAAAATCAAAACACTGCTGCCAGGGTCCCAGCCATGGAAAGCCTGATGTAACTGGTCTGGAGTACAGTCTGGGCATGGGCATTTTTAAATCCTCCCAGTAGGTTCTAACGTGCAGCCTCCCTTGAGAAGCAGTAGTGTGCTCTCTAAAAACCACTGGTCTACAGAGAAAGAACTAAATCCGGACTTAGAATACCTGGATCCTCTGTCATTCAAAGTCCATGAGTACTTTAAATTTTGCAAGCCTTGGTTTACCCCTTTACGTATAAATTTACACAACAAACACACTCCGTGGTGGTGTTGTGAGGATTCATTTAAGTTACACTACGTGAAAGGATTTTATACTTTAACAATCACGAGACATAACTAGGTGACAGAAAAATAAGCCCAAATGGAGATCATTTGCTTTTCTCCCTGATGACTGGATGTCTTTATTAACCCCTAAAGTGAAATGAATCTCTTCTTCCCCCCTACTCAAAAGTCTCAAGAACTTTGTTAGCATCTTTATTGTAGCACCAATCCTGTATCCAAGTGACCTGTGTATATATGTCTACCACCCCACAGATCTTGGTTCTGGAAAGGTAGGCCACGGCTGATTCATGGCCACAGGCCTCCCTGTGTCTAGCACACAGTGGGCGCTCAATAAAAATTTGCTAAATCATGTTGAATTACATTATTTAATAGCATGTAAACCTGAGGCACTCAGTGCATTTCAAACAATATGTTCCTGTCATTAGCAGATTCATTACTCTGAGGACAAGCTTTATTTCCATAAATAATAAGACGCATGTGCACAGAACAAGAATGGTGGCCCCAAAACAAGGAGGTGCTGTGATACATACATGGGATCACAATCCAAACAGAGGCTCTACTGTCCCTGGTGCCAGAGCCACCCAAACGTAGTCTTCTACTTTGGTATAAATATTGGTGCTATTATTATAAACTTGAAGAGTTAGCCAATATAAGCCCAAAATGATAACACTTTTTTTAAAATGTAAAAGTATTTTTCCTTGAGTCTTTAGGAGATAGTAAAGCAATGAGGTAGGTCAACCCTCCCAACACACAAGACCATCCACAGCTGAAATGTAAGGGAGGAAAGACAAAATTCGTGACTACTTCCTATTATTGAGTTATCCCTCTCTTAATCAGGGTATTGGTTCAAAAATATGAGTTGCTCAGAAAGGGCGAACTTTGACGTATAATATACAAAGGTATTGTGTAATCTCATTTGGGCTTCCATAAACTCCAACCAGGAAAACTAATTTGGGAAGAGATGGGGGAAAAGAAAATTACTATCTTTTGCATGTTTGTGATACGTGAAGCCCTTTATTTTCTCATTACATTCTCACAATAACTGTCAGATAGTAATGCATTCAACTGCAAACAACAGAAATACTAATTTAAAGTCACCTAAGCAAATATGATTTATTTTCTCACATATAGAAGTTTGGAAGTAGGAGCTGCTAGCACCAGAGCTAGGACTCTCTCAGCCTTTCCTTCATGTCTATTGCCTCTTAGACACAAGATGGGAGTTCTAGCTCCAGACATCACAGCGATGTTCAAGGCAATAAGAAGGGGGAGGGGCCATGCCTACTGCATATGTTCTCCATTCTGTTTTTTTAATCAAGAAAGTAAATGCATTCCCAGAAAGGTACTCCCACTGACTTCTTCTTATGTCTGTCTGGTTTCTCTAGAAGCTGAAATGTGGGTTCTTGTGCAAGTAACTTATTGTATGAGTGTTTTCAGTAAAACTCTTAAGGAAGTCAAGAAAGCAGAGGGAAGAAGCTAGGCAAGGATGTGGGTTCAGCTGAAATCTCACCTCAGCCTGATCCTACCACAGAGTCATCTCATATTGAGGCAAGGAGTTTTGGCTTTCAAATTGCCGTGTTAGTCAGCCATTGGCTGTAGGCTGACGAGGGTATGTGACATAATCTCCTAGTCATTTCCTAGATGGGAGGCTCCCGTTGGCTGAGGGCAGTTCATAGCAGCTGGGGGACAGGTATGTTGTCCCAGTAAAGGAGAGCTGGACAGGCCACCAAAGCGTCTTCTACAATCTTAGGTCTAAAACTAGGTCACATGGCTGCCACTGGGTATGGATGGGTAGATGGAAAGTATGGATGTTTAGAAAGAAAGTATTTGGTTTTTCAGCCTCTTTTGTCAGATGCGAATAACTCTCGGTGGCCAAGCAACAATGTCTTCCAAGGAGACAGGCTCCTCACTTGTTAAAGAGAGAAATCTTTCTTCCTACTCCTGATAATTCCTTCCATGAGAAAAGAATTCAACTACAACAGTTGTCTCAAGCTTTTTGGCCTCAGGACCCCTTTAAATTCTTAAAAATTACTGAGGAATTTAAAAAGCTTTTGTTTATCTGGATCAAATCTATGGCTATTTACCACACTAGAAGTTAAAACTGATGAAATTTTAAATATTTATGTACTAATTCACTTTTAAATAACAATAATAAATCCATTAAATTTAACATAAATAACACACTTATAAAAATAATTGTATTTCCAAAAAGAACTTTTTTAAAGTAAGTATAATTGTTACATATTTTTACAACCTTGATGTCTGGCTTAACAGAAAACAGCTAGATTCTCACAGCGACTTCTGCATTGACTTTGTTTTATAATATGTTTTGGTTGAAGTGTATCAAGAAAATCTAACCTCACAAAGAAAGATTCCTAGTTGGAAAAGAGTATTTTAATATTTTAAGATATTTGTGGATATTCTGCTTTGATACTACACCAAAACTCAACAAGTAGTTGTTTCTTAAAGGTTAACTGCAATGTGGAATATAAAACTAAATCAATGAACTTTACAAACTGTTACATTAAAATTCTCTGACCTATCTTGCAGTTTGAAGGAATCTTTGGAACATTTGCATTAAATATTTTTAAGTTTTGTTTCACTGAATCAAGCTTATCTTCCAAATGCTGCCTCATTTCATTGACAGTATCCAAAAATCATATTCATTAGTATCACCACCAGTACTATCAGAAAAGTCTTTTAAGTACTAAAATCCTGTCAAGCCTCCAGCGGCAGATACAAGTTTTCTAAAATTCTAATTTTTGCTTGTAAACACAGTTTCATCATTAGCAACAAATACTCTCAGTTACCTTGAAGCAACAGTCACTTCATAAGAGAAAAATGTTTCCCAAATGCCCAAGTCTGAATAATCCTAGTTTGCTTATCAGTAATGAATAGCAAGTAAAATGATGTTCTGAATATCATTCAGCTCCCATCTCAGACAAGAACACAAATGCTTTTCCTCTAGACAACCACTGCGTTCCAGGATGCAGCAGAAGTACACTCAACCATTGGTGTAAGAATATTAACAATGTTCACCAAAGTTATTTTTAAATGAAACCCTTTGGGTTTTCCCCCCCTTCTCCTGGGTGTGGCAAGAAAAAACACAGTGACTACTAGGACAGTTTGGTGTCCTGATTGATGCTAAGGCACAAGCAGTATCACCCCCCTTTGTGTTTGCACCATCAGTGCAAATGTCAACACAGTGGAAAAGGCAAACAACATCTTACATTGTTATGAGAACACTTCTGATCTGGCTGACCCCTCCCCCAGAGAGAGTCCCAAGGACGCCCTGTGTTCTAAGGACACTTCTTTAAGAACCTCCACACTAGAGTGCACTGCCCGATTCACCTCAGCTTCCTGTCTGCCAACTGGCTTCCAGAGAGAAAAGGAGGCTGAACTCTGCATGCCCCACCCCTTCTCAGTCTCAACAGTCAGAATTCATTTTTTTCTCCCCTGGAGTGAATTAGGGTTCCTGCCAGTATTGAACATCCTCTCAGTTAATTTGAATATACAAAACCTTGCTCAAAGCTTTTTAATCACTCAGTTTACCTCTTAAGGTAACAAGCTGCTTACGACAGTAACCTTGTAGCAAGTGAGGACACCTGACCCAATCTTAAGACAGTCTGATGTTCTTCCCTAGGACTCTGACTCATGTCTAGTTGAATCCCATACCCTAAAAGAGTAGATATTTGCCTTCGTTGTTTAACCAATAGGTCTGGGGAAGTAGTCCCTCCTGGAACAAAGGGAAGATGCCTTCTTGGGATTGTGCCCTCATCTTCTGGAATTAGCATCAGAAATTGACTATGCAGCTCCGTGGCAGGCAGTCATGGTGAGAGTGCCAATCAAAGAGCACTTCCTTCCATGTACGCGTGGGAGACCCAGTAGAAAATCAAATATTCTTACCTTCAATCCAAACTTTGAGCTGAGTGACTCTGAGGCTAAAGATGAATGATCACTCACCCTACGAGCAGTTCCAAAGAGATTGCGTGGAAGCTCTTGCCACCTGTTTCCTATTCTATCAAAGACCACAGTTCACCCACTTTCATTCCTGTTCTCTAAGCTACCCCATAGCCTCCCAATAAAACCCCTTTTGCTAAAATCAGCCGAAGTCTGTTTCTGTTGCTTACACCAAATGACTCTAATTGATATAGCCCCAAAGGCAAATTGCAAACTCCACCCTAGGAAGCATAAACTGCTTACAACTCCCCGAATCACAATTTTCCAGGCTTGAAAATGTTAAGATCCACCAGACACCCATTATATTTCACTGAGGCCCAGGATCTGGGACTTGTGCATATTTTCATGGCTGCTGCGTTCACTTCCATACTGCCTACTATCAAGCCACAGGGGGAAGTCTTTCCACAACCGTTTCTCGGGGAAGCCATGATATTTCCCAAACCCCTGAGATAAAACTCTTTTTTTTTTAAATTGAAGTATAGTTCATTTACAATGTTGTATTAGTTTCTGGTGTACAGCATAATGATTCAGTTATATATATATGTGTGTGTGTGTGTGTATATATATATACATATACATATATATATACACACACACACACATACCTATTCTTTTTCATATTCTTTTTATAGGCTACTACAAGATATTGAATATGTGCTATATATATACTGGTTGTTTATCTATTCTATATATAGTAGCATGTATCTGCTAATTATTATTTGCTAGAGGAAACACTATTTGCTAGATTTTATATCATGCTGTTCTGGGGAAATGAGCATTTATGCTATGGTGCCATGGCTAACTAAAGCCATATAAAACCACTAGTTTGAATTTACTATTATTTTGATTGCACTGGTCAGTCTCTATATAGGTAATGATGTCTCTGTTGATTCTCCACAGTCAGCATTATCAAGCTTCTTATCACTGAACAGAGTTTGATGCAGTAGGGATTGGAAACACGGTTGCCAGGGTCACTATAAGCCATTCAGGGTCAGATGTATATTCTATATGCTGGGGTCACAAACCCAGATGGCTAAGGGATCAGGCATGTAGCAAAACTGAAACTAGCAGATTGGTGGGGACAGTGACCAACTGAAGAAGTCACACCTCATCTCAAGGGAGGAGACTGCCACTCTGGACAACTGGAGGCTGCCCTAAAAAGGGATTTGTGAGCTTTGTAACCCCGGGCAATGTGAAATGGGGATAGAAACAGAGTTGCTTTGAAGTTCAAATAAGATTGGAATATTGAAACATGCTTGTAAAACCTTGAAAAGGATGGGTTACTATAAACTGTCTAGTCTCACATTTAACAGCAAAGTTTACGTGCCCTCAATGTAATTATTTTGTAATGCAGAGATAAAAGTTGCCAGAGGATTCTGCTCTTTAAACAGAAGATACTCTGTGACTTTGACGTAACAAAACAAACAAACAAAAAAATTAAGAAAGTTAGAAGTGTTAGCACACCCACTGCAGCCACAGAGACAGGGAGCAAAGTCTTCGATACACTGACAACAGGATTAAAATAACGGCCCGATGGCAATGCTTGTATTTTAGGTTTATCACAGGAGCTGTATGCAGTTTCATGTCTATTATTTTTATTATTTCAGTCTATTATTATTACTTCATTCAAATGGTACATTACTGGCTAGAGTAACAATGAACTGACAACCTGAGAAACAGCCAGATCATGGTGAGCAAAGAAGAGAAGATGGACATTCCTCTGGGTAAACTACCCTGTTTATGCTCAGTCTTGAGGGTAAGCAGAATGGTGGCGGGCATAATGAAATCCAGGAGAAAACAGAAATCACAAAAAAAAATTTTGTACAGGATTTGTGTCTTAAAAAGTTCTCCTCATAAGAAAATAAATGTGAAACTACATGGGGCGATAGGTGTTAACGACGGTTATTGTGGTGATCATTTCACAATATATGCAAATACCAAATCATTAGGTTATATACCTGAAATGAATATAATGTTATATGTTAATTATATATTCATTTTTTTAAAAAGGATTTGTGGGCTGGATTTGACCAATGAGCACCCAATCTATATCCATTGGCTTAACAGGTGTCTGAAAAGAACAAACACAAGTACCTCACTTATTGAACTAAATCCTAGGTGTATTCGCATGCCTTGTCAAATACCCTTTCTCATGCAATATTCACAGTAACCCTACTAAATAGGGGGAAATACCCTCATCTACACCAAGAAAAATAAGGCTCAGATATCTTAAATATCTACCCAACATTATGTAGCCAAGTGTTTTTGCTGAACTTTGTTCCCAGGAGCATCTAAAGCCCTTTTGTTCCCCACGAAAAACAAATGGCTTAAATGTTCACATTGAACAGATAGATGTTTTGTTCAGCCTATGAAGCTTTAAAAAGGTTGAATTCACTATAAATATTCAACAATCAAGAACTGTTACATAAAAATCTGGATTTCCAGCTTTAGGGAAGGACAAAATATTTCAGTATCTGGCAACCCTGGAGATGCCGGAACATCTGGCAACCTTGGATGTACAGTTGCCGCTGGCACTGCCCACAAGGGCTGGCTGGTAGCCTTACTCTTTGATGGGGCCAGGACTGCCCCTTCATATCCCACTGATTCATATCAGCCAGCTTCATTTGCTGACTTTACCTGCCTGGCCCTTGTGGACACTGCAGTTTGTCCCATCCTCCTTTCTGTCCATCCCAGAAAAAGGGAAGCAGCTCCATCCTCCTCGAGCATCCCTGCGCAGGAAGTCTGGGAAGTACTGTGAAGCACAGCCGGCTGAAGGAAGTACAGCTGATTCGCCTGTGGGGTTCATCTGAATTGCATGCCTGTGGCCATGTTTAGGACTTGAATGCTTTAATCAAGGTATATGAAATCAGAATGCTCTTCCCTTTTCTTACTGACCAGAAAGGAATGTGTGTCTTTGTTCAGACTTTAGTCATGTAAATAGCCATTTTACTCCAGATATCACTAATGAAGGCGCAGAGCTTAGCAGGACACGTGACTTTTTTGAGTTGAAGCCAGCACACAGATTCGCAGTGGAAGCGCCTGTCAACTTCAAGCAAGCAAAACCAACACTCTGCCTCCTCACCAACCACAAACTCTAAAAGCTAAAAGTCACCTTAAATGGTATCTAATAAACCTAAGTATGAGTCTTAAGAGTGCCAAGAATCATTTTGACCTACACAGGTCAATGGGTTTATTATAGGTTTAAAAGAAAGGAAAGAAAGAAAGAGAAAGAGAAAGGGAAAGAGAAAGGGAAAGGGAAAGGGAAAGGGGAAGAGGAAGAGAAAGAGAAAGAGAAAGAGAAAGAGAAAGAGAAAGAGAAAGAGAAAGAGAAAGAGAAAGAGAAAGCAAGTAAGCAAGCTCACATACGTTGTCAAATGAAATAATTCACTAGGAACTAGTTTTGCCTTACTTTCCCCAAAAGTCTTCCTTGACTAATCCAATCTCACCTTTATGCCATTTCCTCTGAGCAGCTGTGTATTCAGTTTGTATTATGTTATTTTATATCTGTTGAATTATTAGCTCTTGGAATTGAATTGTAGAATTTAAGCGCCAAAGGGAAGTTAAAGGATCACTTCATTCAGGCTTCTCATTCATTTCTAGATAAAGAAACTGCAACCCAGCAAATGTAAATGATTTGCTCAAGGTCACAAAGACTGCTGATCCAGGGCACACTTGACCGGGTTCCATGGTCTTTACACTCCAGCATGTATTCATTTATCCTGCACCCTCCCAAGCACACTCTGAAAATGGTGTGGCCAGGTTATGATGTGTGTAATTTACTTTAAACACTTCAGCTCAGACTGTGTGTGTTTGTTAGTCTCCAGGTACACTCTTGGGACAATTGGTTGCTCTAATCAAGAATTCACAGCTGGCATTTAATCAAAATGCCACACACCAGAGAAGAGTATCACAAGGCTTCAGCTACCTTCAATCAGCACCAGAGGCTTTGCTAATTACGATAAATGTCATTAACAGGCTTTCATTGGTGAAATTAGTGACTCGTTTAGTAGCATAATGGATACTATGAATGGACTGCCGTTGGTGACATGGGTGCTGTTCAAGATAAAATGTTTCAGAGACACTCCTCACCTTTGCCCATAAGGATGACACCCAGAGCTAGAATCAGAAATGATCCAATGTCCAGCCCTGATTTCAGAGGATTCTGGTTGGCTGATACCACTATAAGGTTAACTGAATCCTGCCTCTAGCTGGGGCATCTGTCTCAGATAAATCCTTCATACAAGATATGATTAGAGCCCCAAAAGTGAAGAGAACTGAGACTTCCTAGATTGTAGAACAGGTTGTGTGAACTGTTCCTGAGCCTATCTATTAATAAATGTTTATTAAATAAATGTCCATATATGTATAGAATTTGGTTAAAGAATTCACTCACTTCAAATATAAACTAGTTACAATGAGATTGTCAGAAGTACCCACTGTCACCTACCTCTAAGATTGGTGGCTATCGATGCCAACCCGAGAGGATCTAATAGTTACGAATGACTATCATGAGTTGAATTGTATCCTTGAAAAATGCGTATGTTGAAGTCCTAACCCTCAGTTCCTCAGAATGTGACCTTATTTGGAGACAGAATATTCACAAAGGTAATTAAGTTAAAATGAAATTAGGAAGGGCTCTCATCCAATATGACTGATGTCCTTATAAAAAGGGGGATATTTGGAGATAGAGACACAGAAAGAACCCACATGAAATGCAAAGATGAGGGTAATGTGTCTATAAACCAAGGAACACAAGGATTGCCATCAAACCACCAGACGCCAGGGGAGAGGCATGGAACAGATCTGTCTCAGCCCTCAGAAGGAACCAGCCCTGCCAATACCTTGATCTTGGACTTCCACCTTCCAGAACTGCGAGACAACTGTGAGACTGTTATTTAAGGACCTGGTGTATGGTACTTTTTTTACAGCAGCCCTAGTACACTAACGCAATGGCCAGATAGGCTTAGGTCTGCTTGTAAAAAGGCTTCAATAATTGTTTAAGACTGATAAGTCCAGTATCACAAAGGTTACCAATAGCTACTAACTGTAATTCCCAAAACATCTAATTGCATTAAGTTGCACCCTTGCTTAAAAATCTAACAATCAAACTTGATAAACCCACCATCACTTCCTAAACCATCAATGCTCTCTAGCCACAGTCTACCAGAAACACACCTGTATTCAAACAAGGTTGTGTCTACTGTCTCACTGCAACAAGGGAGAACTCACACCAAAGGGAGCCACGGAGGTCTCAATAAAAGGATGTCAGAAAGGACTGATAAGATTTGGACTTGGTGATGGTTTGAGGGATAGTTCAAGGAAACAGGGCTTTTCTCTTAATTGGATGCTGTCAGGAGCAAGGTGATTCTATTATAGTGTATTTTAATAATTTTCATCTAAAAGGCAGGAGAACAATGTGAAGCTAAAGCTGTAATTTGTCAAGAAGCAACAGTCACTCATATTAGCCTATAATAAGGAAGGGAATTTTGCGGTTTGGCCAATGTTCTTGTCACATACGCTCAGACATGATTATGGAATCGTTATATTTTTCTCTTGCTCCATTACAGTCACAGAGCAATCTTGCATGCTGTTGACGTTCTGTGAAATTTGTGATGCTCAACAGAACACCAACGTTTTAGCTGTGAATGCCAGGCCCACTCCCATCAGGACCGGCTTCTCGCTTTCTCACCATTGATCAATCTTAACATCATTAAAAAAAAAAAGGGCAGCTGGATTATATGTGTCTCCAGATGTGGTGCAAGAAGAAGTACACCACATCACCACATTGGGAGTACTCTTGTCAAAAAAGAAAAAGGAAAAAAAAAAAAAGAATCTGAATCAAATTAAGCCTCCAGGCCAGCACTGTCCGTGGAAAGAATACAAGTTATATATGCGTGATTTAAAATTTTCTAGTAACCGCATTTTTTGAAAACAACAATAAAGAGGTCAAATTAATTTTTGTATGTTTTATTTGGCTAATATATCTAAAATATTATCATTTTAATACATAATCAGAATAAAAATATTAATAAATTGTTCTACATTTTCTGTTTTCATAGTAAGTCTTCGTAACTTTTGAAAGTGTGTATCTTACACCCATAGCACATTTCAGTTCAGATTAAGCATGTTGAAAATGCCTAATCACCACAAATGGCTAGTGTTGCCACATGGACAGTGCAGCTCTCAACACAACTCCCAGTTTTGTGGAAATGAGGGAAACAGAGGAACACCTGTCCCCATCAAAGAATACGATTAACCTCATATAGAATTGGTGAAGGATTCAGTTTCTTCAACAAATAAGTGATAAGGGGAAAAAAGGGGAGGAGAAGTTTTTATAAAGGATTCTTAAGGGACATATTATTCTGCATAAATGCAATCTTTGGACCTCATTTGAATTTTGATTTCAAAAATCAACCTACATAAAGACATTTTTGTAGTCACTTGGGGAAACTGAATACCAGCAACTGTCTTTTGGATAATATGAAAAAATTACTGTTAATTTTGTTGGCTGTGATAATACTACAGTGGTTATAGTGAAGAAAAGAAGTTCTCATCTATTAAAGATGCATTCTGAACTACTGATGTGTAAAATAGTTTATCTGGAATTTTCTTTAAAATATTCCAGGAAATAAAAGTAGGAGAGAGGTCAATGAAACAAAAATAGCAGAATGTTGTTATGATGAGTGATGAGTACCTAGTGTTTATTATACTGTTTTCTCTACCATTGTGTATGTTTTAATATTTTCATAATAAAATGTTAAAAATGAGCATGCTAAGAGGAAAAATGGTCTATCTTTAGCTTTATTACCCTAATTGTGGTGAAGTTTCACTGCTGCATATATAGGTCAAAACTTATCAAATTATATACTTTAAATATGTGTGGCTTATTGTATGTCAATTAAACTTCAATGAAGTTGTTTAGTAAAACAATCTATCATAGGACTACACGTACCTGGGAGCCCAGTATAAATTAAAAGTTTTCTCAATTGATGTAGGAGACAATTTGTTAGAACTTTTTGTTGCAAATGACAAAATCTCAATTCTTTTTTGCTTAAAAAAAAAGTAAGGAGGTCTGGTATTTAATTTTTACCCTATTTACAAGCTAATAAGTTAGCCTGTTACTATTCCATAGACACTAGCAGAAGACACAAAACCCCTGGGTCAGAGACAAAGGACTTTACTACTCATGGCACAACAAACAGCACATACCTCAGCATATTTACTTTGGTCCCCTTGACCTCTGAGTCCTTTGGAGGTGATGTAATTTGGCTCAGATGGATCCTCTGCACACAGTAGGTTTGCATCACAGCTGAGGAACACTGAGCTTGGGAAATCTATCACTTTCCTCACAAGCAATAAGAAAGCCTGCTATTTGTGCTGGAGGCAGACATCACTTCATCATTCAAGCTGTTCTTTGTAAAGATAACTCAGAAAAATGGTCCAGCAAAGAGTGGTCAGGGCCTTGGGTTCTTACCACACTTAGTAATATGTTAGGAGCAAGAGGGACCCATGGAGAACTGTCTCTCTGAACAATTATTAGATAATGGAACTGACAAAATCCAGTAGTAACTCTATAGCTTCAGGCATAGCTGGATCAAGGAGCTCACATGATACATTTATGCTTATCTCTCAGCTCTCTTCTCTGCTGTGCTGGCATTATTCTCAGATAGACTCATTATGTGGTTCAGTTACCTCCCACTGGCCAGGCTTGGGTCACCCTCTTTTTCCTGATCTATGACCAGGATCAGACTGCTTTAGTAGGTCAGAATCAGAGCAACTTTGTACAGTTAGTCAGGTTATGTAGCACATAAAGCACTACATGTAGGAGGTACCATTCATACCAGATATCATAGATCTGTAGTATATGAATTACAACAATTTCCAACAGATAGAAGTAAAGTGTCTTGAGGAAGGTGCTAAATGGGTAGCCCTGGCCAGAATCATTGCTTCAATCCCAAGCTGGGAGTTCAGGGTCAATTCTACACAAACCACAGGGTGGTTCTGCAGTTCTGTCAGGAGTGGGGATGGATGCTGGGCATACAAAAACAACAGATGCCCACTACAGGCTGGCACTATTATCTTTATTTTCTAGATGAGGATACTGAGATTCTGTAGTAAGGAACTTGCTCAAATCACATGAACTACAAGAAGAGACAGACTCAAATGCACAGGTGTCTGATTCCAGAACACACTCAGTTTCTATTTAACTACCCCAATTCACTGTCCTTAATGAGGTAAGTCTAAGCTTGTTTATCTGGTATTCAAATCCTTCCAGTGAATGTTTCCACTTTACACACTTAATCTCGACTCTCACCACTGAAAATTGAATCTACCCTAGGAAGAAGTCTTTACTGCCCTCACTCCTTCCTGTTAGGAACTGATGAAACTTCTATTCTTATTTGAAAAAAAAATTTTGTCCAAAACTCAAAAGACTTGTGTGTGCCTCCTTAAAGTCAAGACTTCCATCATCAACTCCAAGTTCTTTCCATAAAATCAAAGATTTTTACATTTGTTTTAAGCAACCCCAATTCACCTCTCAATTTCTCCAATGGGGCCTAAGTGCTGAGAAGCTATAGATCATGTCCTTCCCTACAGACAATAGACAACCTAACAGATACCTTTTGGAGCATCTGGCCAGCCTCAAACTCCCCTTCTCAGAATTCTTTCCTCCAGACATAGGTGAGCAACTAGTGGCCATGTCTGCATTGAGCATGGCTGCTGATTGGACAGGGAAAGGTCAGCTGAATGAAGCTGAACCAGTCAGATCCTCTCCTGAGACCTGGGCTCGAAGCTGAGATCTTGCAGTGTGGGATCCTTCAGCGGAGGGAATTGGACTAGGAGGACCATAAACTCAAAATGTGCAGGCTGACTACCTTTGACTCTGTGCTTGGGAAAGCAGCGAGAGCCAGTTTGTAGAAAGAGGAAGAAAAACAAATAGACTTTTTATGAGGAAGAAGTGGAGAGCACAAGCTGCCTTTTCCTGGAGGCTTTCCAGTTTCTAATTCCAATGTCAAGGCCTGCTAGCACTGCATACCCTTGTTTTCCATGTGCGGCCCCCTGCATTCGTCTGAAATAAGTTCCATGCGATCAAAAGAGCCTAGGCAGACTTAACCCAAGGCAGGGGACACAGGAAGCGCTTACTTTTATACTTGGTGAATGCAGCGATAAGGTAAACAAATAATTTACATGTTATTACATGGTATCCAGCCATTGATTTTACAGATTATTTATACTTGTGCTTTAGAGGTGGCAAAAAAGGTGCTGGAAGATGGAGACCAGTGACAGGGTGGCAGGAGGCAGAGTGCCCAGATGACTTACGCAGGGCAGCAGGGATGGTGTGGAGGGCAGGTCGTGGGATGCTGAGGAGAGGACTAGGCTGGGCTGGTAGGAGGGAGAAGTGAGGATGACTCCCTGAGTCCCAGCCAGGCAAATGGGCGCAATAATGAGGCCAGGCACCAAACTCCAAGAAAACAGAAGGGGAAGGACAGTAGGTGGGAGAAGTCAGGAGAACTGAGAAGAAAGATACATGCACATGTTTTTCTGCCTTTTCTGAATTTCAGTCGCACAGACAGCTGGAGAAACCAATTTTAAAAATCACCTGCTTTCCATTATGGAATCAGATTCTCCTTTTTATGACCATCTCTTTTCTCAGACTCAGTGATAGCTTGTTATTGGATTTTTAATCTGACGAAATTGATGTTGAGGGAGAGGAATGTATTATTTGAGGCCTCGAGGTTCTGTCAGTTTTGCTGGCTCTCAATGATGCACATTCCGCGTTGGGCCCCACATGGATGGGGCTCTCTGGGGAATCCCAGATTAGGCCTAGGGATGCAAGAAGAAGCGGGGAAGTATTGGGGCTTCTTTCCCTTCTGCCTTTCTTCAAGTCCCACTAAGGACTAAATGTTGTTTGTCTCATGAAGGGAGAGATCTAAGAATAAACAGCCCTAGGAGAGCAGCCTGACATGCAACTCCACCTCAACAGTTCAGAAAGAGGAGGCAAGCAGGGGTCTGATTAGGGCATGTATAAAGGAGACGGGACAGGAGATCCACGGGGAAGTAAGTTTTAAGAGCTCACACCTTCACGTATACTGTCCCTCCCTCTGGGCTGCATTCTTCACCCCCATCTTTGCTTGTCACACTCTTACTTCAAGACCCAAATAATGTCCTTTTTTCTTAGTATCACCCTCATGCTTGTCCAAGAAGCACCAATTTCATCCTCCTCTCCTTTCCCAATTCTATTATGGCATTTACCACACTGTACAAGAGTTTCCAAAGAATTTCTGGTAGTGAAGAGCACAGATACTGGAGTTAAAACCACCTGGATCCAAATCCTGGTTCTGCCATGTACCAGCTGTACGACGAAGCCAAGACATTAAACCTCCAAAATCCGTACTTTCTTCATCTATGAAACAGGATAATAGTACATTCCTCGTAAGGTTCTTATGAGGATTAGACGTCAGGTGCTTAAAAGGGCTTCGGACGCAGAGTAAGCGCTGTGTTAAGAATGAGCCATCATTAATATTGCTCCCCTCTGGGCTACTAACTCCCCAAGAAGTCAAGCCTGGGTTTGATTTTATCCCTGGCCTCCAAACATGACACTATTGACTTGGTTAGCTGACTGATGGCCACAACTACTTGGCTCACAGCTCCACTCTCATCTCTGCCCCAGGATTGAATTTCTGCTTGTCCCAGGAAGCCTCCTTTAAAGCTCTGGGCCCCCTAGCCTGTCTATTTCCTTCTCTCCATGGTCTCCAAGTTCTACACACACACTGCTTTTGAATTACTCTTATTAAAATACCAGCTTCAGTAAATCATTTCTGAGACCCAAACCCTGACTGAAGTTCCTGGTCCTTTCTACAGCAGTGCAGGGACCACCTCCTCTGGCTGGCTGATCTTTCATGTCTCACTCTCACATTTTGGCACTGACCCTACAGCTAAATAAATTCTACACTAAATTAGTCCTAGAAAGACAAGGACAACACTTTTTTTTAATTACATATGAAACACATAAATAAATTCTCATTGCAAAAAAAAAAAAAGGAAAAAATAGAGAAAGAAAAGAAAAAAGAGAAATTACAGAAATATGGAAAATACAAAGCAAAGCTCCCCCACATCCATTCACTCTTTCCCCAGAAACCATCACTGTCATCAGTTCACTCCTTCCAGAACTTTCTATGCCCTTTCGCACACATGAAGAAACGTAATTTTGTTTTGCTTGGTTCTTTCTATATCAGTGGGATCATTTGGGGTTTTCTTGGTTGCAGCTTGCTTTTTCCATATAGTAATTTATCTTGGAGACCTTTTCCAAATTGTAGAGGATGCTGGAGGATGGCTTTACATAGTTCGTTTCTGTGTTGATGAATATTGAGGTTGTTTCTAAACTAAATGATGATTTCATTTTAGCACATCTCCCATCACATGAAATTATCATTTAAAAACATGAATTTAAATCAAAATAAAACGTTAATTCAGATTTTTTACTATTCCATTTTTTAACTATTTTTGCCGTATATAACAATAATCATAAAAATCTTATTCCTAGATTTGTTTCTATGTACCTAAGTAGCATTATAATAAAAACAATTTAAAAGAAACAAAGTAGAGGGGCTATACTTTGTGTTTGCTGTTTTTTTTTTTTAACTGAAGTATAGTTGGTTTACAATGTTGTGTTAATTTCTGGTGTACAGCATAGTGTTTCAGTTATATACATTTATATGTATATTCTTTTTCAGATTCTTTTCAATTATAAGTTACTACAAGATATTGAATATAGTTCCCTGTGCTATACAGTAGAACCTTATTGTATATCTATTTTATATATAGTAGTGTGTATCTGCAAATCCCAAACTCCTGGTATATTCCTCCATTCCCCATTTTCTCCCCTGGTAACCGTAAGTTTGTTTTCTATGTCTGTGAGTCTGTTTCTGTTTTGTAAATAAGTTCAATTTGTATCTTTTTTTTTAAGATTCCACATATAAGTGATATCACATGGTATTTTTCTTTCTCTTTCTGGCTTACTTCACTTAGAATGATCTCCAGGTCCATCCATGTTGCTGCAAATGGCCTTATTTCATTCTTTTTATGGCTGAGTAGTATTCCACTGTATAAGTATACCACAACTTCTTTATCCAGTCATCTGTCAATGAACATTTAGGTTGTTTCCATATCTTGGCTATTGTAAACAGTGCTGCTATGAATACTGGAATACTTTTCAAATTAGAGTGCCCTCCAGATACATGCTCAGGTGTATCATAGGGTAAGTCTATTTTAAGCTTTTTAAGGAATCTCCATACTGTTTTCCGTAATGGCTGCACCTAACTGCAGTACTATCAAGTGTAGGAAAGTTCCCTTTTCTCCACAGAGGGTCTATACTTTGCATGTCTTTTTACATACAAGCTTTTGGACCTCAGACCAGTGCATCAGTTGTATATTGTTGCTATATAACAAACTGCCCCAAACTTAGTTAAAAACTTAAAACCTAACAACCACAGGCATTTACTATCTCACAGCTTCTGTGCATCAGCTCAGCTAGATCCTCTGGCTCTGAGTCTCACAAGTGCACTCAACTGTCAGCCAGGCCTGGAGCGTTTGCTGGCTGTTGACCAGCCACATCAGTTCCTTGTGGTGTGAGGCTTTTCATAGGGCTACTCGTAATGCGACAGTGGGCTTCGCCCACAGAGAGGGCTCGAAGAAGGAGACGGAGAGAAAGAGCTAAACAGAAGTCTTAGTCTTTTCTAACGTAACCTCAGAAGCGGCATTCTATCACTTTGACCTTATCTATTCATTTAAAGTGAGCACTCTGGCTCTCACCTGAAGGGAGGGAATCATACAGAGGGCAGACACCAGGAGGGGAGCTCACTGGAGCCATCTTAAAGGCTGCTTACTACAAGCGACTTGGCTTCTCCATACTTCAGTTTTGTCATCTATAAACATCTACCTTATAGGAGACATTGTGGGGATTAAAAGAATTAAAATATGTAAAGTGCTGAGAACAGTACCTATAGCATATGGTGAACACTAGAGCAATATGACCTAAGTATGGATACAAAAAAAATGCAAAGAGGGGAGGTATAGCTCAGTGGTAGAGTGAATGCTTAGCATGTACGAGGTCCTGGATTCCATCCCCAGTACCTCCATTAAATAAACAAACAAACAAACCAAATTACCTCCCCCCAACCAAAAAAAAATTTTTTTTAATTATAATAATGCAAAGGCATATACTTACTCCGTGCAATGCACAGTACTAAGTTCATGGTGGTTGTTCAGGAAAGACTTGCCTTAAATGCCCCCTCATTACTCAAAAGATGTTTGAGCACAGGGAAATTACCCCAGAAACTAAAGTACTTTCTAAAGGTAAAAGTTCCTACCATAATTACCAAGGGGCCTCACAGTCACCTCCAAATTTCCCACAAGCTTTCCCCTTATCAGAAATTTCCATGCAGCCAGCTCCAATGCCCTCCTGAGTCATCTCTAAATCTAAACAGAAAAAGTCGACCACACTTCGCTCTGAAAATGCACACCATTTGCCTGATTGCAGAAGTTGCCCAATTTGCAAAACCACACAATTTATAAGTTACAGAAAGACCAGCAAGAGTTCACCTGCCTAGCTTAAGTTATTTCTCATTGAGCTCAGCAGTTTAGGTGAGATTAGGGGTCACGTGTGAGTTTTTTAAAACAAGACCCACCCTGATATTTTAAGGAAAGAAGGACTCCTCAGTGTATCTCTAGTCTTCAAAGGGTAGCACAGGGGGAGATGGGTTAAGGAGCAGTGTCCTGCTTCACACGTCCCCTTTGTGCAATCCGGGACTCGGTGGGGGAAGAAAGCCAACCCGTTGTCCAGCAGATGTGGTAAACGCGTCATGAATCAGGAGATAACGAAAAGCTGGACCCTCCCCGCTGCTCTCCCCAGGCCACAAAGTCACCCAGCAACAGCAGCAACTCCCAAGGGCAAATAAACACAACTCAGCTCAGCACACATGCCCTCCTGAGAATGTGTCCTGGCTCACGATGCCCAGTGTGCAAAGGCCACCTTTGTCTGATTCAAAAGCCCCAAGGAAGGAGGAAGAAGGAAAGAGGACTTGAAAGGCCAGCCTGGCAGCCTGAAGAGGTCACTGATGTGGGTCAACCAGCAGGCCTGTCTGCTCTCACCCCACTTACCTTCAGCAACTGCCCAGAGGAAGATTTTTTTAAATCACTCTGATCAACTTAACCGGAAGTGCAATGATGTAAAGGAAGAAACAAGAAGAAATGTCTCCATACCACAGGAGGCATCTGTCAGGGTAAGAGTGGAAGAGTTAGTTGTATTTTTTTTTTAAATAAACCAAATTCTCTCTGCAGAGAATTGCTTTTCCTGTTCTTTGTTTCAACACCTCCAAAATTAAACTGCTTCTTAAACAACCAGGGCCTAGCTGTCTGGAACTCACGTGAACATGGCAAGGGTGAGGACCCTGCTTCTCCAGTGAGAGCTAGTAAGACCTGGGAATGGGGGGCAGCGGTGCTGAGAGGCCAGTGCTGGAGGGAAAGAAAATTAATTCTGCTAATAAATTCCACTTGCTTGGGTGTTAAATTAAAAGTGGAAAGTATTATATTTTCTCCAATTAAAAGTGAAACGCTGGGTGATTTTTTTTCCTGTTGTCACTACTGTGTTCTCTATGCTATAAAAAGGCAAAAATGGAATAAACAGAGTATGATTACATTTTTTCCTCTCAAGGCCAGCTAAGGAAAGAATTTATGTAAAGTGGGCCCACGAAATTCAATGCTTTATTACTGGCTGTGTAACTGTTTTCTAACTGTGCTGAGTGTGCTAATCTTAACTCCTTAACAAGACTATAAGTAGGAGTCGGGTATAATTGAAAGGGATATAGATTAGTAGCTAAGAAGGAGGGCTCTGGAGCTGTTCCAATAAGATCAGCTCAGTGATCCTGAGCAAATTCATTTCCATGTGTCTCAGTCTCCTCAACTGTAAAATGGAGATGATGACAATAGTAGCCATCCTGCAGGATTGTTTCAAAGTCCTTAGAACCATCCATGCCCAGCACATAGTAGACGCTCAATAAAGATCAGTTATCATCATTTTGTATTCTGCAGAGCACCGTTTCAAAAACTGAGATTCAGCCATGTTATAGCACCTTTCAAAAACCTACAGGGATTACTCTTTGTCACTGAGGTAAAGGTCTTATCAGGCCAACTGAGGCGGTCATGCACCTCCCCACCCTAACCCCAAGTCCCATCGCATCTCTCACTGTGCTTTAGCTGCTGCTACGATGTCTTCACCCCTACCCTCACCATACCTAGTCAACTGAAATCCTCTTCCATGAGTGTTTCGGTTATTGGCATTGCTCTCTTACTAAAAGGAGACTAAATCGGAACCATTCTCAGAGCCCAAACAGTGGCTGGTACATAATAAATGCTCAGGAAACATTTACTGAATGTATGAATGACATCACATCTATTAATCTTCTTCAGATTTAGATTAAATTCCACCAATTCCATGCATGTAGTCTTTCTAGCTGCCCTGTACAAGATTAGACTTTCTTTCTTCCAGGCTCTAACAGTATATTTCTTGGACAGATTTTATTCACCAATATTAATTAATATTAAACATTAACTAATACTATTTTAAAAAATAATACCTAACATTTAAGCAGTGACTATGATGGGCCAGGTTCTTGGCATATATCAAACTCATTTAATCCTCATTATCCCACCTATAAGATAGGTAGTGTTTTTAGTCCACTTGTTCAAATGAGGAAATTGAGGCACAGAGAAACGAAAGACCTTGTCCAAAGTCACACAGACGGTAAGTGGAGGGCACCGTTCTTCACCCAGTCCTGACCGTTCTTCCTTCCCACTGTTTTTCTTACAAAGAATCATCCGATTCACAGCTGTGCAGCTCTTTCCCCTAATTCCCCTGTCAGTGGCTCAAAGTATGCAGAAAAGCAATTTAACTCAGAGCGCACAGTACACGTTAACTTGTGGTTCCCTCTGGGCCGTCATGCCCTCTCTAGGACTTCGGCTGGGCTTGCAGGGTAAGCGCCAACAGCTTGCATCAAAGTCTTGGCCTTCAGCGGGATCTCAAAGATGAGGATGCGTTGCATTGGAGGGTCACCCACTGTTTTCCGGGGGCTTCAGGACCCAAGCCGCATTTCTGGCATTTCTAGATTCTGGTGATCTCGAACTCTCCTTTTAGCCAACGCTGCCCACAAACTCCCTTCTGGGCCTGCTAGCAAGTCAGAGGCGCTCAGTTCAAAGAGGGCATTGGCAGGTCGGATAATAAAGAGCTCACCTTCTCCCCACCCTGGGAAGCAGGACCACGAACTGGTCCAAACAAACACCCTTAACAGCCCAGCACTAGGTTCTGCGCCGGCTTCAGACTCCACCCGAGCCCCTTGCCCTTCTCTCGCCCAAAGCTCCGGATCCGGACCCCGCACTCCACACTAAGAACCGCGCTGGCCCCGCCGCACGCCTCCCCCGCGCTGCTGACTCAACCAAGGGAAGAGAAACCTCTGGGTTTTTTCCGACCGGTCTAAGGGTGCCCGCGTCCCGCCCCGCCCACCATACAAGCCCCCGCCCCGCCTAAAGTTGTCCTTCTGGTTTGCGCCCGCGGGACGCGTCGGCGTGGCTCCCCGGGGTGTGGCTAGAAGACTTCGGCTACGCCTTCCCGAAGGGCGGCCCCCTCCGCAACCCGGAAAAGCAGACCCCGCGCGGCCGCGGGGCGCCGGGCATGCTCACTGGCGCGGGCCGGGCCCGCAGCTCCGGCAGGAAGCGCCCGCGCTAGGCGGCCCCAGGCGTGCCAGCTGGAGTCGGGCGGAGCCGGCGCCCCAGCGCAGGGTGGCTCTGCCAGTCCCCGCGCGCCTGGGCGGCCGCACACGTGTCCAGGCGTCACGTCCGCGCGCGCCCCCGGGGCTTGCGTCAGCTGCCGTTCCAGGAGCAGCTGGGCCGGAGTTCTGCGCACCGCTCGGCTTCGGGGCCGCGACGCCGCCGGGAGGGCGCGGAGGGGTATTCGGAACGCCGAGGGCCGCGGAGATCGTCAGCGCGGTCCAGCTCCCTCGCCCGCCAGCGCGGGCCGTCTCTGTTGTTTGGTCCTGGGCTGGGCGCGGTGGCGTTGACCCGGAGCCCGCCGCCCGCGGGGCGCGCACCGCCTTGACTCCGGCGTCCCCGCGGCAGGCAGGCGCCCGCAGTTCCATGGTTGGTTCGGAGCGCGATGAGCCGCCCGTCCTCCACCGGCCCCAGCGCTAACAAACCCTGCAGCAAGCAGCCGCCGCCGCAGCCCCAGCACGCTCCGTCCCCGGCTGCGCCCCCGGCCGCCGCCACCATCTCGGCTGCGGGCCCCGGCTCGTCCGCGGTGCCCGCCGCGGCGGCGGTGATCTCGGGCGCCGGCGGCGGCGGCGGGGCTGGCCCGGTGTCCCCGCAGCACCACGAGCTGACCTCGCTCTTCGAGTGCCCGGTCTGCTTTGACTATGTCCTGCCCCCAATCCTGCAGTGCCAGGCCGGGCACCTGGTGTGTAACCAATGCCGCCAGAAGTTGAGCTGCTGCCCGACGTGCAGGGGCGCCCTGACGCCCAGCATCAGGAATCTGGCTATGGAGAAGGTGGCCTCGGCAGTTCTGTTTCCCTGCAAGGTAAGCCCAGGTGCCAGCCGCGCACCTCCACCCGGCGACCATCCGGATTCCTCCAGCCCACTCGCAGGCGCTGAGAGGCAGGTGGCATCTCTCTTATTAAGCAAAAAATTACATTTTGTCCACCCTCCCCTATGCCCACCTGTCCACTTTGGAAGTAGCTCTGGGCTGATAGTTGCCCGAGCACTGACCCCAGCCTAACTGGCACACGATCGCTGTTAGAACACATCACAGCTCACCCCACTTGGAGCCTGCGTACTCTGCAGGCGTGGGTGTGCTGGGTAAGGCTGGGCCGCTCAAGTAAAACTTGGACCAGGAGGCTGACTAATCTTTGGGGGATTTGGCGGGGGGGCGGGAAAGGGCGAACTAAAAGCACCTTTTACCAGCACTGGGCTTGGAAGCATTGGTACTGGGTTCCTCCTACATCCTGCGCCTCCCTTCTGCTCACCCCTGACACGTGGGAGCCCTCGGGAGTGTAGCTTAAAAAGGGGGGGGGGGGCGCCTACAGCCTATTTTTCCTCTAGCAACTAGAAAACCCTGGAAGCCACGCCTTTCCCTCCCCTAGCCTTCCATGTCCTGGGGAATTGTGTTTTTTAACTAAGTGGGGTGGAAACAAGAGTTGATCAGGAATTTGATAGGAAGGGCAGGCAGGAGCTGTTGTTACAGTTATTTAAAGCCCATCACTTAATTTTTCATTTAGTTAAAAAAGTTATAAATGCTCTTGCAAAAAAAAATGCAAACCACTAAGGTAAGAAAAGTCAAGTTAAAAACCAAGACCACTCGCCTCCTTTACCACCAATATTAGGTTTAGCGTGCATTTTCATAGGGTTTTTTCCTAACCATATATAAATATACTCTCTGCAGCTGAATATAATTGAATATAGCTGAATATAGATGCAAGTGTCAGAAAGGTGTTTATATGCACACACATAGACACAAGTTTTTCTCCAAAAATGGTGTCCGCCACTTGCTGTAAAATTTTTATGGCACATATTTTTCTGTGTCTGAAACCTAGCTCTGCTTCACTGTATTTTAAATGGCTGCATAGTATTGCATTGTATGGTCATATTGTAACATCTGTTTACCTACATGTGTCATTTCAAAATCTTTAGGAGCAGTTTCAGAGACATACCTATCTCTATTACCTCATTATAACCTAGAAATTTACCATAAAATTCATTTCCTAAACTTAGAAATAATGTCATTAACACTTTTGAGCTTTTTTATAAAAGCAACTGCTCTGTCTCTTGGGCCACTTAGGCTGTCTTGTTTCTCCTTGGTGCTGCTTGCTTTTATAGGGCAAGAGCTTATTTTTAAATTAAAAATAATCCACCAGAGAACTGAAGCTTGGGACTCAAGTCAGTAAAATGAGTGATTTAATTTGGTCTGTGCCCTGCCACAAATCAGGTTTAAAATAGCATACTCAAATAAGGGTTTGAAGCTGTGTTTGGGCTGCGGGTTTCCAGTCAACCTTAATAAATTACTCTGCTTTCAGCCACTCCTCATACAAGCCTTACTAATCCACCCAGCCCAGTAGGAGTTTGTCACAAAATGCAGACAAACTATTTCCAAAATTTTCTTAGGGTCATGAAAGTGGCAGCTTAGTCATCAAGAGAAGATTTGGTGATAGTTGCCATAAGAGTGGATATTTGAGGTTTGAGATCTATTGTGGGGGCTGGGTGAGGGGGTGGGGAATGCCCCTCAGGATTTCTGGGGTGCTGTCTTCTCAGCCTTTCACTTTCCCCCAGACCTTCAGAGGCTAACAGAAGACATGACTTTAAATGAATTACAGTTCACAAATGAGCATTTGCTATCAGTCAGCTATCCGTAATTTATTTTTAAAAAGTAGTATCATAAGCACATTGTGTGGCTCCATAGAGAAAGGGAAGTCATAACAAGCTGTATGAAATGTGAAGTTTCACTTTCAGGATTCAGAATTCTCGTTCCTGTTGAATCGTATGTTCTCTCCTAATGCGTCACATGCTAGTGAAGTCTTTCTTGAAGAGTTCTACTGGCAACCAGGGGTGCCCGGCATTTCTATACATGCCAGTGATTTTTAAAGTTCCCATTCTGTAAGACTGTAGATGGACAAAGCCATCACTTTGCAAGCCGGAATTAAACAGGGTCAACCATCTGCCTATGGACCAGAAACGAAGCTTAGAAAGTGATCTGGAGGGCCACTTTTGTGTGTATGCCTGTCTGTGAGATTTATAAAGCTGGCGTTTGCATGCCTCAACTTTGGTTGATCAGTAATCCAGACTACTGACAGGGCAACTCAGCCAGTGAGTTTGGCTGAACCCAACCTGGATGTATACAGAGGCCCAGCAAGCAACCAAGATGGCTGAGAGCGATAGGGAGTGGTGAGGCCTATGGAGAACTTTAGCAAAATGGAGGTCTGCATAGCTAGCCCTTCAGCTCGCACTAGAAATCATAGGGACTGCCTTGTCACTGTCCCTACCTGCTGAGTCTCTCTCATGGGCTGGCTCATGTGAGAAAACCAATGCTGGGTAAAATACCAGAACCCAGGTCTCAGGAGTTGCCTGGCACTGCCATTGTTTGCCTGAGAGACCACCTCTGGGGGCCTTGATGTCCTCAACTGTCATGAAGAGATGGGACTGCTCAACTTCCAAGGACCTGTAGCTTCCAGCATTCCATGACAAGAAGGGAGGACCTGTGCATGCCAGCTTCTTTGCGTGGGTCACCTTTTATGAGTCTGCCTTTCTTTTTCTCAGGTGACAAAACACATGCCTGTAGAGAGGTTAAATGACTTAACAAAGATCACACAGTGAACCAGCCCATAAACCTGCATCCTGAAGGCACATGGGTGTACCTTTGTACTACTCACTATATAGGGATTTTGAATCTGAGGTTATACTCCAAGGCTCCACATCATAACTTGAGGTTGACACCAGTAACAGAATCACCTGACCTAGATGAGTTCACCAGATGGACACATCCCAGTGAGACAACATGCATGCTGACTATAAAATTCATTGGCAGAAATTTTGTAGGGTTTGTGGGGTGGGAAGATCGGGCTGGGGGTTGGGGGAAAGAGCCTACAAACGTAATATTAACTTAATATTTGGGGAGATTTCATCACAGCTCTGAAGAGCTCATGCTTCGGTTGGCCCCAAAACGGATGTGTTGCCACATAGCTTCCTCACGGAGGTGTGGAGTCACTTAATGAAAGGCTAGAGTCCTGCCAGCACCTTTGATAGAGGGCACCACATGCACTATTAGCTCAGGTCTCCTGTTAAAAAAAGGATCTCTGTCAGAGTGTGGCTCTTCTCCACTTGTGGTATTTTTAGTCCATCCAATGGCCTGTGCCACGCCTGAGAAGGTTTGACATCCTGTTCCCTTATCTCAAACCCACACCTCAAGGGAGCGTGGGTACAGGGGCAGAAGTGAAGGCTGACACGTTTGTGCTACCACTTAACAATGTGTTTTAATACCAGCCCAGTATTTTTCTCCACAACTGTGGGAAATGCTAAACCACTCCAGCCTGCTTACACTATGAGACATTTTCTTTCCACTTTTTCTTTGCCCTCCTCTACAAGTTTCTAGCAGCCTTATCTCCAAATAATTACTGAACTAGAAACTAGAAAGCCTCGGCCAGACAAGTCTTACCTACTGCTGGATTTTGACAGTGCTGTGTTCCTTTAAAAAAAAAAAAAAAAAAAAAAGGTCAAATCAGAGAACCCCATTGAAAGTTAAAAGCTCCTCAGTGTGGACTCATTTACTCCAGTGGAGGAAAACTATAAGTACCAGCAGGGGGGTGGGGTGGGTACAGCTGAATGGTAGAACACATGCTTAGCATTCACGAGGTCCTGGGTTCAATCCCCAGTACCTTCATTAGAAAAATTTAAAAATTAAATTTAAAAAAAGAATACATTTAAATACTGGCAGGGAAAGGTCATGTAAGGGAGGGAGGCAGCTGCATCTGACACGTGACCCTCAGGGTTCAGGTGACCTCAGGGGAAGTGGAGATGGCTGGGAGCCGGACAGCACCTGCCACCTCCAAAGAGAGCAACTTCTGCCCAGCCTTGGCTCACTGGCAGGGGTGGGAATGTGGATGCAGCCATGCCAGACCTTTGGATTTTTTCAAGAAAAGCCAGAACTCTGAATTTTTTGAATGTTAAATATCTTTGTTTGTTTGTTTGTTTTTTGACATTGGCCAAATTCAAATTTAAAGCCAGCACTTGCAGGCCAAACCAACTGTGTCTGCAGATCAAATTCCAACTGCTAGTGTGCAGCCTCTGATCTAGATCTCTTTTAAAAAGCCTGGAAGTTCTCATTGAACTCTGAGCATATGTGAACTTTGGAACTCTGATAGCCCCCAGCTGTAGGGGATGTTCTCTTTTCATCTCTATTTTGCCGAGAGAAAATGCCAACATTTAGGACACTAGGAGACAGGAACTGTTGTTCTAGTGACGAGACATTTGACGTATAAGTCAGTCTATTTCTTTGCACCAGAGTGTTTTTAAGAGAAAGAGTTGGATTAAATGATTTTACCAAGGATCTTTTTTTTTTTTTTTTTTTGCCCTGAAATTTTGGAAACTAGTAAGCTGTCCAAGGAAAACAGGCACTGGGCAGGAGACAGAACTAGGTTCCTATCCTGGCTTTGTATGACCTCAGTCCAGTTACCACATCCTTGGGCCTGTTTGTTCATCAGTTGCAGAGAACAGAGATAACCCCTAGCTGGTGGGTGCTCTGAGATCGGATTACAAGTGCTGGAGAGGGCTTCTCCTTCACCAAATCAGATGGAAGATGGGTGGGATTAGAGTGGCTGCTAGTGATGGGTGATCTATCACCAAAAGTCTGAGGGGATAAGCCGATTTGCCAAAACCACTTCAAAGATCTCTTCTTAACTTTAAAACTTCCCAGAAGACAAAATCGTTTGGAAATTGTCCCTGCTGCCCTCACTGCTAGCTGAAGTTGACCAAGTTGGCTCAAAAAAGCATGTACTGGCAAGCACCGGGGTCCACGTGCATTTCCAGTGAGGCTCAAGATTTGAAAGAACCAAACTGACAGCTTTTGAGAGGAAAATCAAGAACAGAAGCACTGGAATGCTAGGAAAGAGTACTAAAGCTGAATGCTGCTTCTACACAGAATTGGCCACAGATTTTCACAGGTCACCACTGCCTGGAACCAGAGCAGATCATTTTTAACTTTAAGTTGATCTCTAGAACAGTCGGAATGGAGGAGAACCGAGAGGGACAGCAAGTCTGGCCTACGGAGTCCCCAGCCTAGGACTGGATTAAATTTGCCCGGTTTTGAAGCTCCACAGAAAGTGCTATATCCCTATGACTCTCGTAAGACCTTCGGTGTAAAATACCTTAAGAGCCACATTTGTACACCCAAAAAAATTTGTAAACAGTGGCATTTCCCATTCACACTCACTCCTTGAGAGGGGCACGTAGGAGGTTCGCGTTTGCCAAAGTGAACGCCAGCATTCAGGGTCCCTGGGTGTTGCCGCTGAGTCGTGGGGCGTGTGCTCACACCTGGGGCATTAGAATGTGCTTCCTCTCTGGACAGACATCCTGAGAAGGAAAACAAAGCTAAAAAGCTTTCCTGATCAAGTATGTTTTTGTATTACTGAGTGTACTTAAGGCTTAGGAGAGATACTGAAAAGTCTCTAGCAGAATTTCATCAAGTCTGCTGCAGGAGATTCCAAGGCAAGGGTGGGTCTGAAGAAAAGTTAGTGGGACATCAGGAGGCGCCAACTCTGGCCTGATGCTCCATCAGGGAGAAAAAGGAGGAAGGGAGCGTCACCAGCAGTAGGTGTTACCCTTTTGCTTTTCTTAACACTCCTGCCTGCTTTTTCTCTCTGATGGTACATTGCACCAGAGTTGGCCTATCCTGATGACCCACCAACTTTTCTTCAGACTCATCCTTGCCTTGGAATCTCCTGCAGCTCCAAGCCCTCTTGCTGCAAACCATCAACATAGCCAGCATCGCCTTCCCTCCTATCTCGTCCTTCTAAAACTCTAACTGTGGAGAGAGATGTGCCAGCAAATCCCTTCTGAAGCTGTAGGAGCAGAGGAGTCTGGAGGCCTCCCTAGTGGTGGTGTCAGAGCTGCATTAAGAAGGCCGAGCAGCAGCATGCCCACGGAGAAGGAAGGGATGGGAGATCCTGATGGGGTTATGTGGGTGGCCAGTGCTGGTAGAAAATGTTGTTCACCTGGTCTGAACTGGGTATATAATCTCATATTATCCTCCTAGGTGCTTTGTAAAGGAAACAGGACATGGTTAGCATTCCCCCTAAGAGATTTGCCCAAAGTTTGTAAGTCTAGGGAGCAGAATCTCCAGATGGTGTCTTTTCCATCTCAACCTCTTGCCTTTTCTGCTGCCCACTCCACCCTGCTGAGGAACAGATCCTCCTTCCCAGTCCAGGCTTACATCATGGCTTCTGGAGGGATGGCAGTGGTACCAGAAGGGGCCTCTTACTAGAGCTGCCAGGTAAAATACAGGATGCTCAGTTAAATTTGAATTTCAGATAAGTATCTTTGAGGGTGTAAGTATAACCCAAATGTTGCCTGGGATATACTGGGCTGCTTGTGTTTTCATTTGCTAAATCTGGCAACCCTTCCATTTCAGTCATCTTGTGAATTAAGTTGCTTTTGTTGAGAAATGGAGTCTTGAGGGATGTAGCAGTGTTTGAAAGGTAGGCAGGGCAGTTACTGTGATTATGTAGGTGGGAGCCTGGCACAGAACAGTAAGGGTGTATGGAAAAAGGCTGGGCAAAGCACTGCTAGCCCAGCATAAAGCCTCTGACTCTGGCTCCGACTTTAAAGTGCTTTTGTTTGCTTGAACAGAGACTTGGAAGGGACCTGACAAAACTGGTTCTCCAAGACAATGTGGGGTTGCCTGCTAGCTCTGGCTATGGTCAGATGAGAAAGTACACTTGGTCAAAAGTCAACTTTTGTTTAACATTTCTAAGATTAAAAATAAACCCCTGCCAGCCCAAAGAGTCTTTGTAAGGCCAGATACACACATGCTCCCCTCCCCAATAGCAGGATGTTCTCAGATGACAGCGATAATATGACAAGGCCTCCACCAAAACACCTTTAGTAAGAAAGCTCTCTGTCACATGGGGCTTGTCGACTTTTCATACACAAACGAGGAATTTCTGAGCCCCAGATTTCAACTAGCATTGCCTTTTCCAGGAGAAAGTTTATGAAGTCAAATACCAATATTTTCTTAGTCTGACCACTGTGTGACAATTTAGGTAGAGAGACACTGTCTTCTCATATTATTATCTGTGAAACTCTTACTGTACTATGAGCCGCTAATTATGACTCTGCACTACCTCATAGCAGAGGTGAGGAATTTACCATTTGAGTGAAGTGAAAATCCGCAAAGGTTCTTAGAGGAAGGATGCTAGACACAGATGCAGGTTGAATATTATAATTAAGTCACAAGAAGACACTTCACTTTCTCCTGTTGCCCAAGTCTGAATTTATCCACTGTTAATGACAGTGAAGGGCTGAGTTACAGTTTTATAGACCCACTCAGAGGTCCAGTACGTGGTTGGTAGGCTCAATCCAAGGTCACACAGGACACTGGGCACTTGAGTTCTAATCACAGCTACTCTACCCGTGACTGTAAACACATTTTTAAACAAGAGAGACTACAGCCATCAAAATGACAACAGCATCCTTGTTTCCCCATCTATGTAAGTTTTCAGAAAAGCTCTAAACACCCCTACCCAAATAGTTCATGTAAATAAAGTATGGGAAATGCCTTTATCAAAAATCACAAAACAAACCTAGAGTGACTGAAGTCTAAAATACATGTTTTTCCTTAGATGATCTCAGGGTCTATTGAATTTTTTTTTAATCCACAGTTCCACAGTAAGACTTTTAATTAAAGTAAAATTAACATGGTGGAGAACAGCCATCCTCTGCAGATAAACCTAGTATTTATTCATGTACCAACAAATACTGGATGGGCAGGAAGCAGGCAATAAATCAGTAAGTGAATGAACAAAGTTAATAGATCCATAAATTAATCGGAAAATAACCTATAATCATTCAGTGATATTTTGGGGATAGATTAAAAACATTTTTAGTCACAAAAGAGCTAGCTTGGATTGTTAAAAGTCGCTTTAGAAAGTGGTAAAACTTAAGTGTAACTACTAGTTTAAAATGTACATTTTTTTTAATTGAAGTATAGTTGATTTGCAATGTTGTATTAGTTTCTGGTGTACAGCATAGTGATTCAGTGATGCATATACATATATACTTTTTCATATTCTTTTGCATTATATGTTATTACAAGATACTGAATATAGTTCCCTGTACTATGCAGTAGGACTTTGTTGTTTATCTACTACTATATATTTTTTAAATGTTTTATTTATTATTGTATTATTTAAATATTTTGGCGGGGGTTGGAAGGTAATTAGGTTTGTTTATTTTTAGAGGAGGTACTGAGGATTAAACCTAGGACCTCATGCATGCTAAGCATGCACTCTACCACTTGAGCTATACCCTCCCCCACCCTATTATTATATACGGTAGTTTGTATCTGCTAATCTCAAACTCCTAATTTATCACTGCCCACCCTTTCTCCTTTGGTAACCATAAATTTGTTTTCTATGTCTGTGAATCTGTTTCTGTTTTGTAAATAAATTCATTTGTATCATTTTTAGCTTCCACATATAAGTGATATCATATGATATTTGTCTTTGTCTTCACTTAGTTTACTCATACTTCATAATCTATAGGTCCATCCATGTTGCAGCAAATAGCATTATTTCATTCTTTTTTATGGCCAAGTAGCATTCCATCGTGTGTGTGTGTGTGTGTGTGTGTGTATCTCTCCACCCCATTTTCTTTATCCATTCATCTGTTGATGGACTAAAATGTAAGTTTTAACCACAACATGGGTCTAGACTAGGTTTAGGCACAAATCCCATTTGAACAAGTCTAAAGGATGTTGAGAAAATAGAAACTTCAACCAATAGCCTCTTATTATCTACTGATCATACGTAATAAGCTACACTGCCAGGAATCCATCCTTCCCATTGAACTCATCTAACTCTGACTCCATTCCTGGGTTCACTTTCCCAGTGCTAAAAGAGGTTTACCTGTACAGGAAAAAAGCAGGTGTGGGTAAGGTTCATTCCTAGAGCTCCTCTCTCAGGTCATCTGGAATCAAATAGGAGTTTCCCTTGGACCACTGAGAGTGGTGGATAATGAAACTGGAAACTGTAGTCCAGGGCTATAGATTGCTCAGGTGCCCCACAGACCTTTAGAAGGAGGAATGGAGAAGGTTTTGTCTTCTATAGGTGTCTGAGAAGTGTTGATAATTATAACAATTGATGTCTACACTGCAAAATTTTATTGGTTCACTAAAATGAGCCCCAAGAGGTTCTATTATTAGTTGCATTTACATGTAAATATATCGTTAAAAGTATATTTTCTTTTAAAAAATAACACTATTATGGTAAAACTTAATTCATTCAACCAGCTCTGCAAAAGGAATCTCTATCTCATGAAGGATAAGTGTGCTTAGTCCTTGGATTCTTTAATGTGTTTTTTACATGATTTAAAATGTATACTGACAGGCATATGCAGAATAGATACACAAGATTACACTGTATAGCACAGGGAAATATATACAAGATCTTGTGGTAGCTCACAGCGAAACAATGTGACAATGAATATATGTACATTCATGTATAACTGAAAAATTGTGCTCTACACTGGAATTTGACACATTGTAAAATGACTATAACTCAATAAAAAAAGTTTAAAAAATGTATACAACACTTGTAATAGTACAACAAATTCACATATGCCCTTTATCCAGATTCACCAGTTGCTTCCTTTTGCCCCACTTTATCTTTTGTGTTCTCTCCATTTATACATATAAATGTATAAATGGAGTGGAAATTGTAAGCATCCTGCCCTTTTACCCATACATACGCCGCTGTTTCTCTTGCCGCTGTTTCTCTTTTAAAACAAAAGGACACTTCCCTATGTAATTATGGTAAGTTACCAAAATCAGGAAATGTGATATGCAGCAGATATTCTTATCTAATCCTCAATCCATATTCAAATTTCAGTGGCTGCCCCAGTAATGCCCTTTGTAGCAATTCTGGTTTTGCAGTCCAGGGTCATATATTGCATCTGGCCGTCAGTGTGCATCCTGTGATGATTACTGCTTATTTACATTGAAAGAAAGTGCAGTTTGCTTTGGCTTACTCCAAGACAAGGTCATTTCTTGTATTTAATTCAAAAAAGTTTATAAGCATCAACAACAAAATACCTATTGTGCTTTGTTTTCCCTGAGACATTCTCATTTGAGGTGCTGGCAGATAGTTTGCTAATAAATGTCCCCGTTTCCTAGGAGGTAGGCAGGTGGAGGCAGGGTGGTTCCTGCACAGTCCTCGTGAGGGACATGCTTCTGTTCCTGGCGCCTCCATTGTCCTAGACTGTTGATTGTTGGAGTTCACCAAATTGTTCTTGAATTGCATGGACTCATATTTAATTAAAGAGGTTAAAAGACTCATTCTAAACCAGTCACAGGATCCATGACCTTCACTAGCACCCAGGCTAAGAATTCTGTTTATATACTCATTATGTAAAAAAATACAATGTGTCTGTTTCTTAGGCAAATAACAGGTGTCTAGTATTTGACTGTTTCTGACGTACCACGTCGTGTTTGTGTTTAAAGGGGTTTCAATGCCAAAAAGAGAAAAACCTTTTCAAAATTCCAGCTTAAATAAAACAACCTTCAAACCCCATGTTCAGGAAAAGAATTGGCACTATTTATTGCTTTCTGCAAAGCTTTCAAAATGCACCAGGTCACACACTCTTTACGGCAGAACATGTTTGCACAGGACTTTTGAGCCACTGCAATGTGAAAAGTTTCTAAAAAGAAGTCAGAGAGGTTATTTCAACATGGTTTTGTTTGTCACTCTGCTGGGCCATCTCCCCACTCCCCACGTTCTTGTCTAGCTTTGGGCTTCTGTGTGTGGCCGTGTCTCGGCTGGCTCCCCCCAAGAGAGGTCTGCTTAAAGTAAACCCCACCCCAGCGCCGGGGGAAACGAGCAGGTATTTCCCGGTGGAGAAATCTCGTTTGTAACAATGGACGTGTCCCAGGCCGCAGGCAGCCCTCTGCAAAGCGGGCCAGGTGCTTTACCTTGGGAACAAGAGTACGCAGGGAAGAACCCGGGCATCTGAAGGAAAACGGGCATCCCAGTCTGAACCCTCCCGTCTGGTGGGCAGGCCCCAGCCAGAGTGTGAAAAGTGAAACCTCAGGACTTCCTCGCCAGATGCCAGAGAAGGCTGGGAGGGCCCAATTACTGGGTACTTGTTTGTGCGATACTGCCGCCCCACTCCTTAGGGAGGGCTGCTTCCAGGGCTGTTTTTCCCCTTGCAAACCAAGGA
Source organism: Camelus ferus (assembly GCF_009834535.1). Taxonomy (NCBI): domain Eukaryota; kingdom Metazoa; phylum Chordata; class Mammalia; order Artiodactyla; family Camelidae; genus Camelus; species Camelus ferus. Next base: position 96,613,115 of record NC_045696.1, read on the forward strand.
AAAAATTAATCACCGAACCCGCTTTCAGAAGCAGTGTATTTGCGGACCCTAGGTTTTTGTGTGTGTTGGGTTGGGGGTGTGGCAGGAAAGGGATGGTCAAGGCAGATGGAAATTGTTTCTTTTTCTCGAAAGATTGGTTCTTTGATTCCTAAACTGTCCTGTGCAGAGAAATAGCAGCGGAGGATCAGGAAATGCAGGGCTCTGACCCTGGTGTGGCCACGGATGACCACGTGGCCGGGATGAGTCAGTGGGTCTGTTAAACGGGTGGAACCAGTGCCCCAGCCTCCCTCCGTGCTGTGCAATCAGGGCTGGGTGTCAGGGCTGTGTTCCTGAGCTACCCTGGGTAGCACCCATGGGGCAGGGTGGTGACCAAGCAGACTTGCTTCCTAGAGGACGTGCGGCCCCTTTTCAAAGCTGTAAGTGCGCTGCCCAGCCAGGTTTTGTCATTCGTTGACATCAGCGGCTCTCAACTGGGGTGATTTTGCCACCCGGGAGACATTTGGCCATGCCCGTGACGTGTGTGGTTGCACTGCGTCGGGGGCGGGGAGAAGATGCTGGCATTTGGTGGGTAGAGGCCAGGGATTCTAGTAAACATCATCCAGTGCAGGGCAGAACCCCCCACACCAAGACTTAGCTGGTCTTTGTTTATCAACAGTGCTGCTGTAGAGAGACCCTGAAAATAAATTGTCGGTGAAGGCCCCGACGGAACCTGGACCCGCCTACTCATTTAGGTTTTATCACCACTGTCTGCTCCACTCAGCCTGTGCTCAGGCTGGATGGAACTACTCCATCCACAATCCACTTTGTCCACAGTGAAGCTTTCCTTACTCCCGCTTCCTCAGTCTGTCCCTACTTTGAAATCACCTGTGGCATACCCCCTGGTCTTCCTTTGCGTAGTCACCTGTGTTTCTGATGTACTTGAGCTGTTTATGGGTGCATGGTATGTCCCCCCAACCCCGACAGCAAACACCACATGGGCATCTGCAGCTGATTCCCTCCAGCAGAGGTTGGCAGCCCTGAGAAACCCCGACTGCTCACCAGGAGAACACAAGCCCAGGGACCAGCACGATTTGGGTTTACTGCTCAGAGGTACCTAGTCAGTTCATACACCCTGAAGCCTGCCCTCTGATCCCCGGAAGAGTGCCCCTAATGTAGGTAACAAGAACATCATTCCAGAACAATGGCAAGACTGTTGTCACAAGTGTGAGGCATGTGGTACACAAGTGCATGTGTATGTGTGTGTGAGCACACGCATGTTTAAAGTTTAGATCTTTTCTTTTTAGAGATCGTCTCTAATCCAGTTGTCATAACAGTGGTGCCAGTGGTCATGAAGACACGCCCTCACCCATGATGGAAAAGAGAAGGAACAGACTGGCATTAAAGTTCAGCTTGTTTAGAAAAAGCAGAGTAAGCACATCACACTTTAAAATTCTATTTGTTTAAGTTCATAAAGGCTGTAGCAAGATCTTTTCATAAGGTCACTGTCCACACAGATGCTAAGTAATGCCTTTCCTATTTGTGTAATCTGGGGAGGTCCCCTGTTCTCGGTATTTGGGCTGAAGGAAGCGTGTGTGACTTGTAAGGCAAACCAGTAATTCTGAACGTAAATATTTCTACCTGAGTTACACAAGAAAGTTCTAAAATGATTGCTAGATGATATTTGCCATACATTTGAGTTCGTGAACATGGACTGGTTTGGGGCTTTGGGTTGGGGAGGAGGTGCAGGTGGTACTTTTCTGAACGCTCTGTGCCAAAGTTCATCTCGTTCCTGGAATTATTCCTGGGCAGCTGTGGTAAACAGCCCATTCTGAAAGGTCTGCAGATCCAAATATTAAGGGCTTGTTTCAGCCAGGAAATCTGCCAGGCTCTGGACTAATTCCTGCTATTTATGTGTGGATGAGTGTTTTAAACACTCCGCAGAAATGCCTCACCCATCACTCACAGAAGAACATCCTCAGAAGGCTCTGTATTCCGAGCCTCACCCTAGATTTAAAACACAGGTAATAGAGATTTGTCTTTCAGGGCCTTACACTGTTAGGAACACAAACTATAAATATATATGGATAAATAAATTTGTTTCTCCTTCTGATTACATTTTTATGCCCATGCTTTTCAAATTAGTCCATGGTTTTAAAAGATGAATCAGCAATTCCTATGGGCAAAGTAAGTAACAGTGAACTATTTCTGCCAATTTCCACTGAAGCCCATTATAATTCAGTTGAGGTACTGAGGAGGGAGGAGCTGCATTTCTCTCTTTAAGCCACCCTCTTCTTCCTTACTAGGGGAGACTCCGCTCCCTAAGGGTGCTGACTGCCATCTCTGCTCTGTATCCGCTCCGTGACTACAGCTTATCTGGGACTACAACTTAGGGTCTCATAAAGAGAAGGTGCCCGGTGCCTGCGCGTTGCCAGTGATGAATTCAGCTGGAAAGATTAGAACTTGACCTACTTAAAGTTTATAAGGGGTTTATTCCCTAAGGCAGGGTAGGGAGAAGCAAAAACGGCTGTGAGGTTTTCTTTTGTTTTGTTGTGTTAGCACTGGACACAGCATCTTAGAAAAATGACATGGCCCTGCCCTCATCTGGTGTCTTTGTGTCTCAGCTGAGGGTGGGGGAACCCAAACTGTACCTGCCACTCTGGGCTCGAGGGGCATGAAGTTAACTTCTGGTTTCACCTGAAAAGGTCATTTAGGTTTCCTTATTCTTTGCAGAACAACAGCGTAATACTCTGGGCAAGTGCCTACTCGTGGGCTGATTCTCCATCTGGTGTCTGGGAATTAACATGGTCATTCTCATGAAGGTTGGGTGCAGAAGTCTAATTCCTTCTGGTACGGTCTTTTCTCATGACAGATGTGATTTATCCATCAGGAATGTCATCTTAAGCACAAGGGAGAAAAAAATTTTGTTCCCACCCTATGAAGGCAGCATTTGAGGGACAGACTGTCAGAAAACCCATCTAGGACAGGTGCCCACTCCAGGACCCACTTTAGTTCTCCTTCCCCCCGGGCCTGTCCCAACGGCCTGACGTGCCTGGTCATGAAGAGATGTCCATGTGGACTTGAGGAAGGGGCCTGGGGGAAGTCCCTCAGGCTTTGAGGAGGGTGAGGCCCTTCTCATTTTTACCTCCAATGACTGGAACCACACTGGATCAGCAGTCTCCCAAGTTAACTAGTTGTTGGATGTGATTTCCTTTCTCCCAAAGGGTATGTTCAGAGCATACATTTGGGGCCACCAGCAGTTCTTTGCCACCCCACCCCTCAGGGTCAGGGAGGATAAAAGGTAAGGAAGGGGAGGTCATATTTCTAGCAGTGTGAGGGGTCTCCAGCCCTCCCCTGACCTGGGCCGGTCACTCTAGCAGCAAGAGCAGGGACCCCAGGGCAGCCTTCCCACAGCCTGCCTGCTGGTCACAATTTGAACCAAGAAGTAGAGGGGGGCGATGGAGAGGAGTCACACTATCTGCAGAACCGCCCATAGGCGAAAACCAGATACCATATATCCTTTGCCTTACCCCTAGCAAATCTAAATTCCCTTTAAAATTCTTTAAATTCACAGAAAATAAGGGAAAGGCCAGGTTTTCTAGGGCCGGTGCCACAATTTTGTTGGAGATGTTTCTAGTAAGAATGCTTGAGTTCTCGTGTTTTTAAGAGTGCTGGAATGCGGGCAGGAATGCAGTTCACTCCTGGTTTAGGATGTGCCTCTGATGTCGCGCACGGCAGTATGGATGATGAACAAGCACCGAGACTTTCAGTCTTCAATATTTAACTCATCTGGAGCAAAAGTCATTGAAATGAGAATAAAGTTTAAGTCTTGGAGACCTGGGTGGGTGGATACTCTTAGCGGTCTGCACCCACCCACAGAGGTTTGGAGAAGGTCCCAGGTCTCACTGTGTTTCTTCCTGTCCCCGCAGTATGCCACCACGGGCTGTTCTCTGACCCTGCACCACACGGAGAAGCCGGAGCATGAAGACATCTGTGAATACCGTCCCTACTCATGCCCTTGTCCCGGTGCGTCCTGCAAATGGCAGGGGTCCCTGGAAGCCGTGATGTCCCATCTCATGCACGCCCACAAGAGCATTACCACCCTTCAGGGAGAAGACATCGTCTTTCTGGCCACAGACATTAACCTGCCAGGGGCTGTCGACTGGGTGATGATGCAGTCATGTTTCGGCCATCACTTCATGCTGGTGCTGGAGAAACAAGAGAAGTATGAGGGCCACCAGCAGTTCTTTGCCATCGTTTTGCTCATCGGCACCCGCAAGCAGGCGGAGAACTTTGCCTACAGACTGGAGCTGAATGGGAACCGGAGGAGACTGACCTGGGAGGCCACGCCCCGGTCCATCCATGACGGCGTGTCCGCGGCCATCATGAACAGCGACTGCCTGGTTTTTGACACGGCCATAGCCCATCTTTTTGCAGATAATGGGAACCTTGGAATCAATGTGACTATTTCTACGTGTTGTCCGTGATGCACCGAAATTATCTGGGCGTAGCACTCTTATGTGTTAATAAAGGTTTTTATAGAGGTTTTATTCACTATGTCTTCACCAGTCAAGACCCACGGTTACCCCGTGTTCTGTTTAAACAGCAGTGTCCCATCTGGCACCAGCCCAACGAAGTTCATTAAACTGGGATGGATGGGATTGGCCAGTTAGTCATTTGGAGGTCACTCTGTGATCCAAAATCGACTTTATTAATTACATTTTATTTACTTCCCGCACCTGACCGGTGGCTCAGGCCCCTAGAGACCAGAACGTTAGGAGTTGGAGGCTCCTTCCTGCCTGCCTCCCTGTACCTGGTCCCTCCAAGCTGGCAACAGCACAGTGACTATCGCCAGATTCGTTGACTGTACTCTTATCTCATGTTTAGGGGGTAGGAATGGTTTTTAACACATTTTAAACAGTGTTTCTCAAACCAGATGGCTAACCAGTAGGCGTAGAATCACTTGCGTGCTCAGCTTCAACATACATTTGGGGGCACCTGCAAATTTAACAATCTCATCAGGTGATTCTCCTCAACAGTCACATTTGAGACTCACTGGGTTAAACTGTGGAGAAGGGTCCAGATTTTAAAGGTGCTCTAAGATTGCCCTCTACTGATACTGTCTGTCTTTCTACTATTTCCTCCGCCCTGCCCCCCCCCCCCCGCCCCCCAGATTAAACCTAGAATTACAGATCCCTGTGAACACACTCCTGAGATTTGGTCACTCTCTTGTGTTCGGGGTGGGTTGCCTAGGGAAGCAAGTCAGATGGCCGTCGATAGTTCTCACGCAGTTTTTGCTCATCACTAGTGCAGATCACCTGTTTACACGTGGCTTCCCTCGGAGGCCCTTCTGGACTTAGTTGGTGAGAAAGACTAGATCAGTAGAGTTGGAAAAGCTTTATAACCAGTGTCATATGCTTGCTATTTAAAGGTATGTGTTGGGTTGGTTTTTTTGTTTGTTTTTTTGCCACATTCACTTTAGTTTTTTAATAAATATTTTCCAAAAATGACTGTCATGCTTCATCTTCTGAGTGGAATATACAATATGTGTTTATTGGAAACCTACTGTGTGCAGGTACACTACCCTGGGCTTGGAGCGCTCACTGTTTCCACAGGAAGACACAGTCATTCATCCAAGGTCATGGCACGGGTCAGAGGCAGCACGGGGATCCAGACTCCCTTCTCTGAACCATGGAGTGTCACTGTTGTGCCAGGTCTCCTTGGAGGGGCTCTTTCTGCCTGCTGGTGCCAACGCTGATGGAAGGAGAGTATTTCTCCTGTTTTACAGAATCAGAAGGAAGAGGCTTGGCTAAAGCTGATGTCCAGAGTGCTGGGTTTGAACCAAGGTGACCCACTCTATCAGTCCTGTCCCTAAACTCTCAAAGGAGTTCACAATTTTAGCCCCGAATGCTCGGTGAGGATTGAAGACTGCTTACATTAGTGGCCCAATGGCATCAGAGAAGCACCAGGTGGGAGTGATGGCTTTGGAGAAGTTTCTGCTTTTTAGGTGAGAAGCAGGGCTGAGTTTTCAGCCAGGATAGAGTTCTGATGGTTAAGGAATAGCTAAAGTAACTTATCTTCAAGACTATTCTTCATATAAAGGTAAAGAAGCAGTGCCTTGAACAGAAGAAGATGTTTAAACCATGTTTGGTAAATGAATAAAAACCACAATTTTTGTCACTAGGAAAGTCACACTTCAAGCCAGTTTATGGAGGAATCTGTGGAGGTGAAACTAGGATCCAGGAGCAGGTGGACTTTGACCTTCCGGGACAGAGCTGTCCAGGTGTGGCTGTCCAGTGCACGCAGACACCCAGGCAACGTGTTCTGTGCATAAAGTAGCCTAGCTTGTCACCATCCCTTAGTGGCCATACCTAACGCTCCTTGTTACACGACAGAAGAAATTAGGAACAACTGGTCAACAAGGTACCAAAGGGTAAAGCTATAATTAAAAGACCATAAAGGTGCAGACAGTAGAATCAAGCTATTCCACAAGCATAAAATGTTAGGTTTTTTTTTTCAGTCCAAAGAGAGAAAGTGAGGGGTCAACAGTCACACAGTTAAGCATTACAGGCAGCAATGATTCTAGAATGAAGACTTCCCAACTCCCAATTCAGACATGTTTCTAGAAACTTAACAAAGGAGAATAAAGTTTCAGGCAACCAAACTTTATACTTTTACTTTCCATTGTTATCTAGCTCCGTGTAATTTCTGTCACTGGAAATCTGTAAACTTAACTTTTACTCTCCTTTTTGGAAACTAAGCATCTTCTGCCAGAAAATAAACAAAAATCCCCAGGTTATTCCCTTTTTTAAGAGGAAGTGAAAAACAGCAAAAAAGATTATGTAAATAAAATCTCCTTTTATGTAGCTCTGACTGCAAATGCAACTTAAAATGCAGAGATAAGCATTTGTCAAAACTCATCACATGGTCCACTTATGTACCATATTTTTAAAAAAAATTTTCTCTTTCATGTCCTAATTCTATATTCTAATTTGATAGAAATCTGGCTGATCAAGCAAGATGGTAGATTCAGCCTGTGTCTTATGATGACTGAGCCATTCTAAACAATAAAAGGTTTTCAAAAAACCTCAATAAAATGACAATAATCATTAATTCTGGGTTGCAGAAACCTGGGTGTATGTTATATTAGTATTTACATTATTCTATATTTTTTAAAAAATTGTTTTAAACTAACCAGTCTTAAGATCAGTGGTTCCCGACTTTTCTGTGAGGGGGAACTGGTCTTGGTTTCCCTGAATCCTTAAGATTTAGAGGATTCAGAGGATGGAGTCCTCACAGTGAACTGTCCAGCCCAAATTATGGAAAACTTCAAAGGAGAGGCCATGGAGGCATCAACCACCTTGGAACTCACCTGAGCAGAATCTGAAACTGCCATCAGGTGCCAGCTAATGGTGAGGTGTCTCTGTCTTAGCGGCAGAATCCTGCAACTCCCTTATGATTCCATCCCAAGGAAGTTCTCCTTGTCCCTAACCTCAGGCTCTTGGGATTTGTCAAGTAGCCAGCAGTATGACCTTAGGTCCATCACTTGACCTCCCTGGTTCCAAATTTCCTAATCTGCAACATTTGAAATTTTATTTTCTAAATGTTTTTACTATAGTACTAATTTCCTGAGACAACTGAGCTATTTAAATTTAAAGTTAAGGTGTGTAAATCATTCCAGCTGGGCTTTGTATGCAGTGGTTCTGGAATAATTGCAACCCAGCGTGTGTCATTTGGAGTTAGCAGGTGAGTCACGCTCCGGCTGCCTCTCATACTCCCACAGTTTCAAGCCAGGGATGGTGCTTTGCAGTTTTGCTTTGTAGTTCTGGCTTGAGAGGCCCATGACCCTGACCTTTCCTGACTCATACATTCTATGCTTGAAGTATGATTATAATTTCACTGACCTGTGCTGGCCTGGAAGAAAAGGAGTCAAGAGTTCTTAAAGAATAGGAAATCTCGCTCTCAGTGTTAAACCTTCTGCTTCTGCTGCTAATTTGAAGCTTAAAATGTCTTATTTGTGAATGTTTAATTTGTCTTGGAATCCCCAACAACAGGGCAAAAAAGAATGTTAGACCCTGCTGATACCAATGACTGCTACCACTACCACTATTTTAGAGAATGAATGGGTGGGTGAGTGGATGGATGGATGGAGACATACAGAGGGGAAGCCACTGGCCTAAAACCACACAACTTGTTAGAATTTCCTGTGATGGCATGGTGTCTTCTGTATCGAGTAAAAGGGGTAAAATTATAAAACTTTTCAAACCACTGGAAGTGACATTTTTATGATAATTAAGACAAAAGAAGGGAATTTGCTCCTAGTCTTGACTGAGGAGTCCCACCAACTCACCTGCTCTACTGCCACCACCTGGGCCTGGACCGCTGTCAGAGCTCCTAACTGCTTGTCCTCCTCCCACGTGCCCTGCTCCAAGCCAGCCTGCACACAGGCATTCAGAAGGCTCTTTTTAAATGAAAACTGATGGCACCACAAGTGCTTCAGTATTTCTTTCAGGAGAACTTGTTCTTTCCCTTCATAGTACTTTCCACAGTGGCAATTGTGTATTTTTTTTGTTCAACATCTGCCCCCTCCCCACAACAAACTCCAGGGTGAAGAGGTTGTGAAGTTTTTGTTTATTTTTTTAACTGAAATTATAGTTGATTTATTATAAATCTGTTAATTTCTGGTGTACAGCATAGTGATTTATTTATACATACATATATATTCTTTTTCATTATAGACTATCACAAGGTATTGAATATAGTTCCCTGTGCTATACAGAAGGACATTGTTGCTTATCTACTTTATATACAATAGTATCTGCAAATCCTGAACTCCCAGTTTATCCCTCCCCACACATTTTCCCCTCTGGTAACCGTAAGTTTGTTTCTATGTCTGTCTCTGTTTCATAAATAAGTTTGTGTCCTTTTTTTTTTTAAGACTCCACATATGGTATTTTTCTTTCTCTTTCTGGCTTACTTCACTTAGGATGATCTCCACATCCAACTATGTTGCTGTCATTCTTTTTATGGCTGAGTAGTATTCCATTGTGCGTGCATGTCTATGTCTGTGTACACACACAACTTCTTTATCCAATCATCTGTGATGGACATTTAGGTTGCTTCCATGTCCTGCTTTTGTAAATAGTGCTGCTATGAACATTGGGGTGCATGTATCTTTTTGAATTAGTTTCTTCCAGATATATGCCCAGAAGAGGGATTGCTGGATCATAGGGTAAGTCTATTTTCAGTTTTTTAAGGAATCTCCACACTGTTCTCCATAGTGGCTGCACCAAACTACAGTCCCACCAACAGTATAGGAGGGTTCCCTTTTCTCCACACCCTCTCCAGCACTTGAGATTGTGAAGTTTTTGTTCATTCTTCTATCCCTGGCACCAGGGCACCTAATTAATACTGACTGGGTAAATTACTTCCAATGATTAGTCTGATAACAGCACTGAGCCAACACCTTAAGTGTTAATGGTCTCTGTTTTTATACCAAAAATCATTGGGGAATTTCCACAGGCAGGCAGAGAACAGAGATGGGGAGATAATCTACAACCCAGAGAAGGGAGGAAATAGTTTCTCTGCCCCAGGCAAGGACAGAAACACTGGTCCGAAGGTCCTGTGCCTTGAGATATCTTATGTCATAGTGTCACCTGACATTCAGATCAAAGGCAGACTCTGCTTTGTGCAGAGGGCACAGATCAAAGTTCCTCTGACCTGCAGGGAGCCATATAACAAGATTAGATCAGTTTGGTGGAAAGTCTGCCAAGGTAACAATGGTTGCCATTTATTGGGCACCTACTGGTACAAGGTGTTTTGTCTCTATTAACCATTTAATCCTCCACACTTACCAATGCAATAAGAGTTATTATCCTCGATTTGGAGTTGAGGCAATTAAGGCCCAGAAAGATTAAGTAACTTGCCTAAACTCACACAGCTGGTAAGCAACAGAACTGGGATATGAACCCATTGCATAGTCCCTGCCCCTTCACCATGTCCCACGGTCCATCGTGTTGGTGTTTGGCTTTCATGTACCCTGATCACCAGCAGAAGGACTGCTTATTTGTAACAGATAAGGATGACAGGATCTAGAGATGCAGGTGGATACAGAACACCTGTGCTTTAGAACAGCTTTCGCCACTGTCATAGCATGTTAGAAAGGGACAGAAACCTAGACGTGGTTCAGACCCTCACTATTCACAGTGTGGTCCGTAGACCAGCGGCATCAGCCTCACCTGGGAGCTTGTTAGAACTGTAGCATCTCAGGACTCACCCCTGCCTACTGCGCCAGAATCTGCATTTTTACACAATCCCAGGTGGTCTGGATGCAGTTCAAGTTGGAGAAGCACTGGTGTAAACCAGGGGTTCTCTAGCCACTTGCCCTTTAGAGTCACCTGGGGAACTTTAAAGCATACCAGGACATGAGTTGGAATCCCTGGTGGTAGGGCTGCACTTATGTCTCCTTTTTCAAGCTCCCCAGGAGAGCCCGACAGGCAGCCAGACTTGAGAACCACCGATCTAGTCCTACCCCACTGCCTTTTCTTTCCTTTTCCCCTTGTTTTTGTACTACAGTTAAAATAAGTGAAGTGACCTACCAAGCATGATGAAAAGAGCACAGACTTTAGAGATTAAACAGATCAAGATTTGGATCCTGATTCTGCCACTTATAAGCAGTGAGGCTTTAGGCGGAACACTAGCCTCACTGGGCTTCAGTCGCCACATTTATAAAATGGAGATAATAATGCCCACCTCGGAGGGTGGCCACGAGAAGCTGGCAAAGCACGGCGGAGGGAACATTTGCGCTTGGGCGTAGTGGGACCCTGATAAATCGCAGCTCGTCTGACTGCCCAAGTCAGATCACTCCCGGCAGGAGGAGAGGAGTAAAGAGTCAAAGCGTCGCAGTTCCTTCCCCCAGCATATTCTCCAAGTGTGGAGCCAATGTGTTGATAGAACTTTTGGTAAGACTATGATGAAAAGATGCAGAAGCAGCAGGTTGAGGTCTAAGGGGAAGGAAGTCAAAGACGGTCTCCTTTTCCATATGCCCCCCCCGCAACCCACCCTCCTACACACACACACACACACCAGCCAGTGCCTCTAACCCGGTGTCATAACCCGGTTCCCCACTGCCCAGCTTGCTGCTTTGATCCTAGAACCAGCTTGTGCCAAGGGTGGAAGATACATAATCACTGAGTTGGGTAATTTTTTTCTTTTGAAATATACAAACAAAAAATACTTTTCATGCTGTATGATCTGTATTTACTAGACCAGTGAAATCAACACGGATAAAATTGCCCCTTTGACTGAAACTCTGTAAGACACAAAATGTGACTTAGCATCTTTATCTGAGAAAACCCAGGGCTCAAAGGGAGTGAGAAAGAAAAGAGGTTTTCTCGCTCTCCTTTTAGCATTTTTTTTTTTAACGATAAAGAAGTTTGCTGTCGTAGACAACAGCAGGCCACAAACACACACACACACACACACACACACACACACACACACACACACACGAGAGGTGCCCATGTGAGCCTCCTTTTAGCAGTTTTATTAAGCAGGTTTTTGGGGGCAGTGGTAAAATTACTTAACATAAAAATGGTTAGAATAGTATTTTAAGTGTACAATTCATGTATTAAGTACGCTTGCACAGTTGTGCATCCTTTCACCAGTTTTATCCTTATACTTCCTTTTCTACACCACACGTAGGCATACACAGTATTTTCATAATTGTGTGGCTCTGGAACGTTTCATATTTAAAATTAGAGATAATCTGCAAAGGGGGCCCAGGGCAACATGTATTTTATTGTCTTTGGGAGGAAACTGATTTAGTGAGTGACAATCATGTGTCAGGTGCTTTCACATACTTTATCCATAACAACCCTGTAAGGGAGGGAGGGGGTATTATACCCATTCTTTACAGATGAGGAAACTGAGGCCGGGGAGGGTAAAATAGTTTGTGCACAGCCAGAGAGAGAAAGGACTACAGCCAGCATTCACAGCCATGTCTGCGGGATTCCAAAGGCCATGCTTTTTCCTTTCTCTTAAGAAAACTTTTTTCTTATTCTAGAAGTAACATATGAGTTATTATTTTAAGAAAACAGAAAAATGTAAAGAAAAAAATAAAAAGCACTAAGAAACTCCTCTCCCAGAAATAGTCACCGGCACACATGAAGGTCTTCTTGTCCAGTTCTTCCCATATTCCAGGACACGTACTTTCATGGTGTCCCACTGAAAGTGGGCCAAGAGAGACGTGGCAGAGAACTTAGACGTTGTGTTTTGCCGGGATCTTTTACAAAATGTATTCACGTGTCAGTTACATAGTAAAAGAGTAGAAAATAATTGCAAGTAAAATCCAGAGAAAGGAAAACAATGTGTTGATCAAAAAGGGCGAACTGAATATGAAAACGGATATACGTATGTGTATGTATGACTGAAGCATTATGCTGTACACCAGAAACCGACACACTGTAAACTGACTATACTTCAATAAAAATATACATATATAAAAAGGGAAAATTGTCAACCCTAGAAATATTACAAAAGGAGAATCCAAGAGGCAACACTGGCTCATAACAAGAACTCTTGGGGGACACAATAAGCCTCCAGCTGGCAGGAATGTTTCTAATACGAAGACAGATGCATCAGCTTTCAAAGCAGGAGGCCATGAACCCTTCCTGGGGTCTAGCCAGCTCCTCGTAGTGTGGGGTCTACCTCTGTGCCTGCCAGGCCACTTTCTCAATAGAATTTAACTTCCCATGGATGTGCTTGCAGGGTAAGAATGTTCCAGGTAGACTACAACAAATGTTCCAACTATCTGACAGACCTTTCTGCTAATTAAATTAATTGGTTTTTCAAATACTTCTTCATTCTCTGAGAGCTCTGCTAGTCAGTCAGCCTCACTAAATTATGTCAACTCAGGACACTTACAATCTGAACTTTCCAAATCCATGACTCTGCATTATGGGAGAGGTCAATGTAATGCCATTTCACAGAGCACATTCCAGGGTGAGGAGGGGGAGAATTGCAGCAGACGCCCCTGCTCTTCCACACCAGGTCTGCACCGGAAAATGCCATCGGAGCACCACCGTTAACATGCCTCGTGTCACAATGCTGGGACAGGGCCAATCTTGGGCCATTTCACAGCAGGCCATGTGGGGGTGGGGCAGGTTCTGTGGGGACGCTCAGCCACAGACAGTGGGGGTAGCCCAGCTAGCCAAAGGAAGATCATATCTGGCTCAGATGGTAGCAAAAGATGCTACAGTTTCAGCAAACATTCAGCCTCAGTTAATGCAGGCGGGAGTGAGGTGTGGTAAGGGCAGAGAAGAAAAATGGTAGAAGGGAATCCAAGAGTAAGTGAAATGCAGGGATCCAGGCAGGTGCCGACCTCAGGTGAGTCCATCTGCAGACATAGATACCTGGTACCTGGTCACTAGACTAGGTTTCTTTCATACATTCATTCAACAAACATTTACCACCTTCCTCCATGGGACTCCCACGCACCTACACACCTAGTTGGGTGTGCCAAGGATACAAGGCCTGACTGCTCTTTACTGGGGCCATTTCTCAGGGTTGTGTCATCAGCCAGCAACCTTGAGAGATGAGGTAATGCCTCCCTTGGGGACAAAGAGCAGGCTTGCTGACTGCTTACTGTTAAAGCCATGAATTCCCCAAACTCAGGGTCCCTCATCTAGAGCACAAACTCACTGCACATGCCACCTCCACCTGACCCAGGTCGTGTCTCCCTCACAGAACTAGGGGGCAAGGCAAACCTGATGCAAACATGCTGCTTGCTGTCCTGGGAGTCATCAAGTCCTTTGTTTCCGACCTTGGAGTCTCCTGTCTCCTGCCAGGTCCCATGGACTAGTAAAAAGTTAACTCGCTAGCTTGTAAGCTGGAGAATCAAATTCCAGCCCTGACAGCACCCAACGTTTGCTGGGCCCCATGCTGGGTGTTGAGGCCAAAGCAGTGCACAAAACCAGCCTTCGTGCCTGTCCTCGTGGAACGTCCGTGCAGCCGGGGGAGACAAACAGCAGACAAGGAAACAAACAAGAAAATATCAGAAGTGCTCTGCAGAGACCAGGAGTGGGATGGCTGCTTTAGACTGACTGGCCAGAGAAGTCTGAGGAATGCAAGTGAATGCTAAGCCACCTGGAGAGAAGCATCGCAGCAAGAAGAGAAGGGCCGGTGCAGAAGGCCAGAGGCAAGACCAGCCAGCATGGCCAGAGCACGATAGACGTGGGGAGATGGTTTGAGGGAGGTCAGTAGGGAGCTAGATCCTTGCCCCTGGAGGCCAAAGCAAAGAGGTTGGATTTCTTCCCAGGTACGAGAGGAAGCCACTGGAGAATTTTAAGGAGTGTAAACGACCTGATTTAGATTTTTAAACCTGATCTAGCTGCTCAGCGAAGAGACAAGAGTGCAGCGGGCAGGAATGGGAGCATTTAGGAAGCTGTGCCTTAGTCCACGAGAAACATGATTATGGCTTGGACAAGGAAGGGAGGGCCAAAGAGAAGTGGGCAGATGGGGGCTATGTTGTAAAGGTAGAGTTCACAGGAGGTGCTAAAGGACTGGACGGGGAGGTAGGGTGGAATGGTGGTTCTAGGAATAAGGAACAGGGAAGGACCAAAGGTGATCACTCTCGGGTTTTTACCCCGAGTAACTAGAGACAAAGCAAAGAGCCAGTTCAGGGGAGAAACCCAGGGAGACACAGGGCTGAAGGCAGCAGCCAGACCATTGTTTGAGTCTGGAGCTCTAAGGGAGCCCAGGCTGGAGGTACCATTTGGGGGCCATCACCATCTGTATGCACTTAAGCTGTGGGGTAGGGGTGGGAGGACCCGGGGTAATAATATGGATGGAAAAGAGAGAGAGACTAAGGCCCCTGTCCCCAGACTGCCAACCTTATAGAGGTGACGTGAGGAACCAGAGCCCTGGAAATGAGACTTCAAGGAGTGGCTGTCAAAGTGGGGAGAAATCCGAGATGTGGTGTCACAAACCCCTCAGGAAAATACTGGGTTCAAGTCAAACAGACGAGTCAGCTGTTGAACACTGGGGGAAGACTGTCTGACTCCACCTCCCTGGGATCCGAGCCCCACGTGCTGCTCTCCTTACTGACTTTGGTTCTGGGACAGTGATAGGGGCAGTCTGCCACTCAGGAGGCAGAGTTTCCATTACATCAGACAAGTGCGTGGGGCCACCCAAGTGCTAGAATTACAGTGGCTTCTGCTGACAACGTGAAGACATGTCCCATCCAGAGTGTGACACGCTTGCTGTCCCTCTGCTGAGGCAACCCACCGTCTCACCTGTCCCCTGAGGGCCTGGAGGGAGGGCATACCACTGGAGGTGCACTTTTCTTTCCCTTATCTGCCTCATCTTTGCAGCTATGCTAATGCCACTCATCCTTCAAGGCCTAACTTGTTTTTCTTCATTCAATACACATCAATCATTTGCTATGTGCTCGGTCCTGTGCTTCTACATCTTTGATGGAATTTAATCCTCACAAAATGCTTTTCATTCCCATTAACAAATAAAGAAAGGGGGGCTCAGGGAGGCTAAGGAACTTGCTCAAATCACACAGCTTGCAAGGAGTGAAAATTGGATTCAAACCCAGGAGTGTGGCCCTTCCAACAGTCCTGCCTGCCTGCCAGTGTGGCTTGGTTATGAACTCTGCAGTCGAACAGAAGTCTGAAATCTTAAGACGAAGAAGCAAATTACAGTAACACAAAATATACAACTACATAAATTATCATTACAAAGCAAATTTAGAGAATACAAATTGCTACAGAGTCCAAAAGTGGGGGGGTCAGAAAATTCTTCTTGGAGGAGGCAGTGTGTGCAAGGGGCCTCGAGAGTTGGACAGGATTTTGCAGGGCTGACGCTTTTGGGAGGATGTGCAAAGAGAAAGGCCGGCCTCTCCCTGACCAACCCCAATCCACTCAGTGCCTACATCCAGCCTTGCCCACCTCTCCACCCTCTCTGCATGGTCTTCCATTTCTCGTCCTTTAGCCCCACATCCTCAGGGCCTAACCTGAGGCCACACACCTAGAAGACACCTCATGAATATTTGTTGAGTTCAGCAGTGTCCTGTCAGGTCTGCTAATTCCAATCCCTCCCTTTCTCGAATCTGTCTCCACACTAGCTAAGTTTCACGGCCAACCATGCCCACAGTTAAACCTACTACTCCTTCTGGAGAATCTGCCTGGCTCACTGTTCCTGAAAAACTCTATTCAAACCCCCAATCATTCACACACACCACAAACTCACAAAGTGGACCACGGCTAATATGACCCGATCCAAGGCCCATTCACTGGCCGAGCAGCCACTAGCCAGATTCTCAACAGGGTGGGAGACAGTGGTGAGCCCCGGACCTGCACAGCCCTGGGATCCCATTCGGGGCTGTGAATCTTGAGGGAACAGGCAGGAGCCAGGGAAACAGAGACGTGGGAGCAAGAGGCCCCGAGAAGCAGAGGGACCCATTTTTTAAAAAAAAAAATTTAATGTACATTTTCAAAAGAAGGAAGGGTGAATAATGAATGTGACGTACTGTCACCAACTTTAACAATTATCAACTCTTGGCCAATATTGCTTCATCTATGCCCTCACTGATGTCCACATGTGGATTTTTTGAAAAAATTTTTAAGCAAATTACTCTTATTTTTATTTAATTTGGGGGGGGGAGGGGAGGTAATTAGGATTTTTTTTTTTAATGGAGGTGCTGGGGACTGAACCAAAGACCTTGTGCATGCTAAACACACACCGTACCACCGAGCTATACCCTCCTCTCTACATGGATTTTTTAAATCGAATCCCAGGCATTATATCATTTCAACTCTATATATATTTCAGTATAGAATATCTAACAATCAGGACTTTAAAGTATATGGCAATGACTTTAAAGTATATGACAATAATGTTACCACACCTATACAAATTAGTAATGTTTTAACTCCTTAATATAATCAAATAGCCAGTGAGTGTTCATGTTTCTGAGGCTGATGTATACTCTGCTTGTCTGAATTGGGATCCTTTGTTTGAACTGGGATCCATGGAAGATCCTTACACTGCTGCTGACAACATGGTTACATCTCTTTTAATCTATAGATTCTCCCTCCACCTCTCTTCTTTCCATGAAATTACTTATTTAAGACCCAGGTTTCCTACAGCATAGTTTTGTAGTGTTCCATCACATCCCCAGGATATCATTTAACACAGTCCTCTGCACCCTGTATTTCCTTTCAATTAGTAGTTAGGACAGGAGGCTTGATCGGATTCATACTGAAATTTTTTTCCTATTTTTTAACAAGCCTGCTTCATAGGTGGTAGGGGTATTTTGCACTTCCACAACAGGAAGGGCAGAATAATCGCTCTTTCTCTTTCTCCCTCTCTGTTTCTCTATTTTGGTGATATTATCAGCCACTGATGGCCCATATTCATTTATTTGGGATTATAGAATGATAATCCAAATCTATTATTCCTTCTTCATTAGCTAGAAAACTTCTATAGTAAGAAACTTTCCTCTCCAACTATTTGGTTACACTAAGGGGCACTTAAGATAAATACTTGATTATTTTCCTTTGTCAATTTACAAAATAATGAAGTAATTTCTTGGCATCCTCCAAAATTAACCAGTGAAGAAACATTTTTTAACACGTCATTATGGGGAGAAGCCAAGATGGCAGAGTAGAGACTCACAGCTCATCCTCTCCCACAAATACACCAAGAATTACATCTACAAACCCACTGAATAGACAGAACACCCACTGAATTCTGGCTAAGTGTCTCTCACTTCAAAATATAGGAGGATTGTCACAAAATCTGATAAACAACAAGTTCATACTGTATAGCACAGGGAACTATTTTCAATATCTTGTAGTAACTTATAGTAAAAGGATGAAAAGGAATATATGTATGTTCATGTATGACTGAAGCATTATGCTGTACACCAGAAACTGACACAACATTGTAAACTGACTATACGTCAATAAAAACATATATACAAAAAAAATCATTATGAACCATGGATTTAAACTTTTTAATGTATTTCAATCCAGTTATTATCCTTACTGATAATCATACCATTCCACGTTGGCCTGGTGAATGCTTATTCAGCTTGCTTCCTGGGTCCTTTTGATGTTCTAGGCTTTTCCTGCCTTCAACCTAGAATCAACCATGTTTCCAAGGAACCTTGGTTTCTTTTAGAGGAAAATAATGATTCAAGATCACAGTCTAATGTTTATTGCAGCATTATTTATAACAGCCAAGACATGGAAACAACCTAAATGTCCCTCAACGGATCAATGGATAAAGAAAACATCATACACATGCATGCATGTGTGTGCACACACACACAGTGAAATATAATTCAGCCATAAAAACAATGAAATCTTGCTATTTGCAACAACCTGGATGGACCTTGAGGGCATTATGCTAACTGAAATAAGTCAGGTGGAGAAAGACAAATATATGATCTCACTTATGTGAAATCTAAAAACAAAAACAACAAGCTCATAGATACAGAGAACAGATTGATGGTTGCCAGAGGCAGGGGCTGAGGGTGGGCAGAATGGGTGAAGGGGTCAAAAGGTACAGACTTGTAGTTACAAAATAAGTCATGGGATATAACGTACAACATAGTGACTATAGTTAACAACACTACTGCATGTTTGAAAGTCACTAAGAGTAAATCTTAAAAGTACTCTTCAGAAGAAAAAAAAATTTCTGTAATCACGTATGGTGATGGATTTTAACTAGACTTATTGTGGTGATCATTTTGCAATATACAAAAATATCAAAACACTACACTGTATACCCAAAACTAATAAAATGCTATATGTAATTATACTTCAATTTTTTAAAAATCACATTCTAAGCTTTAGGAGAATTTCCTTTATTCTTGAACCAGTCTAAACGGATTTCCTACCTTATACCTAAATCGACTTTAACTAGACTTCTCAATGCTTCCACTGACATAAATCAGCAAGAAGCAAATCTAATCACACAAATCTGATTTAAAATCTCCCACTGTTTTAGACAAAGGTTCCAAGACAATTCAATGGGGGGAAAAATAGCCTTTCAACAAACAGTGCTAGGACAACTGGGTATTTACATGCAAAAGAATGAAGTTGGATCACTACCTCACACTATGTATGAAAGTTAACTCAAAATGGATCAAAGACCTAAATATAAAAGCTGTAACTATAAAACTCTTAGAAGAAAACCTAGCCATAAATCTTTACGACCTTGGGTTAGGTGATTATCTTAGATATGACAGCAAGGTATAAGCAACAAAAGAAAATTAAAGTAAATTGGACTTCATCAAAATTTTAAATGTGTGTGCGTCAAAGAACACCATCAAGAGAGTGAAACAGAGCCCACAAAATTTTTTGCAAATCATACGTCTAACAAGGGTCTAGTATGCAAAATATGTAAAGAATTCTTACAACTCAACAAAAAGACAACCCAAATATTAAAATGGGCAAAGGACCTGAACAGGCATTTCTCCAAAGAAGATATACAAATGGCCAATAAGTACATGAACTCATTAGCCATCAAAGAAATGCAAATCAAATTCACAGAAAGATATTATTTCATACCTCCTAAGACAGCAATAATAAAAAAAAACAGATACTAATAAGCATTGATGAGTATTGATGAGGATTGGTGAAGAAATTGGAAATCTCATACATTGCTGGTTGGCAGTTCTCCAAAATATTACACATAGGGTATCATATGACCCAACAATTCTATTCCTAAGTATATACTCAAGAGAAATGAAAACATATACCCACACAAAGACTTGTACATGAATGTTCATAGTAGCATTATTCGTTACAGCCAGAAAACAGAACCAACCCAATGTACACCAACTGATGAATGAATAAATAAAATGTGGTACATCCATGTAACGGAATATTATTCATCAATATAAAGAAGTAAAATAGCAACGCATGCCATAACATAGATGAGCCTTGAAAACATTATACTAAGTAAAAGACGACAGATATAAAAGGTCACATATTGTGTAATTCCATTTATATGAACTTTACAGAATAGGCAAATCTGTAGAGACATAAAGTATAGTAATGGTTGCCTAGGGATGGGGGATCTAGGGGGCAAGGGAGAGTGACTGCTAGTGGGCATGGGGCTCTTTTTGGACTGATGAAAATGTTCTAAAATTGATATTAGTGATGACTGCACAACTCTGAATACACTAAAAACCACTGAATTGTATATTTCAAGTGGGTAAATTTTATGGTATGAGTTATATCTCAATAGAGCTGCTATATATGATGTAAATCAATGAAGCTAGAACAGTCCCTGACGCCATACACAAAAATAAACTCAAAATGGCTTAAGACTTAAATATAAGACATGATACCATAAAATTCCTAGAGAAGAATATAGGCAAAGCATTCTGACATAAATCACAGGAATATTTTCTTAGATCAGTCTCCTAAGGCAAAAGAAATAAAAGTAGTAATAAACAAATAGGAACTAATCAAACTTAAAAGCTTTTGCACAGTTAAGAAAACCATAAACAAAACAAAAAGACAACCTATGGAATGGTAGAAAATACTTTCAAACAATACAACCAACAAGGGATTAATTTCCAAAATATACAAACAGCTGATACAATTCAATACCAAAAACAAACAAACAAACAACCAATCAAAAAACTGGGCAGAAGACCTAAATAGACATTTCTCCAAAGAGAACATACAGATGGCAAACAGACACATGAAATACTCAACACTGCTAATTATTAGAGAAATGTAAATCAAAACTACAAGGTCTATCACCTCACACTGGTCAGAATGGCCATCATCAAAAAGTCTACAAATAATAAATGTTAGAAGGGGTGTGGAGCAAAGGGAACCTTCCTACACTGTTGGTGTGGGAATGTAATTAGGTGCAGCCACTATGGAGGACAGTATGAAGGTTCTTCAAAAAACTAAAAATAGAGTTACCATATGCTCCAGCAATCCCACTCCTGGCATCTGTCTGGACAAAAACAAAAACTCAAAAAGATACATGCAGGAGGAGGGTATAGCTCAGTGGTAGAGTGCATGGCTAGCATGCACGAGGTCCTGGGTTCAATCCCTAGTACCTCCATTAAAACAAATAAATAAACCTAATTGCCTCCCCCCACAAAAAAAAATCATTAAAAAAATTAAAAAGAGAAAAGTATATAAAAAAATTTTTAAAAAGACACATGCATCCCAATGTTCATAGCAGCACTGTTCACAACAGCCAAGACATGGAAGCAACCTAAGTGTCCATCAACAAATGAATGGATAAAGAAGATGTGATATATATAGATATCTATATATACACACAATGGGATGTTATTCAGCCATAAAAAAGAATGAAATACTGCCATTTGCAGCAACATGGATGGACCTAGAGATTATCATACTAAGTGAAGTAAATCAGACAAAGACAATTATACATCAGTTATATGTGGATTCTAAAAAATAACACAAATGAACTTACTTAGAAAACAGAGACTCACAGATATAGAAAACAAACTCATGCTTACCAGAGAGGAAAGGAGAAGTGGAGGAATAAATTAGGAGTATGGGGTTAACAGGTACACATTACTATATATAAAATAGATACACAAGGATTTACTGCATAGCACAGGGAACTATATTCAGTATCTTGTAATAACTGACAATAGAAAGAATCTGAAAAAAAAATATATATATATAACTGAATCATTTTGCTATAAACCTGAAACTAACACAATATTGTAAATCAACTATATTTCAATAAAAGTAAATTTTAAATTTTAAAAAATAAAGCTGAGATTATATATACATATACATATACACACACACATATATTCCCTGCAGGTGATCTGGTGCCTCCAGAACTTGAGGCAACATTCATTCATTCATCTGTTATATGCAGTACATATTTACTGGACAGCCACTGTTCAATTATTTATTTACTCAACAAATATACACTGACCACCTACCCTGTGCCAGTACAGTTCTATACAGAGGATCCAGCAAAACATGCAAAAAATCTAGCCTTTGAGTTGCTTACAGTCTGGATGGACGAAAACAGGCAATAAAATAAGTAGGAGGATTTTATACAGTGTAATACACTGAAAGCAATTGATGCTATGGAGACAAAATGAAGCAGGGAAGAGGGATGGTCAGCAGGCAAACAGAGCAGAGACATTATAAATAAGGTGGGTCGGGGAAACCTCACTGAGACCATGACATTTGAGCAAAGATTTGAAAGCAGTGAGGGAGTGAACCGCACCGATATCTGGAAGAAGAACATTCTAGGCATGGAAAACAGCAAGTGCCAAGGTCCTGGGGTAGACATACCAGGTGTGTTCAAGGAATATCTAGGGAGTAGAGTCAGTAAGAAGGGAAGTACAGGATAGGAAGTTAGAGAAGTAAGGGAAGAAACAAACTCCACCACGCCACTGCAGTAGAGCACAGTGGAGTGTGTACATCTAAAAATAGCAGAAATTATTCTGGACACCAGCTCCGTGCACGATGCATATGCAGCTTCTCTAGTTCCAAAATAAGGCTGCAACCACTGAGGTCACAATTGCTGGTGTACTGGAGCTGGCACGTACTAGCGGTGAGCGAATTTTTCAGGAATTGGGAAATCCAGTTGATAAACATAGCTTTTCTTAAAAATTAAGTTATATGCACTTATAATTAAATAAATTACATTAAAACCAAGAGTAATTAAATACTCACACCTTCCCAATTATTTTGCTACATCTAGCTACTATCTAGGCTGTTACTATTACTTATGTCTATTGTATCCACAGGGTGGAAATACCATGAAAGATAAGCACTGTGTTTCTCTTCCCGAATCTGTATCACTCTCAGGGACGTGACATGGGTAATCTGAAACAGCCCTTGGTAGGAATATTTACACCACAGAAATCAGCAAATGCTACAAACTGGGGTTTGGTTTATTGTCCAGTTGTCTAGACTTGAGAGAGTTAATTGTGCAGCCTTCATTTAAAAGTGTGTCACATCTGAGATCCATTACGTTGCAAACAGAACCAAAAAAGTGGAAATATTTTCCCAGGATTAAAAAACTCTTACCCAATTCAGCAAAGAAATCACTCACATCCCTGATGACCATGGACAGACTAGTGAAATTTTGACAAATGTCTTTGTTGCATCACTTTAACCTTGCTGATATCAACCAATATCCACGTCTTAACACACTCATCCGTCAGTTTCAACCACAGGTTGGCTGCAGATGGAAGAGTTCAGCAAAAAGCAAGGAAAACATTCTGAAGGAATCTACTGGCTATATAGGATATACCATAGAGAGTACTGGGGTTTTTTATTTGTAAATTTTTAATTTGTAAGTTACTCACTTTAGAGGTCACTGACATCAGTAAGATTTATACTACATGTGTGTGTGCGCGATACATTTATTTTTGGAAAGCCTAAACCCTAACTGGCTACCAGCACACAATCCAATTTCAAATCAGCTTTTACAGATCTTAGGGACCAGACAGAGGGGAGAGAGGCTTCTTAGAGCAGCCAACTCATAGAAAGGGATGGAGATAATTCAAAATCATTCTGCCCTAGAATTTGGAGTCAGCCAGGCTGGAAGCCAGGAATTCCAAATTTATGGCCAGTGGTCTAGCTCTCTATTCATGGTAGTGACACAGTTTCCTTTTCAAACAGAATTGCTTACAGTACCAAAAAAGACATTTTCAAAAAATATTAAGTAAATGATAATACAGGTGATACACAGAAGTGGCAAAAATTCAGCCTGAAAGACTACACTTTGAGAAACACCGACTCTGTGATGGAGAACCCAGCCTCTGGAGGTGGACACCTGCGCTCAGATGCAGACATTGCTAATGACCGCTGGCTTTGCGAACTTACAACCCCAGTGTCCTTGTCTGGACCACAGGGGCGACACCTACATCACAGGGGTGTTGTACCGAGTCAGTGAGCTCAGGGAAGCCCAACAGCTGAGTAAAGAAGGCCTTGCCCAGGGAGGAACCTCGGCTGGGCCTGGCCTCCTCCCTGATCCAAACCAGGGAACGCCTTCGACTTCCTCCCCCGCCGTCCCCCCACCCACACATGTAAAATGTAAACATACATCCAACGCAGGATCTTCCCTTCGGTAATCGCCTCCCCACAGCAGCCAGCTCTCCAAGACTCAGCACTCTGAGTCCAGAGCTGCTTTTCTGCTCCTGTCCGCTGGAGTTTTAGCTGTGAGGGCACCTCACAGAGCAGAAAGAAATCCCACCACCACGGCTCATACATGAGTTTTGCTTTTTTATCTTTTTTTTTTTTTATCTTCCCTTGGGGAGGCTCAAAGGGCACTCTGTGCGTAGGTAAAATAAGCTATCATAGATAAACACAGTGAAACATTGGCTTGTGAGAGCCTTCATCCCTCTGTATTGCTTTAGGGTGAATCAAACAGCTTACAGTGTAAATAAAAAGGCCTGATGCTTTTCCTGGGTTCCTTCAACTACGGCCCAAGGGAGTCCTCAGTGACCCAGATCTGGCGCTGTGCTGGGCACTCAGGATGGAAGCAGGAAAGGCCTCCGTCCTCCTGCACAGGGCCGAGCAGAGAGGGAGGGAGAGCAGCTGTCACAGCGCAGCGCTTTCTGAGATGGGGCAACCCTGCCCGCCTCACACCTGCACTCTGATTTCTCTCCCCAGTGCTGGGCGGCTCTGCTTGTGAGCTGGGCGCTCAGTCAAGTCCTCAAGTGACACATTTATTGTCACAACAGCCACAGCCACTTTAGCTGGCCCTGGTGCTGGACAGGCTCGGTGGGCTGCCCCTCTGCCCCCAACCCTTCACCACCTGCTCTGGGCCCTGGCAGGCTGACCTCTGGGTTCTGCATCCACCTACCTGCTTTGCCCTTTGGCCTCCAACCGGATTGGCCTCTGGTAGGGGCAGGAGATCAGAGTGAAGGAGCAGAGGGGTTTGGGGGTGGGTATCCCCTCTGCTCCTGCCCATAGGGCAGTTCAGCCTGGCTGCCCTCTTGGCTGTAGCTCACAGTCCCCGTCCCACCATGCTCTCCCAAGACTGCTGGGTAGCTGGTGACTGTCCCTCCCCTTGCCCCATCAGGCCCAGGAATGGAACCGGTGCCCTACAAGTACCAGCCCCAGGGTGCTCCACCGTCCTGTTAGCGTCCCTGCACAGTAACCACACCTTTGTAAGTGGTCCACCAGCCTCAGTTACCCAACTGGGTGTCCTGCCCAGACCCAGACTGCCACGTGGTTACAGAGCACTTAAGATGTGCCAGGCCCTTCTCTGCATTTCATACCCATCACCTCACTCAGTCCTCACAACAACCCTGTGAGGTTGTGGACCGCAGTATCAGCCAGGTTTACAAACGAGGAAAGTGAGGAACAGAAAGGTCAAGTACTCACCCAACTTCACACAGCAGTAGGGGGCGAAGCCAGCATTCAAACCAGGCAGGGGAGCTCCAGACAGCTCTGTGTCAGGATCTGTAAGGGAACAGGGAAGTGGGCATGTCTGTTTTTGCTCCTGGGAGCACAGGTCCAGCCACACAAGCAGGTTTCTGAAGTCTGGCGTGTAGATCAGAAACAGAAAGGCCTCCAGGGTTCCTCACTGTCCCACAGTGCCCGGTGTTGCTGCATCCGTGTGACTCAGTCACAAGCTCTCTGCTCATCCTGCCACCAGCACCCCGCTTCCCTCTGCTCTCCTTCTCTCGTCCTCATTGCTTCTGTCTGGGGCCTTCTCTGGGTGTCCTTTTATTTAAAGTCCCCAGGAAAGGGTCTGCTTGACTGGACAGCCACAAGCGATCTGCCCCACTCTAAAAGTCACTGGCCTGTCCCTGAGTCAGGAGTTGCATGGTGACCACAACGGATGGGCTCAATGGAGAGACACCCACTGCCCCATGGCTGGAGTGTTTCACGGCAAAGAGAACAGAGACACACACAAGCAGGAGGCTGCACAGCCTGCTCTGGGGCGTTCTCGTGGAGGGTGAAGGATGGACCCTCCCGAGCCTTCCCAACTGTTCCGGAGGCTGGCCGCCTGCTGGCTCTCCCGGGAGCAGGGCACGGGTGCAGGGTGCACTGGGGAGGAGGCTCAGCTACCCAGGGGCCCCCGCAGCGGACTCAGGCCTCAGGCCTGTCCCACGTCCATCCCTGCTGGCACCCACCCCTGGTCAGCAGCCTCAGCCAGGGCGGGTGGGCCACCTAGTACAGAAGGTGGGAGACATGTAAGAAGCAGCCACTCAGGGCCCTCTCTGACCTTCTGGGGCCTGGCGGCACCCAGAAGGATTTTGACAGACCCCTCTGTTCATATGCCTGAGGAGCCTGCCCCCACTCCATTCTCCCTGCACCTCCCAGTTCCCCAGCTTACTGTGTTCACCATCTCTGTCTCTGCCCAAACCATCCCCTCAGCCCAGAAAGTCCTTCACTTTCTTCCAGCAAATCATTCCCCACTCATCCCTTAAAAGACATGCTGGAGAAATCCTCCCGGGATACACCAAGCCAGCTCAGCTGTCCTGTCGCCTCAAGAGCAACGCCTGGGTCTGATTCCTTTTAAATTTGGGGCCCTTCCCCAGATGAGGAACATGCTAGATGTTCCCCAGTGAGCATTCAGGAAATGAAGACTAAACAACAAGGTCCTACTGTACAGCACAGGGGACTTTACTCAGTATCCTGTAATAAACCATAATGGAAAAGAATATGAAAAAGAGTATGTGTATATATATACACATATGTATAACTGAATCACTTTCCTGTACACCAGAAATTAACACAATACTGTAAATCAATTATACTTTAATAAAAAAAAAAAGAAGAAATGAAGAGACAAACAAGGAAACCAATCAGAAAATAGGATGGGGACTGTTGGCTTCCCCTGCCCCACGCCAAGCAAGTACAGCATGAGAAGAGGCTTAGATGCTGGGTATTTGGGGAAATGACCCCAGAGGACGGGGGTGAGGGCCTGGGGAGGGGGGAACAAGCAAGAAAGAAGGCCAGCACGAGAATGCATGATCAGCTGGTCTCCACTGTGGGCGTCTGGGGTACAGTCCCACCAGAGATTTCTGTAGAGCTGTGTACAAGGGCCTCAGAATGGCCCAACTGAGGGACAGGAGAGGGTCTTCACCCTCCGGGTCCCATCCCCCATGTGTCAGAGGCCACCTCACAGTGTGGTCCGTCCCTCGCACGTCCAGAACGCAACCAGGGGACAGAGTGTCAGCAACTCACACTAGAGAGTCAGGGAGAGGTCAGGCAGAAAGCAACGATTCTCTGTGCAGCTACAGTGAGAGACAGGGGGCCACACGGGTGCAAAGCTAGCTGCCACAGCAGCAGCTGGAGAAAGGGGCTGGGGCGAAAGACGCAGAGCATCCACACAGGTCTATGTAAGGAGCAGGAGACATTAAGGCTGGAGAAGTAGGGGGAAAGTTACGCTGTGGAGAGCCGTGAATGTCAGTCCGAGCATCATGGCTTTATTTGCTAGGCTACCAAGAGCACTGAGGATTCCTAAGCATAACGTCATAGAAATGGGGGCCCCAGTGGGAGGCTTGAGTTACTTTCAGCCCCTTCCCTCCATAAAATAATCAGCTCTTCACCAAGACCTCTCCGAATAAACATATAATCATAGTAAAAACCAGCACTCCTCTATTCGCACTGCCTTTAATCAAGAACCACGCCTAATGCCCTCCACACAGAAACACCGAGCCCCATCTGGGTGCTGCTGTCTCTCCCTACCCTTCCATGAAGAACTCCCTATAAATATATTTTTAAATGTTCAGTTCTTTGTGTATATCTTTAAGATCTTAAGAAGGAGGAGCTCGGGAACCTTTAAGGAAGAAACCAGTTAAGAGGGCCTTCCTTGCTGCAACCCATGAGAGGTCTTCAAATGACGGGGAAGCAGGTGATTCCATCTAAATAAAAAAAAAAAAAAAAAAAAAAACTTGGAAAAATGATGGGTGAAAGGAGTAAAATGTTCAGATTGGAAAAGCATCAAAAGGGATGTACCTGGAGAGTACCTGGGGTGCAACAACTTTTTAACTAATTCTATCAGGACACGTACAGTGACAGCTGGCCTGTGGGGCCCCTAACATGTGCTCTGATGTGTCCCCTGCTCCACTGTGGGAAGTGTTTATCTTACCTCCTGACACCTGGTGGCACATTTACATGGATATCCTCCACGGCTGTTTTCTTTGTCCTTTCCTGGTAAATTAGATTTTTCTGAATAGTCCAAGATCAAAGGCAAGATGAGAGATTAAGATTTATTTTCTAGTGTTAGTCATAGCCTGGATCACCAAACACAGAGTTCACTAAATGTTTTGAGTAGTGATGACACTACTGAGGTGAGATTACAGAGTTCTGTGTGATGTTTCATTAAAACTTTTCATCTGATCAAGGGCACTGTCATTGTTGGTGACAATGTAAATTACCCATCACCCAGCAATTCTGCTTCTGGGAATTTATCCTAAGGAATTAATAAAAAATGTGGGTAAGACTTAGTTACAAGGTTATTCACCAGGCTGCTCTTTAACCGATTTCTAATTTCTGAAATTTAGAAATAGGCTGAATTCCCAAAAGAGGAGGATTAGTTAACTAAAGATAATACCATCCTGTTATGGAATGCTACGTTCCATGCTGCCATCGATGTAAACACTGCATATATGTACACACATGTAACACATATTTATAGATTATGCTCTGACACAAGGTAAAAGGAGCTGTGGCATCTCCAGATCTGGATAGATGGGATTATGAGTAATTTAAATGTTCTTTTTGCTTGCTTTTTCCATTATGAGCATGAACTGCTTTTACAGCATAGAAAAAACAATTAAAGAAACTTCACTGTGGGGAGTCCCATTACTCATGCACAAGGTGGTCCTAATTTCCCTCTTTTTCCAACTTCAGCTCACAAAGCAGTTTAATTCAGTAGACATTTATTCAGCTTCACTGGGACATGCCAAGCATGGCAAACTTCTGGGGACACAAAAATGAAGATGGGATATGGTCCCTGACCTTGGGGGACTCATTTCAAATGGGGACACCTAAACCTCAACAGCAGCTCATCAGCGATCTCAGAGAAGTCTAGGATTTGAAGCACAATGGGCCTCCCAGAGACAAGATATTATATTAAAGTGCTTTGAAATGCAGCACCATAGTAATGGGGGCTCTCAAACGCCTCCCATCAGAGGGACCAACTCCCAAGAGAGGCTAAGTGTTCCCATGAGGACTGGTACACTGAGCGCACAGCGTGTGAGGACATGGTTCTCAAGGCAGGCACAGGTAGGGCGAATCTGAGTAATCCTGAGGCCATCCTTCCAGAAGCAACACCTCTGATCCAGTAATATTTCCCTCCTATACAAGAATATTGTAAGACACTATATTAATAGAAGACATTTCACTTTCCTTTGATATTGTATTCAAGTGATTTTTTTTAACTGCAATTGCATGTTGCCCTCTAGCGTTCGTCTATATTATTGCAATGGGTGTAATAGGATGCTGATGGAGTGGAGGGAGGTCTGTGCCCCTCAACTTCCCAGAAGGAAAAAATAAGTGTATTGGATATATAGTAGACCTGTCGAAAGTATTCAAATAATCACCACTTAAATTGCAAAACATAAGCCATGGCTCTGTATTTTCTGTAACCATATAAAATTTGCTAATTTTTAGTTGGGATAATGGGATTCATTATACACTTCCAACGTGCCAGGCACAATGCTAAGTGCATTGCATATATTAACCCATTTAATCAGAGCCAGCTGCTCTGAGCTCATGCAGGACCTCACAATTCAAGGGAGGAGACAGACATAAAAATGTCTCATCGAAACCAAGCAAAGGGGCACAGGATCTGAGAGAGAGGACTCTGGAGTGGAGACCCACATGCAGATAGCAGGTCAGCACTCCATACTGTTGTTACATTAGTTCTTGTTAATAATGTCGCGGTGGTGTGCTTTCAGTTGACCCTCAAAAGTACAATATCTTTTTTTTTAAGCAGGTCTATTGAGATATAATTCACATCCCATATAATTCACCCACTTAAAGGGTATAATCCAGTGATTTTTAGTATGTTCACAGAGATGTGCAACACAGTCATCTCTAGATCATTTTCATTATTCCTTAAAGAACTCACATGCCTGCTAGCAGTCACTCCCCAACTCCCCAAACCCTGTTGACCCTAGACAACCACTAGTCTGCTGTCTGTCTGTGTTACAGACTTGTCTACTCTACATTTCATAAAAATGGAATCACACAACACATGGTGCTCTGTGACTGGCTTCTTTCACTCAGCATAATGTTTTCAAGGTTCATCCATATTGTAGCTTGTATAAGTAACTGTATTTCTTCTTATTGCTGAATATTCCATTGTGTAGATATGCCACATTTTAATTATCCATTTATCAGTTTATGAACACTTAGGTTGTTTCCACTTTTTGATAGCTATAAATAATGCTGACATGAACATTCATGTATAAGTTTTTGTGTGGACATTTGTTTTCATTTCTCTTGGGCAAAAACTTAAGCGTGGAATTGCTGGTCACATGGTGACTTGACGTTTAACCTATCAAGAAACTGCCAGATTGTTTTCCAAAGTGCCTGCACCATTTTGCATTCCCAGTGCATATGAGAGTTCCAATTTCTCCACATTCTTCCCAACACAGCCATCTTCGTGAATGAAGTAGTGTCTCCCTGCGGCTTGGTTTTGGATGTCTCTGATAGCTAATGTTAAAGGTATAAAACCATTTCTTCTTGATACTAGTAATACAGTAGCCACACAAGCCAAATTAACATAACCTCGTCTTACTTCTAGTAACAGTCTAAACATCTCAGATAAGATACGAGTAAGGAACAATTATAAGTGATGGACCTGAAAATTCTCAAGATGGCAAGTCATTCATTCATTCTTTGACTGGAGCCACAGTTAGAGGGAAGAGGCTGTTCTGGGTGCTGAGAAAGGGCAGATGGCCACAGGGAGGCAGCTTCTGTCCTCATGGAGTTTAATAGTCTTTCAGGGGAGGCTGACTAGGCAGCTGTTGACATGATGCAATACTTAATCATGAAAGGCTCTGTGAAAGGGAAGTGACGGAGACCGTGAGTCATGTAACAGAGGGTCCTGACTTCATCTGGGAGCTCAGAGAAGGCTTCCCAGAGGAAGGGAAGTTTGAGCCACAATCTGCAGGATGGATTCACAGTCAGAAGAAGGCAGGCTGTGGTGTGAGGAGGCGCTGAAGTGAAAGTGTAGGGGCTAAGCAGATGTGATGACTAAAAGTGGGCGGGGCAGCTGCAGGGCATCTCTCGTGAGGCATTTGAAGACTGCAAAGAGGAAATAAAAGTGGACCTTTCAGGGAGCAATTTAAAGTATTCCAGGCCAGAGGGAAGGTAACTTAAGTATAAGGTTGGAAACAGTAGTGAGATTTGAGAGATAATTAGGAGAAATTTTGAAGAAATTTAGGGAATGATTAGATCTGGGGGCCAGGAAGTAGAAGACATCAAGGATGATTCTGCCATTGGATGGATGATGGTATCGTAGACTCGACTGTGGAAATCCCTGGGAAGGAGCAGGCTGCAGATGAAGGTCATGAGTTAATTCCCGAGAAGCTAAGGTCAAATGCCCAGGAAATACCAGGTGGAGCCGGCAGTTTGCTATACACGTTTGGAATTACAGGAAAGATCCTAGAGGTATACGTGTGGGGTGCTCAGGGTGTTGACGGTAAATGTGGTCTTGGGTGGAGAAGATCTTACTTAGGGGAAAGGTATGGATTAGAAGAAAAGGGAGCCAGGGACGAGGCATGCGTCACTGCAATACTTAAAGGTCACACAGAAGAGGATTCGCCAGCAGAAGAGGCTGAGAAGAAATTAAACAGACATGATGAGACATGGGAGAGTTAACTAGGTCAAGAAATAAGAGAGTTTCAAGGAGAGTGATCAATAATACTGGAAACTGCCGAGATGTGCCATGTGACAACCACTGGATTTAGCCACAGAGGTCACTGGTGACCTCAGCAAGATCTCGTATGGTTGAGTGCTAGGGGCTGAAGCCAGGCTGGAGTGAGCTGAGAGGGTGTGTGTGTGGGGGGGAGATGGAGACGATGCAAGTAGGCAACTCCTTCAAGAACTAAGGAGGTAAAGAGCAGAAGTGAGGGAAGTGGCTGGAAGAAGGTGTGAGGTCAAGGGAGAGTTGAATTTAAGATGGCAAGACGAGGCATATGTGAATGTAAATGAGAAGAATCCACCCTACTGGTAGAGACGGAAGGATGGAGACACAGAAAGGCAACAAAGCCTAGTGACAAAGGGCTCGGCTCCTGGGCCAGACCACTGGGGTCACTTCTGGTTCCTCCACCTGCTGCATGGGGTTTGGGGCAGGACATTTGTCCTCTCTAGGCCTCAGTCTCATCTGTAAAATGGACGGAAATGGAGCTCCTCTGGGGAGGGCTAAACAAGAGAATGCATGGGAAGGGCTGAGGTTTGGACAGAGTCGCTTTGCCAATGCCAAATGCCAAAGCCACGTGAACTATCTTCAGCCCTCCCTGAGCTTTGTCATTAGAGACACTCAGTTGCTCGCCTTTAATTTCTCACAGCAACGACCATTAATTCCTGACTCGGAGAGCATAGTGGAGATGGATTCCTACAATTAAAAATAAAGTACCAACAGAATGTGAACGTAGGCTCACCAGAAATCATAAACTAGAAAGCTCACAGCAGCATGACTCCTAATAGTAACAAATTGGAAGCTACCCCCAAATCCATCAACAAAATAATCAATCAACTGGTATATTCAGACACTGAATACTACACAGCCACAAGAATACACAATCTACAACTATACACAGCAATAAAAATGAAAGAAGCCACATGCAAAAGAGTGTATGTTGTATGAGTCTACTTATATAAAGGACAAAAACAGACAAAACTAATCAATACTGTTAGATATTAAGACGGATTCCCCTGTGCAGGGGGCGTGGCTAGAAGTGGGGGAGGGGTGGACAAAAGGGGAGTTTCCTGGGGGAGGTGCTAATATGTACTTTAACAATAATTTTTTAAGACAGTCAATAAAGAACATATACGTATGTTCCTATAAAAATAAATAAATAAATAAAAAGGCAACCCAATTAAAAATGGGGGAAAAAAAGCATACATATTTGGAAAAAATATTGTTTGATACTCTCCACAGCCATCTCTCAAGTTCCTTTATCAGGTCAGTGAAGCAAATACATAAATTCTGCGATGCAAAGCAACAATAGGTTTTTGCATAGTTCTTACAAAGGCAATAACCCTAGACTCTATGAAAGTTGTTTAAGAGGTACCCCTTTTCAGAGGGAAAGACTCTCAAGTCTTCTTAGGATTTGAGGTCTTCCATTTACTTAAGACATTCTGAGTGGGCAGCTTTAGGAAGTATCTGGTGTCCAAAAAAACTCAGCTCCAGGGAGAGTCACTTGGTCAGCCCAGGCAGTGTCTGAAACAGCATCTAACTGCTGAGAAACTGCTGACCCTCTCCACAACATGCTTGCCCAGACAACTGGTGGAGCTTCGACTGACAGTTACTTCTCCGCATGACACCTACATCCCTGAATGTTTCAGAGACACTGCTGGGTGGTGGCCAGAGTCCTACCTAATCTTCTCCTGTATGGGTCTCTTGACTCTTATTTTTCTCTCCATTTGAGGTCTTCACCTGGATTTCTGAATGACTGCAGTAACCTAGCTCTGAACCTAATATAAAGATTGTTACCAAATTTTCTTTGAAACAGTACCTCCAGCTTGTTTCCATCATATTGGATTTCCACCATATTAGATTTGAGATAATGGGAGCTACACCGGATGAGCCATGTGCTTCCTGGCAGGTGACCTGAATGGCGGCCTCCTCCCTGGACCTTGCCATCCCTGCTTGTCCCACATTTCTTCTCTTCACAATTGAGCTCCTTCCCCTTTTCCCAGTTGTGTTCCACTTGGGGCCAACTGCAATACAGCTGCAGGGTTAAAGATCGCTCCTCTCTTTTCCCCACCTGCCTGCTAAATGCCACTTGGAATTGGAAATAAACCAATCCAAAGCTCAGCCAAGTGGCAGATACCAATAATCAAAAATAAAGTCTGCAGATTCCATCCAGTTATTGGTAATTTCCTCAGGAAACAATTGTTTTCAAATTGATCAATCCTTGTTTTCAATTCCATTCTACAAATCACTATATGGAAATTCAGGTACCTCACTTAGTAAATTCAGTCTTTCCTAATTTTGTTTAGAGGGGAGGAAACAACTAAATAAATCATGTTTTATTTTGTCCTGAAGAACGAAGACCTATACTCAAAAAATTCTCGTTAAAATAGAAATAAAAAGCTTTAAAAATAATATACTGCCTTTATCTTTTTGAAGTAAACACACAGTGAAATCTGCTTATCAGATATGCTTCAAGTGAAGAGCTTTAAGCGGCTTTCCAGGATATTCTGTTGGAATTTGTGGGGAGAGAGAAACGGTATTAGGAAATCAAAAGTCAAGTGATTATGCTCATCCATGTTAAGGAGTTTATCTAGTCTAGACTGAATAATCCCTTCGGCAATACCATGGTGAAGGATTCCAGAACTTTACAACTAAAAATGTAGTGTTCATTTATATTATTATTGTTATTCGCACCCCTTTTTGTCAACTCTTAGAAATAAAGACAATTCAAGCTAGTTCAGCACAACAGAGAGTGTTCTCAGTTTGATCCCCGGACCAGTAACACCAACATCATCCAGGTTACTGTTAGGAAAATTCTCAGATCTACCCCAGATCCACAGAATCAAAACTCTGGGGAGGCACTGCCAGGCAACCTGTATCCTAACTAGCCTTCTAGGTAATTCTGAGGCACGCTCACGTTTGACAACCACCACTCAAATTCATCTTCCCTCACACACAGTCAGTACAATCTATGCATGTTGTATGATGATGAGTGGCTATACCTTCTGCTAAGACTAAAATCTATCCTGGAGTGGACAGGATTCCATTATGTAGACTTGTCAACTTTGCTAAGTGCTTTTTTAGATTGCCTAAAATTTTTTCAAGATTTTAGAAGATGTATAAGGTTAAGTTGGCACAATATAATGGAAATGCTGCATATCTTCTAAAGTGATAAAAATCCATGCTGGAATTTTAAAGAAAACAACGCTGTTCTAAGTAATATTTTAATGTCTCCTTTTGCCTGTTTTCTATTTCAGCACATTCATTATGCTGAATGTTATAGCATTATAATTGCTTAGCCATTGAATGGTAACATTTGTTAGTAGAGACTGAAAAATTTATTTGTGAAATTCTGCAGAATTCGTTTTTTTATTTCCAATATTTGCTGAAGTTAAATAAAAAATTTTCAAGCCATTGATGTAACAGGAAAAAAAATCTTCAATGAAGGCCAAGTCAAATACTTTCACGGGAGGTAAGGCTAAATAAAGTAGAACAGCTGGATTTAGTCAAGGGTTTTGGCTTCTGGCATCCCCAGCTGAGCGAGAGCATCGGGGTGGACAGCCTGGGTCTAGTGGGTCAGTGGTGAAGATGCTTCAGAGCAAGGGGGTCAGAATCCTTTGGGGAGCCTGACAAGAGATGGGGAGAAAGTGGGGAGGGGCACCATGCACATGAGACCGTGGACAGTGGGGAAGAGTTTCATTTCCAAATGAGAGGCTCAGTTCCAATACCACCCCAGTCATGCCCCTTGGCCCCCAGCCCCAAACCCCTCAGGTTCACCACGTGGGGCTTTCCTGATGTCTCTAAGAAGACATGTGATGACCTTTTACACAACTGCAACCTCTTTCAGAGAGAGAGGCCACATTCCATCCAATTCATCCTCTCTACTACACAGAAACATCAGGTGCCCCTATTTTTGTGCGAAGTCAAACTGGTGTCTTTCCTCTTTGTCCCATTAGCCCATCCTGGATATGAGATATCATCTCTACCCACTCTTAACCAGGGCCCATGACAGACTATTCACTGTCCCTTAGGATCCATCCCACCCTTACAAGCGAGAAACCACATACCCAATCCATTCTTGCAACTAGACATGGCTCTGCAAATAGTCAGTTTGGACCAAGAGTACATGAATGGAAGTGATGCATGCAATCTCCAGATTATATCTTTTTCAAAAAACCTGGTTGCCTTCCTCTTCTTCTTCCCCTCCTCCCCAGATGGAATGCTAATACGGTACCTGGTTGTGAGGATGAGGACCCCATTGCTCTGGTGGAGCCACAGAACAGACAGAACCTGGGTCTTCAGATGCTTCTGAATTAGAGCTGCCTCAAGAACCTAAACCACCTTCTTCTGGACTGTTACATGTGGGAGAAATTAACACACTGTGATTTTTATTTGAATTATTGTATTTCTCTTTGTTACAACCTAGCCTGTGTACTCTTTACAGCTTCCTTCCTAGAGCTGAAATCTTATTTCCTCTCCTAAGGCTGAGATTTCATGTGTTTGTTCCCATAAATCCACCTTTTATATATTCCCATCCAAGACTGTTGCCACTTTACATGAAGGACTCCTACCCCCAGTAATGATGGGTAGGTAATTTGGATGAACTTTCCCACTGAGGACCTCTACAAAAACTTAGTTTTTAAAAATCCACTTAAAGGCATTTAAGCTGGCAAAGCAGTTAAAACAACAGAGAAGGTAAAAATCTAAAGAGGTGCATTTGGACTTGCTGTGTTCCTGGGCATTTACCAATTCTAGAAGAGGCAAATGAGAAGCCGAGCAAGATTTCTGACAGCCTTGAATTGGCTAAGGGAATAAAAGAATGAGACTCAGAGCCCACCAAGTACAGGGGAGAGGTGCTGGTAACCCCCACACTTGAGACCAGTTCCCAGAAAGCTGCATTCTAAACAGGGTGAAGTGGAACAGCCCGTGTAGGGATGTAATCTAGCTTTGAATCGTGGTAATCACTAAAATTGGATTAAGGTGATCCCGGATCACCACCTCTCCTAGATTCCTGCCTGCAGCAAATGTAATTCCTCTCCAGAGAAAGATAATCCTAAACCTCAAATTACTTCCACAAAGTTTTTCAAATAATGCCTGGCATGCAACAAAAAATAACCAAGTGACAAGATTACATGAGCAATAACAACAACAAATAAGCAGAAAAAGAGATGAAAGAAACACACTGGATACTGGAGTTATCAGGCATAGACTTAAAAATAACTATGCTTACAATGTTAAAAGAGACAAAAGACTGAAAATTTCAATTCAAAAATACCGAAATATTAAAAAGGACAGAGAAGATGGTTTATGTATATTCCACATTCCATATAATTTCACAGTTGAAATTCTAGAATTAGGAAACCAGGTGCTAACCCCTGATTTTGGAGAGAGGTTTTTGAGAGCTCATCCGTATGAGCGAAATGCCACGAAACGGGTTCTCCAAAGAAATGAAAAGAAAGAAATCTCAGCAATCATAGGGCTTTATAACTAACTACTGGTACCTGGGCCGGAAAGTGAAGAGCTCATAAAATTAAACCAGGAGAAGAAACACGAACTTTCATAAAGTTTCCATATAAAACTCATCCCTGGTATAGAAATTGAGCCACCTAGATTTTCCTCTCTGCTCAGCCATGGTCTTTTCCTACACAAACCCCTGCTTTTTTCTTTCGTCTTTAGAAGCTCAGACCCCGTCAGCTTGCAGCTGTTCTGCATTCGAGATCTAAGCTCCCGCAACTTTCCCACTGCGTCATCCAGTGAGGTTTGAAAGGGGCTCTGGGTCAGCAAATGGGATGACGGGACAGACCAGAACAAGCCCCTGGGCACTGCCCCTGAAATTTTAAGATTATTTCTTAGCATCTGAATAGGGCAGAACACATTCTACCTCCTCCTTCTTCATCCCTTTCTCCTCACCTTCTCTCTGCCGCCCCCGCCCACCGCTTACCCTACTCCCACCAGGGGACCCAGGAACTGAAAGGGGAGCAGAGAGTTTTCCAGCCGCTGCAAGGCAGCCCGTGTTGAGCCACGTTTAAGCACATTTCCTCTCGCCTCCAGAAGGGAAACCTCACAGGGCTGCGGCTGAGGGAAAGGGACTGAGTCCTCCAGACCACAAGGTGGGAACATAATGAAAGCTCTTCAGCATGATATATATAGGTATTTATTTACCTTTAAAAACAACTCAGGTAATACCGTCAATATGTATTTGTTGCAAAATATCTATATACAGGTGCACACAGAGCTAAAGTTAAAGGACAGCTTCACTCCCCCTACGCCCAATATATTCGCACTCCATAGAGGAATTTGTTTTTAACGTTAAAGAAAGAAAGAAAGAAAAAAAAAAAGCCCTCTCCGGCATGTCTATGTATACCACTGTATTTATCTCCATCTGTTTCTAGGGTGCTGCCGGCTGTACCTGAGGGGTAGCAAACGTGTGATTATTCGTTTCTTTAGAGAAGTTCCAGCTACTGCACTACCTAGGTTAGAACAGAAAGTCACTTTTACCTCAGCCATCTATTGCCGTGTAACAAACCACCCCCAAACTTCGTGACTTGTAAAACAAAACACTCACCATTTTACTTCGCTTACACTGCGCGCGCGGGTCCTCAGTCCTGGGCCGGGGTTCCGCCCTGAGGGCGGTGGGTGGTGGGCAGGCTGCGCGCTCACTCGCCCGCAGCGGGTCGGCTGACTGGCGGGTGCAGGACCTTCAGCTGCAGCTGCTCGGGCTCGTCCGGCTCCACGCGGCCTCGCACCCGCCAGAGGACTAGCCCAGGATTCCGCACGTGGCGACCTCGGGGTTCCTAGCAGGCAAGCCGCCCCACGTGCGAGTGCTTTTGTACCGCGGCTTACGTGTTTGCTAACGCCCCATTGGTCACAACAAGTCACATGACTCATAACCAACTGCAAAGAGTGGAGAAATGGACTCCACCTCTTGAGAGGAGAAGTAGCAAAGTTACTGTTACATTAAGAGGGTGTGGGGAGGAATTTGCAGGCAGCTATTAAAAGGACCACACTCCCTAAGGGCATGTTTAGGGCACCTGGGAATTCTTAGCGCTGTCTCTCTTAGAAGCTACATCACCGGGTCAGAAGGGCAGGTAGCTACAGTGTCTAGGGGAAACGTGCACCCCTTTTCAGATTCTTTGTGTTCTGAGTGTTTAAGGGAAAAATCTCCCTCAAGTGCCAGAGCCTGGGAGGAAGGCAGACGGTAGTAGTGCTGGGTCTGAGAGGTGGTGGATGCCAGTTTGGGGCAGCTATGAGGAAAACAGAACAGGCTAAGAGCTGTTTTGTGAATCCAAACAAGGGGCACTTAGCAACCAGGATGTGCATTATCTTGGAAAGCTCGGCACAGCAGCCTGTGTGTTGAGTTTGTGCCTACTAGGCAGGTAGGGGCTTAAGTGATTCACTGGGAAAGGAAAATGAGTGTGACCACTTTTACACCAAGTTTAGGGAAAAGTTTATACTAATTATATGTATTTTAGTTATGTTTAGTTATTAAAACTAATGTTTTACTTCATGAAATTTGCCAAGTTTCGATTTGTACACTTTTCCACCTGGGTATTTTAAAGGTTTGCACTTTAAAAAAAAAAAACTGCCCCAAATTGACTGTAATAGTACAAAGAACACGTGGGGGTTCTGTGGGTTTGTGAAGGTTAACACTGCCCAGGAAACCAGGTGATTTGAGTTCTAGTCCCCACATTGCCTCTAACTAGTTCTGGGCTAAGACCAAGTGTCTGAGCCAGAGCTGCTCACCTGTGAGGTTAGGGGTCATTTTATAACTAAAACCCGTCTACTTTTATTAAATAACTAACAGGCCTTTGGGACACAGTGGAGGATAAGGTAGATAAATTTCCTGGCATGGTAGGACTCGAAACCTAGTAAGTACAAATAGACAAATACACAAGAAGAAGTGCCTGTGATCTGTGGGCTCTCTGAAGGGAGTAGCATTAGGGACAAGGGAAGGAGGGGGTTGGGAGCACCTCCTGGAAATCATGAAAGATGAGTAGGTGTTAGCCAGCTGAGGCCAGGGGAAAAGCCTGAAGGTAGTAGGAACATGCTACAAGTCCTGAGGGAAGAGACACATGGTGGATTTAAGGAACCCAAAGACATTCAGTAGGACCTGAACACAGAAGGAGCAGGTAAGAGTCTTATGATGAGATGGGAAGCCACATAAAAAAGACCAGCAGGACCCCTAGACAGGGCCACTACTCTCCTGCCAGTACCAACCGGTTCCCTGGCCCAGCGGCTCTATCTCACTTTTTGTCTCTGAAATGGCTTGCTTCTAGGAAAGTGGAAATTACCCCTAAAATTCTATTCGTTCCCTAAGCTAACTCCCGGTTGGTCCATTTGTAGTACTTCATTTGCATGGAGATCACTCCTGATTGGTTACTTCTCTCTCTCCTGATTGGTCCATCTCCCTCACTCCTGATTGGTTATTTCTCTCCCTCCTGATTGGTCCATTTCTACAAAGCTTGTTCCTAATTAGTCAACTTTTGTTATACCTTATTTGCATATGATGTTGCAAAGTGTAAACTGGCAGTCTATAAAAACTTGTGTAAACCTAAGCTGGGGTCCAGAGCTTGGAGTATTAACTCTTCTGGGCCTGCTGACTAATAAACCTGAGTTCTCCAACTCTCCATATGCTGCTTGCTCTCTCGCCGGGATCCAGGTTGCTGTCGCAACTAAGCTGTAACACCGAGCTGTAACACATTTTTCTGTAACATTGAGAAGCAGCTGGAGAAGGAGGGCCACAGCTTATCAAAGCAGCTGACGCCCCAACCCTGGCTGCCCTAGTCACTGATACAAGTCGTTGATGGGACAGGGTGAACACGACCCAGACTCCTAAAACACCCTCTCTTGTCCTAACAGGCTTTCTTTACTCACCTCTGTTGCCAACGCATTTCTTCTGCCCTTGCGGCTGCACCTCAAACACACTGTCAAAAATATTGCTCATTACAGTTGCCTTCGATCAGGTCTCCTTAAGCCTTTGTGCTCCCATAATCTAGAGTCTAGTTGAGTAGACTAATCTAGTTGAGTCAAGTCGAGCCTAGTTTAAAACGTAAAGCAGTCCTTGCTCAGAGCCCTCCAATGGCTCCCCGCCTTACTCAGAGGAAAAGCCAAGGCCCCACACAATTGATCACTTGCTTCCTCTGTTCCAGACTGGCTGGGCCTTGTGTGCCTGGAACACTCTTCCCAGGATCCCCATGGGTGCTCCCGTGCTTTCTTCAGGCCTTTGCTCAGGTATTACCCTCCTAGAGAGGTGTTCTGTGCCCACCTCTCCAAAAGGCAACTATTCTTGCCCACAACTCTGCATCCCTCCCACGTATACTCACTTTAAGTTTCTCCATAGCACTTATGACCTTCAGACTTACTGTTTATTGTGTGGTCCTCCCCCAGCGTAAGCACCATGAGTGAGAACAGAAGCCTTGTGTACTACTGCTTTCCCAGGGCCTGGAACAATGCCTGCACACTTGGTAAATATATTTTTAAAATATTTTTTAAACCTATTTTTGTGTTTGTTGGGGAGGGGAGGCAGGTAATTAAGTTTATTTAATTATTTAATGGAGGTACCGGGGATTAAACCCAGGACATTGTGCATGCTAAGCATGTACTCTACCACTGAGCTATACCCTGCCCGCTTAGTAAATTTTTTTTTAATGAATGACTATTAAGTGTACTAAATGAATGGATGGATGGATGGATGGATGGTCCTGTAGGAGGCAGAAAGAGGACGGATGGCCCTGGAGTGGTTCGTTTCAGCAAGGACAAAGGGCAATTACTTCTTTGTAACTGCAGGGACCGTCCAGAGACAAGGAACAAGATATACAGTTAAGCTTATGGACTGAAAGC
The DNA here is from genome assembly GCF_009834535.1 of Camelus ferus. Lineage (NCBI taxonomy): Eukaryota > Metazoa > Chordata > Mammalia > Artiodactyla > Camelidae > Camelus > Camelus ferus. Next base: position 96,654,812 of record NC_045696.1, read on the forward strand.
AATGGAATCAAAAGGGTAGTGAAGCTGGACTTAACCGTAAAAAAAAAAAAAAAAACTAGTAAGAGGATAAGAGGATATAAAGTCAGGGAAGGGAAAGCAGGAGGACTTAGGGACTTGAGGTGATGAGTGTTTGCTATATCTCCCCTTCCTCAAGGCAGCCTCTGCTGATTGCATAGCAGTGGCATTTAACATGCTTTGAGAAACCTTCTTCTGAAAGGAGCTTGTGGGAAAGGAGGGGGTTCTGACAGGTAGAAAGATGCCCTCATAGCTAACTGCTATTGTCTAAATGTTTGTGTCACCCCAAAAGTCATGTGTTGAAATCCTAATGCCCAGTGTGATGGTATTAGGAGGTGGGGCCTTTGGGAGATGCTTAGGTCACGAGGGTGAAGCCTCATGAATGGGATCAGTGTTCTTATAAAAGAGACCCCTCAGTGCTCCCCAGCCCCTTCCACCATGTGAGGACAGAGTAGAAACACAGAGGTCCATGAACCAGGAAGCAGGCTCTCATCAGACACCAAATCTGCTACCACCTTGATCTTGGACTTCCCAGCCTCCAGAACTGTAAGAAATAAATTCCTGTTGTTTATAAGCTGCCCTGTCTATGGAATTTTTGTTATAGCAGCCGGAACGGACTAAGACACTAATGTAGTCAGGCAGTCTTCATCAGCCCTCAGCAAGACTGCAGTTTTTTGCTATTGTTCTTCTACTCTGAATGAGAACAATGCTCAACAAAAGCACTCTGAAAACCCTACACTTTCTTCCCAAACAGAGCAGTATCTTATAGCATGGTTCAAATATTCTGCATACAAATAAGAAGACTGCACCAGGCAAAAATTTACTCTTGCCTTTCTCAAAGTAGCCATATTCATGGCAGTCTTCAGAGAGAAAATGGCAAATAGAAAGGGAGACAAAATACCAAATGATTACAACAGAGAGTAATGATATAATATGATATACTTTTGATAGGAAAAAAATGTTTTAAATCTACTTACACTGGAAGCACCTAAAACATTATTTTATAGATCATAGAAATAATATTATTTCCTAAACAAAACTATGTGCTCTTATATGGAAACAACCTACGTGTCCATCAACATAGGAGTGGATAAAGATGTGGTATATATATAAATGGAATATTACTCAGCCATAAAAAAGAAGGAAGTAATGCCATCTGCAGCAACATGGATGGACCTAGAGATTATCACACTAAGTGAAGTAAGTCAGACAGAGAAAGACAAATATTATATGATAGCACTTATATGTGTAATCTAAAGAAATAGTACAAATGAACTTATTTACAAGACTGAAACAGTCACACAGACATAGAAAACAAACTTACGGTTACCAGAGGGGAAGGAGGTAAGGGATAAACTAGAAGAATAGGATTAATAGATACATACTACCACATATAAAACAGATAGCAAGGATGTGTTGCATAGCATAGAGAACTATATTCAATATCTTTTAATAATCTAGAATAGAAAAGAACTGAAAAAAGGAATATATATAAATATATACAAAAAACTGAATCAATTTGAAAGTAACAATATTGTAAATCAACTATACTTCAATTTAAAAAAAAAACTATGTGGTCTTAAAAAATAAAATACAAGATCAGTTCTCAATAAGAAACTTAAAATATATATATTTATAATGTAATAAATATAATAACTGAACTTTATCTCAAAATAGCCCATGAAGTAGGCAGATCAGGGGTCTCAGATGCAGGACTGAGGCTCAGCAAGGTCAAAGTTCCACAGTTAGTGAGGGTGGTGCCTGGCTTTCAGATCCCAAGCCCCCAACTCCAGTGAGGCACTGGGAATAAGGGAAGGGGAAACATTAAAAGGCCCAGCATTATTTTGCCTCTGAATGACCAAAAAAGGAGAGTGATTCCATCATGGGGAAATAAAAAATTGTTCTTTGTAGAGTAAGTGGACCCAAGGGAAAGAGATTCCTAAGACTTTCAAGAAGGCCTTAACAAAGTACCTCTAAATAAGGGACACTGTAAAATTAATTCACCACACAGTTGAGAAAATGCCAGAGTCACAGAACCGCGCTGGGGGCAGGCAGCTCAGAATAAGCACTTTTTCCCTTGCTCTCTCCCAGCCCCCATCTCAGCCCACATCCTGACTCCCATTCTGCTCTCTGAGGACCCTGGAAACAAACAAACTTGCCTTTTCTCAAACAAGTCACTTCCCATATGCAGAAGTGGCCGGCTGAATGTCATGACCTCTAGGATCCTTCCCAGCATCAAAATGCTTTGATTGCCCAGAAAATGGTTGGGCTATTTTTTTAACCCATTGATCTTATTTGTACCTGGACATCACACACACTGGCCGGTGCCGGCCCCTTTCCTACCCTGGGCACGCTGGAATGCTTCTGAATGCTTTTCACTCTCCTCTCCAAACACCCACATTTTACCCTTCCTTCCAAAGCAGCTCAAATGTCCTCTCATCTGTGCTCCTGACTGCTCTGATAACCTGCAAGAGCGCTTCTTCCAACAACATTCCATGGATTTTTTTCTCAGATTCCCTGGAGTGCAGGGCAATTTCGTGCCTCTTGCCTGCCTTGTTCTGCCCCAGTGCCTGAGAGCTTGCCGGACTCTGGCCCCTGCACAAGTACTGTTGGTGGGTTGTGAGGGCAGGGACCACGCCTCTCCTACTCACTGCCAGAGCCCAGCACCCAGCAGAGGGCTGGCTCACAGTCCTCAATGAACATTGGTTTGATTTGAGAATCATAAAATAGTGCTTAGTGATCCTAGACACTTCACTTCTCACTTTCTGCTCCCTTGGGAGCCCTGTAAAAGTCCCTGGGCTGGAAAACTCAAGGCTGTAAGTCTCTGAGGCCAGGAAACGACCTGATCCTCACAGGTGGACCTCAGTATTATTTCAAGCCGGTCTGATGCTTACAGCCAGGCCATTTAGTTCTCCTGTTGAATAGAAATATTCTCTAAAAATAGCAACCTCACATAAGGGGCTACAGCCTAGAATGTTTGTGCCCCCTTAAAATTCATACATTGAAACGTAATCTCCAATATGATGGTTCTAGGAGGTGGGGCCTTTGGGCAATGATTAGGTCATAAGGACAGAGCCCTCATGAATGGGATTAGTGCCCTTATAAAAGAGGCTCAAGAGAGTTCCCTCATTCCTTCTGCCATGTGAGGACATGTCTAAAAGACAGAGGTCTATGACCCAGGAAATGGGCTCTCACCAGATACCAGACTTGCCATTGCCTCGATCTTGGATTCCCCAGCCTCCAGAACTGTGAGAAATAAACTCCTGTTGTTTATAAGCACCAGGTCTATGGTATTTTGTTACAGCAGCCCAAACCAAGTAAGGCACAGGGTTACTGTGATGCCATGATAAAATGAAACAAAACAAAGCCACTTCATAATTTTGTTTAAGCACAAACAAAACTAAGGTCACTGTTCCACCACAAAATACCCCATCACAGAATAACCCACTTTCTGACAGCATCCAATTCAGAGCAAAACCCTGCTTCTTAGACCCTCTCCCAATTCATCCAACCAAAGAGTAAATCCTGTGTTAGTTTCTTTCTAACATCCTCTTACTAAGACACCTTGCTGTAACAGTTGTAAACCCAACTTATTTAACTACACATGTATTCTTGGTGGCCTTTGGCAAAATGCTCTGATAGTTTAGGCAGTCATTTCACAGTTATTGATATCCACAAACATCCTAGGAGTAAGTAGTAAGTATTATTATTTCCAGCTTATACCCAGGGAAACTGAGGCTGAAAGATGTAAGGTGATTTAGCAGAGATCATATAAGGGGACTTCTAAGTCTCACCCTGGTCATTTAATATTACGGTCAATCCAGATCCTTTTCACAACACCCAGATGTCCTACTCAACCACACAGAATCTCAGTTGGCTTCCTTTACCTTAGAGGTGAAGTAAACAGTAGGACACAACCCCTTCCACCAGGAACACTTCTCAGATTTGAGGGGCTTTTAAAAGGAAGCTGAACTATAGAATGAAGTTGCATCTCCCAGTCTGAGTAGTAGATAAACAGATGTCCAATATATTATTCTGTATACTTTTCTGTGTGTATACAAATATTTTACACAAATTTTAGTAAGTATTAAACCATGCAGGACCCTGCGGGGCCCTCCCAGGTACAAAAGCTCTTCTGTGCCCTCTGTGTCTTGTTTGTAGAAAAAGGCTTCAATCTCCTAGGGGCCTTCCTTGAGTCACAAATGCCTGGCTCAAGAACTCTATGGAAAGCATGGAGACATGTGGTGACAAAAACAGCAGTTAGGTCTAGACAGTTGGTAACACTTTAAACAGGAAATCAGCCATACAGCAGTCAGAGAATCTTTCATTTCTCCTTGAAAGACATAGGTAACAGTATCTGAGACATATTCTTGAGTTGTTTTGCAGATCCTACAACTGCCACCAGAAGGAAAAAGCTAATTGTGTGTTGACCAGACTGTAGCTATGACATAAACTGCTCCCTCTTGAGCAGCACTGAGTCTACGGCTAGCACAATTCCACGTACTGGCCTCAAGGACTGGGACTAAACCAACGCTAGAGCTGAGATTAACTGCACTTAAAACAATCAAGATGGCACTAACCAGAACAAAGTATGACCAGTTTGAAGATGACTATTGGAGCTGACTGTGCTGTTCTGCACGTAGCCCCTGCCTGCACATCCTTGAAAGCCTTCCTTTAAAAGCTCTTGCCCGCTGACTGGCAACTGGGAGATAGTTTGGGGGATGCTAGTTTGCCATCTCCCCAGGTTGTTAGCTTCCTGAACAAAATATCCTTCTTTTTCCACCAACCCTTGTCTCTCAAAACACTGGCTTCTGAGCCAGCAGCCCAACCTGAGTTCATTTCCAGTTTTCGAGGGTAACAAGTACAAGGAGCTGAAAACAAAGGCCCAGAAAGATGCAGGTGATGCCTAGGTGGCCAGATGCCTCAGACTTCCTCCACCTTTAGGACAGATGGATGAAACAAGCATCAAGCAGGCCCTGGACCAGACTAAGGCACTTCTCTCAGGTGCAAAATGCAAGGGGGCGCCAAAAATCTCATAATCAAGATAAATAATATTTAAGGCAGTAGTTTTTTTTTTTTTATCAAATTTACAAACTACGACCAAGGACTGGTGCCAGTTTTTGTAAATAAAGTTTTATCATAAGTTTCAACAGGCATCTGTCCACTCCAAAACCAAACTCCAGCTCAGCAACACCAAGTGGCCTTATGGGTGTCCACCTCTAGTAGCCACTCCCCTACCCAACTCCAAAAAAAAAAAAAAAAAAAAAAAAGACTGACTTTACAATAGTTTATAATAAACTTAAATGGAGTATGACCTATAAAAATTTTCAATGTTGTACACCTGAAACTAATATAATATTGTGAATCAACCACATCTCAATTTAGAAAAGATTTTTTTTTTTTAATTGAAAAGACTGGCTCCAAAGGAATCGAGAGAAATTGAAAGGGGAGATAGATAGTCCCCGCAGACTGCTAGGATTCTCTGAGACTCAAGAGAGCAGTGCGAATGAAGCTTGCAGGAGTCCTAGCTTCGCCTGGCAGCTCTCTTCCCCTCCTCCCCTACGCCCCTCTCCCCGCCCAGGGGTTCTGCGGCTTTAATCTCGAGTCTGGGGGCCGAGCGGCAGGCGGTCGCCCAGGGAGACGGACGCACAAAAGGGTGCCGGCTCGCCCCTAAGCTGGGACCCGCCGGTGTCCGCCGCGCTAGCCGTGATCCCGCTTCCCGCCCGCCTTGGCCAACATGTACTCGCATGGCAGCTTCAGAAAGCCTGAGAAGGACGAGGACCAGGAGGAGAACGAGGACGAGGATGTTACGGACGAGAAGGAGGAGGAGGTGATGGAGGAGGAAGAGGAGGAGGAGGAAGAGGAGAAGGAGGACAAGGAGGCTGCGGACGTGGAGGGGGAGCTGGAGGTCCATGGGAAGCTCAGCGATGAGTTCTGGAAGTTTTTGGAACTCGGTGAAGGCAATGAGGAGGACCAGAGAGCCTTTCGCCCCCGCTTAACCAGCGTCATCAGCCCCAGCCTGAGCCCGACGCCGCCGACGCTCAGCCCGACGCAGAGCCTGACGTGGAGCCAGACCCCGCCAGACAGCGAGAGCACGCCCTCCACCATCTTCTCCCAGAAAAGTAGCGCCCCCCCCCCCCCCCCCCGTCCTGGAAGGCGTCCCTGTCCCTGGGGGAGAGCTGGTCCAATTAGGTCCAATTACTCCCGTACACCTGGGTGTCTATTTCCACTACACCACTTCACACACACTCCTATCTCAGTCCCTTCTGTCAAAGACACTGAAATCTTTTGCTGAGTGGTTATGATGGTTCACAATTTAGGATAAAGGTGAAACGCCTCATAAAACTGGAAACAGGCAGTGCTGTACAGAGGGCTCATTTTATAACACTTACGTCTACATTAATACAGTGATCGAGTCCTCTCATTCTCTGCCCCTCCTCCCACGTGCCACTCCTGCAGTAGAAGTATTGCCTTAAAGGTATTGTGCTACTAAAACAGTCCTGTAAAAAACAATTCACTTTTGTGCTTAATTTCCTGTGCTGAAACCACTCCAACCACTTTCTTAAAAAAGTGAGGCAGAGCAGTTACTTTGATAGGTTTGTCAATCTTCCAGTACTGATATTTGGGTCAGGATCACTCTTTGTAGGAGCGCATGTGTTGAGGGTGGGGGGAGGAACTGTCCGCAGGGTAGGATGTTTAGCAACATCCCTGGCGTCTACTTTTGACTATGCCATTAGCCATGCCTGGCTTTGTGACACTCAAAAATGCCTTTAGACATTGCCAAATGTCTACCGGTGGCAAAACTGTCCTTTAGAGAACCACTGATTTAAAGGGAATGGGTAAATTGTTTAATGTTTCATTCAACAGGTTTTCCTAAAATATTTCAGACATTTAGGAAAGACATATCTGAAGTGAATTTTGATAGGTAAGAAAATGTTTTCAATTTTTATATTATTATGTTTTGAATGATGATGCTTACTTTTTGGATAAACATGTCAGGAAGTAGAGCAAAATCATCCAGAGTATTTATAACCAATTTATTCAAAAAGTTTTGTTTTGTTTTGTTTTTAAATCTACACTGGTAGACATTTTGGAGGAGACAGAGTCCCTACCCATCTCTGGCTTAATTCCTACCTGGAGAGATGACATGTCTATTGATTAGTATAACATATCATAACGGTATGCTATGTAAGTGCTATGAAACTTTAGGATGTTAAGTCTCTATTGGCTAAATTCAAGAGTGATCAGGGACACCTGTGGAGAATGGACAGTACGATCCTTTCTTTTTCTTGTTGTTCTTGCTATTAGCCTTCAAACACTTTTAACCATAATAGGAAGACACGAGAGAAACACCTTTTGGAACATCTTTATAAATCTTCCCTGAAATCTCACGCCAAATATGAGTCCACAATCTCATGTTATTATTCACCTAAGTTTTGCTTTTATAAGCAATTTTTAGGCAGAAGGAGAATTGTTCTGTCCCACTCATGTGTTTTTATTTATCCTTTAAATTCAACATTTTAATAAAAGATTATATAGATGGTTAAAACATTAAAGTATACAAAGGTATAAAATTTAAACTCTCCATTCCCTTCTCCACTCCCTACTCCCACTCACTCCAGTTAACACACCGTTAACTTTGTTTCTAGTATAATTTAAATAGCATATTGTCATTCCTTGATTTATTTTGACATAACTGTTGACTTCCCATCATGAAAGCTAATCAATGTAACTCATTCTACTTCCCTCCTCTTCAGTTTTGGTAGGTAGATTATTTTTAGTTTTTCTAACCTTAGGACTTTAAAGTATTTAAACCTCTACTTCTTGATTCATGAATTTTTGTGACTGTTAACTCTATTTTGAAAAATTAACACCTTAATGCCTTTCTATTAACTTCCTTCTATCTCTCCTCTCCCCTTTTCTCTCCCAATTAACAATAAATTGTATAACAAACTTCATTAAAATGTATAATATATATTCATGTAAAGACATGTTACTTTGCCCGGTTTTATTATGTTTGTATGTTTTGTAATTATAATTAGCTTAGTGCTTTGTGTACAGATTGAATCTAAAAATTGAAAGCCAATAACCAATACTCATAATTTTATGCTAAGAACCAAAGTGACTACATTCAAGCACAAGAAAATGCAATTCTATGTCTGTAAAATTTGGTTCCTAAAAGAACTTTTCAACTCTCAGTTTGGCCATACATTCTTGATTTCCATATTTCTTTCTTTTAGCTGGAGAAACTCCTCAGGTTATTATTTCGTATCAATCTCATGGGTAGTCAATTTCTGAGTTCTTACCTGTCTTGACATTTCTTCCTTTTGCCGTCATATTTTATTAATAATATAACCTGGCATAAAGGAATAGGTTTAAAACCATTTTCCCGCAGAATTCTGAAGACTGCTTCGTTGCCTTCTAGTATCCAGTACGACTGATCAGTCTGCTTCTCACACCCTTCTGATATTTCACTATTTCCTCCCTTTCGTTGTCTCTATTCTTTCCTTCGGAACGCCTGCTGGATAGCTGTTGGACCGCTTGGATATCTTCAAGATTTTTGGTGTTTACATGCTACTCTGCTGCCTTTGTACAGAATTTTTAATTTGGGGGTTCATACTTGTAATTTCCAAGAACCAGTTCTTATTCTCTGATTATTGCTGTTCAAAATAGTTGTGTGTGTACGTGTTTTAATATCTCTTCTGGGGTACTCTTTTATTGTTTAAATTTTTTAGAGGGTACTCTTATACTTAAATTCTCCTTTGTTCTTTGAATTTCTTCTTTTTTCTTTCAGGACCAGTCGTTCTGTTTATCTTGCCCTTTCTTCGTGCTACTGATTGTCTTTAAGTCACTGGTAATCCTTGGTCATCCATTTGTATTTATCGATAAATGACTGGTAGGTAGCTAACACGGGGACCCTCTGCAGCTAAGCAGTTCCGTTTCCTTAAAGGGCTGGCAGGGGAGGGTGGTCCGTGAGTCCTGCGTGGGGGGGGTGGGGGTGCGGGGCGCGTCACGGCGGCTTCCGGGGCGGGGGCGTTGGCAGAGGCACCGCAAGCAGAAAACCCCCCGTACTACTAGAGTTAGCCTGCGGACGCTTTACTGTGTGGTTGGAGTTCCTTACGCATTTCTTTCCTGGTGGACTGCCCCTTCCTCCTTTCTCACCCAAGCCTGTTGGGCCGTTTCTGAGCCCCTCATCCTGTGCTCTGCAGCTCTTTCAGACCTAAAACCTCCCCAGAAAGACTGCCCACTCTTTTTAGAAAACAGTTCTGTGGGCTTCATCTGGAAATAAAAACAACTGCTGCCAACGCCAGCTGTTCCATGTTCACTCCTTGAACTACTCTGATGACAGTCCGCAGCCTCCTTCTCTCTGCATTTGGTCTTGTCTAGGCTAGGAGCTCCTCTGAAGTTCCCTTGGGAAGAACTTCACTTATTATCTCTCTTATCTTGAGCTCTGGTGGTCTCTGCTCTCGTTTTCCATCAGCCTGAGGCCACTTATTTTCTTCCTTTTAAGGTCTTCTTCAGTATTACTTGTCTACTGATGACCCCTTTCTTGTTTTCCAGGGCTACTCTTTGTGTGTGTTTAAGTGTTTGTTAGTAAGATCTTGGAAAGGAACAGGAGAATTATGTGCTCAGGTGCCATCTTGACCTGGACTTCCTATTACATGGGAACCTCTCTTTCCTAGATCAAATTCTTAATTTCTCCTCATAAATATTCCTAAGAAGATACTTCTTTTATATTTCAAAGCATTCTCTGGGTGAGTTTGGTGAGATTCTATTTTTAAGAAAATCCCTCCTAAAAAGTCATAAAAATGCAACCAATGTTGGCTCAACCTCTACCTTTAACTGCCCCATTACTATTTTGATTAAAAATGGGGCAAACTTTAGGAGGCAGATGAATGCAAAGAAAACACAGGTTTTGGAATCAACCAGGCCTGGGCCCTTCTGCATCAGCCATGCCTGATTTTGAAAGAGGTCCCTAGAGCCCCAGTTTCCTTGTCTGTGCGAAGGAAATACTAATTCCCACCTCAATTCATCTTTGTAAAGATAAATGAAATAATGTGAGTAAAGCACATGTATCTACTGTTGTATCTACTACTACACAGTAAGTTCTCCGTAAATGTTAATTTTGTTCTTATCCTCAGTTATCTGCTGTTTTTACATAGAATTTCAGAAACAATCTATGGTGTTGGTTTAAGGAAGGCAAAGAGACCTAGATGAGTAATGTATTGATTTTGTTACCCATTGAATTGGGAAAAGACTCAAACATAAAATGTTGTCTAGGGACTGATCTTCAGTGTTCCTTTACTCTTGGTCCCATAACTTGTTGCCCTGGGAGGTCAGAGAAATAGGACTCCCCCCAACACTTGCTCAAGTGGCTTATGCAGAGGAGTTCTCCACCCATTACAGGACACAGCCATTTCAGAATTAAAACACCCTACAAAACACACAATGTGCCAAGGAACAAAGCATCAAAAACGTAAGGTGGAGACTAAGAGAACTAAGAAAGGTGAAAAAGTAACAATCCTCAAGTTGACTCTATTATTTGGAAAATTTGTGTTTGATCATTTTAGAAGAGCCAGCAAACTGTGGCAAAAAAATTAAAATTCAAAGAGGCAAAGGCACTTGAAAAGCATTAGTTATTGTTCACTTGTTACCAGTAATAGTCATTTTAGCTAGTAAAAGTCAAAACATTCCTGCTTCTTGTCATGCCACAGTAACTCAAATAACTGATTAAACTACTTGCAGAAAAAATACAGTTGCTTAATTACAATGCATTTAACTTCAGCCCTTTAAAAAAAAGCCTGGATTATTATAAAGCTATTTTTAAATGAACAATATGTTCTAATTTAAATTCAAGTAACTGTTTAAACATACATACCATCATCACCACCACCACCACCAACAGACATACACAGAGGGGTAGTAATTTACTCCCTGAGGGAAATAATATGGTATTTGGAGTCTCCAAGATTTAAAAAAGGAGTATTATGCAAAGAACAGATGTGACACAAATACATTGTGCCTGATTTTACTGAAGACGTAAGAATGGAAGAAAATATTTTAAAGAAAAAAGAAATCAGGATCTTCTATGAACATCTGTCATTTGATTGTCAAATGTACTATAATTAGAAGAACCGCTAACAACTGTATAGGTATACCAAAAACTAACATCTTCTCTAAATTTCAGGACTACCCGTCACAGTTTGTATCTAAGAAACCCAATGTCAGTACAAACAGAAGAAAGTTGGCTTCAAGAATTGTATAGCACAGAGCAGCTGCGTGAGTAGTTTGGTTTGGGAGATGGGATTGCACGTTGGAAAGAGCCCTGGTGTAGGCAGCCATCAGAGCTAGGTTTGAGTCCCAGTCCTGACACAAACTAACACTGTGACCATTGGACAAGTCACTTAACCTCATTGCCTCTGTTTCTTCATCTGTTGCCATAATAATCCTTCTGTCACAGGGCTGTTATGAAGATCAAAATAAGAGTTAATATTTAAATTCCTTGGCACTGAGATTTTAATAAATGGTAGCATTTGTGTTCACATCAAGAAGTAATCTGCCATCGGGGGGTGGGTATAGCTCAGTGGTAGAGTTCATGCTTAGCATGCATGAGGTTCTGGGTTCAATCCCCAGGACATCCATTAAAAAAAAGTAAATGAATAAATAAAACTAATTACCTGCCCCCTCCAAAAGAGAAAAAACATTCCTTTAAAAAATAAAATAAAAATTATTTAAAAAGAAAAATATAATGTAAACATTAAAATCTTAACTGATCCCAATATATTCCTCAGAGGTAATCATTATGAATAGCCTTTCCTTTCACCTTTAATATTTGTTTTATGTTATGTCACTTATTCATCAGATGTTTCCTGAGCACACACCACATGCCAAGCACCTGTCATAGGTCAGTTTCCTGTTCTAGGGAAACAGCAATGAACAAAGCAGACAAACCCCCGTCTCAGTGATCTTCCATAAAAAGTGTGGGAGGTGGAGGTGACAGTGAGATAAATAATACACAAAAGAAGTAAATATATAAAACATTAGATGATGTAGTGCTAAGGGGGAAAATAAACCAGGGAGAGGGATGGAAAATGCTGGGCAGATGGGTGCAAGCTTACATGGGACACTCAGGGAAATCCTCACCGAGAAGGTGAAATACTTAAGTAAAGACCTCAAGGAGGCGAGAGAGCCATGATGATCTCTGGTGGAAGAGTGTTCCGGGCACAGGGAAGAGCAAGTGCTTCCTTCTAGAACAAGGCGGCAGCCAGTGTGGCTGCAGTGGAGTAAATAAGGAGGTGACTCCTAGGGGTAAGGTCAGAGAGACAATGAGGGCCAAATCCTGTTCAATGGAAATGAAACGGGAAGTCACTGGAGCATTCCCACAGAGGAGTGAAGCGATCTAACATAAAAACTAAACATAAGATGTACAATTAATATTAAATATTACCATAATATTAAACCTAATATTAAGATTTTAATTATTCCCAAATGAACCTATATAGTCAGTATAATTGTGACACAGTTTTTCAGTGGGATTTGACAAGTTGAGGCTTTGGTCTTGCTTTGTAGCATTAAAAGGTGAAATGAGACATTTTCAAATGTTTAAGAGTTCATATGAGCAGACATGGATTGGAGCTGGGCAGCAACAAACCAGAAGTGGTTAGGAGCACTCCACAGACAAGAGCTAAGGAGAGGTTTCCATAGAGAAGACAAGGGGGCAAAGCAGGGAAAGCATTTGATTGGCTATTGCTCAAGGATGTATTACTTGGGGAAAGCCCGGTTGGCTGTTTGTGATTGGCTGTCCTCAACCTTGAGGAACTGACTCTGGCTTTGGTTCTGCCTTGCTTCCAATTTGGCTGCCGAGGCATTAGGGCCACCTCATCTAATGGCCTCCCCGTTTGATTACTTTGACAGCAGGAACCTGGTGTACCTTTTCACATTTTTCAGATTATCTTTTATGTGCTTTTTTCATATAGGACTCATATGCAACTCTCATTAGTTTATTCTTAGGTATTTTATAGTTTTTTATTGATGTAACAACTAGAATCTTTTTTCCTATATTTCCTAGTTGGTTATTGTTAGTTTATAGGAATACTATTAATTTCAATGTATTAATCTTGTCTCTGATCCCCATTACTGAACCTTCCTATTCTAATAGTTTATCAGTTGAAAGTCTACTAGATAACTACATTTCCTGTGAATAACAGCAGTTTTATCTCTTCTTTGAATTTTTTACTTAGCAGAGTATCCACGTCAGCAAAGATTGATCTAATTCTTTGAAATGACTGCACAGTATCCCCTTATATACATACAGTTACAGTGACGTATGTAATACATCTGATTGTTAGATGTTTCAGGGCTGTTTGGTTTGGTTTGGTGTCTTGACCTCTTCCCTATAACGAACGATGCCTTCATGAAAATCATTGTTCATTCTTTATTTTTCATACCTGTGCTGGCATCTCTGTCTGACAAGATGCCTAAAATGATTTTAAATTTCTTCAGATGCTGCTTCACATAGGAAGTGTGTCATCTTCTGAAGCCCATTTCTTTCTCCAGCGCCAGCCCTGGCTGTGCAGGTCCACCCCTTCCCTTTACCCCTGGCCTACTGTAGGTGGTTCTGATTGGATTTGCATCATTCCAGTCCTGTGCGTCTAACCTTCTAGATAGACATTACTCAAAGTGGCTTGTGTGTTGATGATTGTCTTCCCCATTTCCAGTATTGCCCTGGAATCTGCAGAGGGAATTACCCAGATGGTTTAGTTCACTGTCTTAAACTGGACCCCGCCAACCCCTGCTCCAGCATTCTTCTCCCTGAAAAATATTTTACAGAATAATAGTCATAAACTAGATAGAATAGTACTTTTAAAAGGCAGAAAACTAGAAGGTCTGCAAACTATGATTATAATCAAGTAAAATATGCATTCGTGTAGTATCCTAAGGCTAGAAAGCAGCAAGGAAACATCTCTTAATGTGCTACATTAGTGGTGAGTCTCCTCTGTTTGTTACTTACTGTTGATAAAATGCTATTTGGGGCAACAAAAAAAAAATTAAAATATAAAACAAACACAACAAGGTCACTTATTTTTCCTAGAGGCATATATTCTTTTATATTAAGCTCCTTTCCTCCTTTGTCAGGAGAGATGACAAATGTACACTCTTTTTGCAGAGAAGGAAATGCCCTCTGTGAAGAAGGAAGATGAACCTGAAAATCTAGCTTCTAAGTTAAGAGGTAACTGGATGTCTGGCATCATCCCCTCTGCTAACAACAGCAACCTGCCCTGAGGGAGCCAGCCTTAACTTGAATGGTGCCCAGCCCCTTTAGAAAAGAGCTTCCCTCAGAATACGTACAAGAAGGTGGTTAACGTAGGGTTTCAGGGCATTTAGACTGTGCGTGCTGTGTTTGTGAGAGAGAGAGAGAGAGGGAGAGGGAGAGGGAGAGAGGGAGAGAGGGAGAGAGAGAGAGAGAGAGAGAGAGAGAGAGAGAGAGAGAGAGAGAGAGAGAGAGAGAGAGAGAGAGAGAGAGATGGGCTAGGATCTTCAAACTAGAGAAAATGGAACACACTGCACAACAGTTTTAAACTTTCCTTCTAAATCTATCCTTTTTTTCTTCAGCAAAATGGGTAATTAATCCAGAAGAGCCAAAACTAAGTATTTTATGTGAGCTGGAGGTAAGAAATATTTATCAGTCCATCTAGTACACTGTACTCATAGTAAAAATCACTTACTCAATTTTTTTTTTCTCTCTCTCTTAAATTTAGTTTAAGGAAGACTTCATAAAACTCTTTGAGCCTTCTCTGAGAACATTACCCAGCGTCGGGCCACCACCCATTTTGACATTCAAGCAAGAGAGTTCCAATTTAGGCATTAAGTTCAAGGTGATTTTCATTCATATTATTATTTTTTTAATTTTTACTGTAATTAATGGTAAAAAGTTACATTATGAATTGCACAAAAGACAGTGAACGTATCTTTAAAAAAAAGGCAAAGGGGGTGGGTATAGCTCAGTGGTAGAGCACATGCTTAGCATGCATGAGGTCATGGGTTAAATCCCCAGTACTTCCACTGAAAAATGATGATAAGTAAATAAACCTAATTATCTCCCCCCACCCCCCAAAAAGCCAAAGAGCTCATGTACATGGAATGGCCCTTACACAGGGTGGCTGTATCCATTTCCTAGGGCTGCTGTGACAAAGTACGACAAACTATGTGGCTTACAGTGATAGGAAAGTATTGTCTCACAGTTCTGAAGGCTGGAAGTCCAAAATCAAGGTGTTAGCAAGTCCAGCCTAGAGGGAAGAGATCCTCCTTGCCTCTCCCAGGTGTCCGGTAGCAGCCGGCAATCCCTGGCTTCCTTGGCTTGCAGCTGAGTCATTCGGGCCTCTGCCTCGGTTGTCCCAGCAGGCTCAGTGTGTCTGTGTCCAAATGTCCCTCTTCCCCAGCGATACCACATTAGTGGTGATTAGTGCCTGCCCTCATGACCTCATCTTACATCTGCAGAGACCCCTTTCTAATAAGGCCACAAGTTCCAGGGGTTAGGAATTCAACCCATAAGAGTGGCCATAAAGCCTGGACATGTACATGAACATTAGCTGTATTTGATCACACTAAGTGACCAACTGACATCTGCATTCCATGGGCGAGGGAGGGGTCACCTTAGTCATTCCAACAGGATGCACATCGCCCTGCTTCTCCAGCAGGGCGAAGGACTGACTGATGGTATGATTACGTCCAAACTTGGACAGCATGGCCATGTGCAGAGAGCTGCACACCCCCCAGGTGGGAACCTCCTTGATTACTCTCTGGGGTCCCCTACAGGTGCAGGCTTCTTCACTGAAAATAACAGACACCAATCATTCGAGGCAGGGCGTCACAGACGTGTGTGCAGGAGTTGACGGGAATGCTGTGGGGGTGCCCCGAGGTGGTTGCTGTTCATTGCCATTTTGTGCAGCACACTGAACTATGCAATTATAACATGTGGTGACACATTAAATACATCTCATTGCGTGATGAGTCAGCATTTACTGTTCATATTTGCCCAGGGTTCTAAATTTTATGGTCACCTTCCAGACTGCAGGCTGAAATTCTTTCTTCAAACACAACACCTTCCTTTTTCTGAAGCACAAAGGCTTATATCCAGAAAGTTTCTTGAGCTTTCTTCCCCTGATGCCCAGAGATGGGCCTGAATACGAGGAAGGCCTTGTGGCCTTTCTTGCCCTGAGTCGTCCCTGCACTGGCCCCTGGGCAGGGTTGACGCCGCCCGCATCCCGGACAGACCTTTCAGGTCTTCTGAGATGGGCCTTGACACTGGTCAAGTTCAGGGGTGGCAGCAGCCACGCCCTCTTGAGGTGCAGATTCCAGCCCCACTAGTGATTTTTTGAAGTATCTCCACTTGCTTTGCCCCATGTGATGGGGTAAAGGGACCATGGACGGAGTTCACCACCAAGATGCTGGTGTGGGACAGGCTATAGCTGGCCAGGCACTGCCAAGTTCTGTGTGCCCGCTCCATCATTTGGTAGATCCTAGATTCATCCCCACCATCCCTGTATTACAAGGCTTTCCTCCCTAAGGGTTCTGTTTGCAGAGATGTGCAGTACTTACTACTGGGTGGTTTCAGTGACCTAAAGATATTGGACATTACTCTGGGGTTCCTGGCCATCTCAGTCACCCTTTGGCCCCAGGTGGCCATTTTGCCAGTCCCAGAGAATGGCTTCCATGGCAATATAGATGCCCTGGTAATTTCATGACCTGCAAGTCACGTCCTGGGTCTTCTCCTGGAGGCCTGTGCCGAGGCTTGGCTGCTCACCTGCCCAGGAGCCTCCGCAGTCACAGCCATGACCTCAGATCACTAACAGGGCCGTGGTGCATCCACCCCGCACCGAGTCACCTGTGCCCCTCACGCCCCGTCTCCTCTTGCTTCCCTCGGCTTCCCTTCCCCCTCCTGGATTACCTTCACAGCACAGCCAGGAGAATTCAGTGACTCAGCTGGGCCTCCCTTGAGAAAGGATTCTAGTTTATTTTAGAAAGTGGACCATTGTAAATAGTGCCAACATAGTCATGTCACAACTGTTTCTTATCTGACACTTCTTGAAAGAGTATATGGTATTCAAACACCTGAGACCATTTACACAAAGTCAAGTATGTGTTGTCCTCTGTCTCCCACATCTGGTCACACACTGTACATCCCCCTCAACAAGGGACCCTGATGTCAACAGTGAAGTCATTTCTGCAACATTCTTCTTACACCAAGGAGGCAGCCCAAGGACTCACGCAGCTCCTAGGGGCTCAGCGGGGCCCTGGTGAGCTGCACCGGAGAGGGGCCCCCAAACCACCTCGGCCTCCTCAGTCCTTACCAGCCCTTGACTAGAAGTGATGTCTCATCACTGGAATATACAGATCTTGCTGGTCTGGTGCCTTCTAGCAGAGGACCTCAGCCCCTGAAAGCTCCCTCCCGACTGCTTCTGGGAGCCCTCATGGGCTGACAAGAGTTCTCAGGTAGGTCTGTACCGCCCTCACCCCACTGTCGTTGGACCGGACACTCGCTGGCCCTGCCCAGGGCCCTGGCTGCTACTGCTCTGAGAGGTTCTGGGCCTCCTTGTGGGCATGTCTTCATTTTTTTTTCTCCTCTCTGAAGGAAGAAGAGGAGGAGGTATCACCCAAGTGTGAATTCTGCGGGAGCGACCTAAGAACATTTCTTTCCAGTGTGGATGTTTCCTCTGACTACAATAACTCTGAACTAGCAGAACATGTAAGTTCTAAAGCGGGTTTACTGAGGAAACAGTGTCATTTTTAAACTCTGCTTTTAAATAGATGTGGTATTTTCTTCTGCATCTTTCCCCGTGTTGCCATCCTGAAAAGGGTTATGTGTTAGTGGTCGGGGGACTGCAACTCATACGCACAACGGGATCCCATTTCACACACACTCGGATGGCTAGAACCAAAAAGACAGATAATAACAAGTGTTAGCAAGGACACAGAGAAACTGGAACCCTCATACACCGCTGAAGGGGAACAGAAAATGGTGCAGCCGCTTTGGAAAACAGTCTGGCAGTTCCTTGAAAAGTTTAACACACAGTTACCATATAACCCAACAAACAATCCATTCCTAGGTATTATAAATACCCAAGAAAATTGACAGCATATGTCCACACAGAAACTGGTACACAAATGTTCACAGCAGCATGATTCATAACAGGCAAAAGGTGAAAACACCCAGATGTTCATCCACAGATAAATGGGTAGATAAACGGGGAGGGTCCACACAATGAACTATTACTCAGCCATAAAAAGGAATGAAGTGCTTATACATGCTACAGTATAAATAAAAACATTATGCTTGAAAACATTATGCTAAGTGAAAGAAGAACCACATGTCATATAATTCCATTTACATGAACTGTACAGAATAGGTGAATTTATAGAGACAGAAAGTAGGTGAGTGGTTGCCAGGGGCGGAGAGGAGAGGAAGACAGGGAGGGACTGTTAATGGATACAGGTTTCATGTTCTAAAATTGATTCTTGTGATGGTTGCACAATTCAGTAAATATACTAGAAACCATTGAATTGTACACTTTAAATGAATTGTATGGTATGTGAATTATATCTCAATAAAGCTGTTACCAAAAAATGTTACAATAGATTGTTATCTAAAACCCTATTAGCCAATTTTTGGTTTTTTTCCCTCCTGTAATTATCTTCATCCAGTACTGGTAAGATGAAAATGACCTCTTTGTTTTTCAGACCTCTTGTTGTAGTTATTTCCAAAATCTGATTGACTACATCTCAGAGGAAAAACAAAAAATCCAAACCTCTAAAGCTGAATTAATCTGTATTGACCCGCATGCCGCTCACGGCAGTGAAGTCGACAGACTCAAAGCAAAGGAAAAAGCTTTGTGGAGGTAATGCTGAGCCTTTGATATTGAACTCAGAGAGGCCCATTTAATTAAAGAGCTTTTTGTCCTACTTAATTAGAGAGCTTTTTGTAAAATGAACCTCGCTTTCTCAAAATAGATAAATTTTGAAGATGTGGTCCCAGTGAAGAAGTAAGAATTGGTCAAAGCAAACCTGTTACAGTTCCTGGTGGATGTGATGAAAGTCAGAAGCTTTCAGAAACTCAGTGAACACACTGACTTACAGCAGAAATTTACCAATCCCAAATTCCCAGGGCAATTCAGAATTCCCACATTAGAGAAATCTGTCCACTAAACAGAGTAGAAAAATACGCACACTGATTAAATGACTGTATTTATAAGTAATAACATAAAAATAGTAAGAAATGGTATTTGAATAGTAAAAATTTATAGTATACTGTTTTAAGCTTCAAACACATTTCCGATTTATGCATATTTTTTGATTTTGTAGAAAACAGGAGCGACAAATGGCCAAACACTATGCAGTATTAAAACAACAGACTAGTTTCTCCGAAGAAGGTAAGTTCATTGACGCGCATGTTATATACAGTTATACCTCAGAAAGCTCATATGCTTGATCAAGAGCTAAAACTGGCATATTTAAAAAACAATATTTAAAACTTTCACTTCAGTCAATGCATTGGTTGAAATGGCTCAGAAAATCTGGCTGAAATTTTTAAGCGTTCAACTCACCGTCGTTACTGATTGAAATAAATCAGCAACATCCATAGAGCCCTTCACAGACAGCTGTAAAGAGCTTCTGAGTTCACCGTCTCTCGTTTTATCCAGCACACACTCCATTTTTGTCTTCAAGCTGGGATATGGAAAATCTGCCAAAAACAAATCAGATTCCTGTCTTACAGATGGCCCGGCCCTGTCAGTCGGCTGGCCAGTAAAGCTGTCGTGCTGGTGGTATTGAAGGAGCCCTGACTTTAGCATCAGAAGTTCTGGATTTATACCCCTGCTTTTCTCCTTAGAGGCTGCCCAATTATTTAATCTTTCTAAGCAACGGGCTCCTCCTCTACCACTCAGAGCTATTGAAAAGATACTTAGAGAAGATAGATATATTGTGTGTGTGTATTTTTAAACTAAATCCCTAGTGCAAAGTTCCTTTGTGTTCAACTGTTTCCTATGAGAACTAAGGCCAGAATGGAATGGAAATCATCATTTTTGTTCTTTCAGCAAAGGAATGTTCTCTTTTTTTAACAAAAGAGAGCCCTCAATTTAATTTAATGAAGGTTCTCATTTTTCTCCCATTAAAAAAAATGTCAGATGAATCAATGCATTTGTAAGAGAGTTTGAAATTTCATTTTAGGAGAGTGGTTTTGGAAAATGTAAAACATGTATGTACTTTCATGTGATTCTTTTCCCATTAGATACAAAGCACTTTAAAACAATTTCTTACCAACTTTCCATGGATATTCCAGAAAAAGAGTCAGATGAGGAAGAGCCATCTCATTTTCAACTAGACAAAAAAAATATATCCATTTTTTGTTGTGATTCTAGGATAGCATGTGGAAAGGTAATTAGCTTGTAATTTTTAATACCCTACTCTTTAAAAATCAGTTTGACCTAAAAGTATAAAAGCTATCATGATGAATAAGGCAGCTTGGCTACATGACACATTTAGCTATTTGTCAAAAAGAACTGGTACAGACTTGGCCTTTTAACTTCTACTATACTTTATAATAATGCTTTACATACATTTTATGAAGGTTTATTTTAGTTAAAGCCTTTTACTTAAAAATGTGATAGCTGTATAGTAAGGAAATTTGGAAGCCTTTAAAAACTAAAAAGAATGGGAGAAAATCACTAGAAGTCTCACCCACATCCCAAAAATCATTATTAATATTTATTAATATTTCAATATTACCTAGATCTGCACTGCCAAGTATGGTAGCAAATACTCCACATGGCTATCTAAATTTAAAATAATTAAAATTAAAATGTAATTCTTCAGTCACACTAGTCACATTTCAAATGCTAAACAGCTTGACTAATGGCAACCATATTGCAGGGCAGATACAGAAAAATGTTATGGTAATAAAAGTTCCATTAGACAGCATTGTTCTAGAGTTTTTAAGCACAGGTTTTTGTTAACACACTTGGAATTATATTATAATTGTAATTTTTATCTCTTTTTAACTTAATTATCAAGAATTTTTCCATGATATAATATAGCTTACATTAACATCATTTTAGTATCTATGTACTTTTTCATCTAGTTTATTTAACCATTCCACTGGTATTGGACATAAAGGTTATTAAATCTTTTGCTATGCTAACATTGCTTTGAATATCTTTGTGAATAAATTTATTTTTATATAAGTATAGCTCCTCCGAATAGATCCCTAGAAATTAAGTTTCTGAGACCAGTTTTGTTTCTTTTGGGCGACAAAGAATTTAAGGGGTGACAGTGAACTGAGGTGACTAACAGAATCAAATCCAAATCCTGCCTGAAGGAAGGTCACTTATCCAAACCTCAAATTACTCCTACGAATTACCTTTCAAATTTAATTACCAGCACACAGTGAAAAATAATTAAAAACACAAGTAATCTCAACACCACAACTGAAAACCCAGAGGAAATGTATCTGATAAGAAAAGACCTACAAAGCCTTTAAAAACTGAAGTAATCTAACTCTATTTATGAAAGCAGAAGATTAGCTTAAAGATATATATGGAGGGAACAGAAACCCATAAAGTGACAGACAGGTTTGAAAAGAAAATGAACCTTATAGAAATGAAAAAGGCAACAACTGAAATTAAAAACTTAAAAGATGAGAGTTATATGCAGTTTAGACCCAACTAAAGAGAAAACTGATGACCTGGAAGAAAAGTTAAACAAACAAAACAGAACTATCAAAATTTACCATGGGGACAAAAAAAAGGTAAGGAATACATAAAAGTGTATATAATATGAAAACAGAATGAAGGGTCTAAAATGTATTTGTTCAAAATCCTAGAAGGAGAGGAAAAGATAATCAGGCAGAGGCAGTGTTTGAAGAGATAATGAATGATAATTTTCCAGAATTGATAAAAGAGACCAATTTACAGATTTAAGAATCCCCATGAATCCCAAGCAGGATGAATTAAAAAAAAAAATCTTAGACACATCATAGTAAAACTGCAAAACACCAAAGACAAAAAGAAAACCTAAAAATCAGCAGAGGGAAGAAAAAGGTTCTGTTTAGATTTAAAAGAAAGCAGTTAGAAATCAGCCTCCCCAAAGCAACAATGGAAGTCAGAGTAGAATGTCTTCCGTGTGCTGAAAGAAAATAACAATCTAGAAGGCTGTGCCTAGTTAAAATATCTTTCAAGAAAATGTGCTCCAAATAGAAATGGTCTAGCAAAACAGTTTGTCACTAGTAGCTTCTCACTAAAGGAAATTCTAAAGAATGTTCTTTGTGTAGTTGGATGGTCTGAGATTCAAGAAAGATGAAGAGTAAAGAAAGTGTTTATGGAATATATGGATAAAACTAATAGCTGGCTGATAATAATAATAATAATAATAATAATAATAATAATAATAATAATAATAATAATAATAATAATAACAGCTCATGGAGTTTCAAGAAACAGTATAGAATAAAAATGCATGAAAAAATAGTACGTGATTTGGGAAGACAGCTAAATGCAGTTACCGTGTTCTAAAGCCTTTGGTTTAGGAGAAGGGCAAATACATAGCTTAACTTTCAGACTTTGATAAGTTAAGATTGCTTGATAAAATTTTTAGGGTAGCCAGAAAAATAAGAGAAGCAAAGAGTATAACTTCCAAGCTATCGGAGGTAGAGCAAAAAATAGAGTAACTTATTTTAAATACCCGTCAAGAAACAAGAAAGGAGATGGAAAAGGAAAAACACATAACAGGGGACAAACAGAATGTCAGTAGTTATATGTAAGTACTTCAGTTAAAAAACAAAGACTGTCAGACAATTTATAAAAGGAAAAATTCCAACCATATACTGTTTACGAGAGACATAGCTAAAATAAATACAAGATACAAAAAGATTAAATATAAATAAACAAAAATGATGTAGCATAAAAATACCAAAGAGCAACACCAGAGGTAGAACACCACTTCATAGTAACAGAAGTTTTAATCCACCAGGAAAGTATAATGTTACAAAATATTTTCCCATATTAACCTAGCCTCAAAATACGAAACAAAATTTCACAGAAGTAAAAGGAAAAAAATTTAATCCATAATCATAATGGGATACTTGATAATTATCAAATAATTGATAATTGAGAGGACTATTAGACTGAGGCGGAAAAAGCAGTAATACAATAGAATATTTCAACAACCCATTTCACAAATTTGACCTAATGTTCATGGATTGGAAGATTAAATATTTGAAGGATGGCATTCTTCCCAAATTGATCTATAGATCCGATGCAACCGCAATTCAAATTCTAACAAGATTTGTGTTTTCGGGGAAGGGAGGTCTTGACAAGTTGACGCTGGGATTTACATGGAAATATAAAGAACCTAGAATAGCCAAGACTTTCTTGAAGAAGGCGGCTGGGAGGGAAGGGAACATGCTCTATCAGATACTAAGATCTATTACAAAATACAGCAATTAAGACAGTGTAGTGTGGGGCAGAATAAATACAGAAACCCATGATCCAGAATAGAGTTCAGAATCAGACTCATGCACACACAGACACCTGATTTATGACAGTGATGGCTGTACAGTGATGGTGAAAGGAAAACCTTTTCAGTGTAGAGTGCTGGGACAATTGAATATCCATATTTTTAATGAAATTGGAAGCATACCTTACGTCATGTAAAAATCAGTTCTAATGGATTAAAGACCTAAATGGGAAATGCAAAACTAAAAAGATTATTTTTATATAGGAGAATAGCTTTATTACTTCAGGTTAGGGAAAGGTTTACTAACCAGTTCAATAAAGCAGCATCCATAAAGGATTTGATAAATTGCAATTAAAATCTGAAAGACAAGCCAAGACACTTCGCAGCACATATGATATACGAAGGATAAACTAAATGTATAAAGAATTTTTATAAATCAACACAAAAAAAGTCTACTTAATAGAAAAATCGGCTAAAAAAAAACCCAAAAAACTTGACCAATTCTCAAAGGAGAAAATTCAAATGGTCAGTGAACACAGGAAAAGGTGCTCAACCCCATTAGTAACCTGGGAGAGAAAGGAAAGTTGAAACTACAATTACAGATCACTATGTATCTACACTATTGGCAAAAAAAAAAAAAAAAAAAAAAAGGTAAACTCTGATAGTATCAAGTGTTGGAAAGGATACAGAACCACCCTCACTATTATTTGCTTCTAGTGGGAATACAAGTTGGTACAACAACTTGGAGATCATATCTAGTCAAGTGGAACACAGGCACATCTTGGGATTCGGCAGTTCTACCTCTGGGTCCAGCACACATGCATAAGAATGTTCAGAGTCTCATTGCTTGTAAGCCAAAACCAGGGAACAACTCAAATATCCACTCACAATAGAATGGGTCATTAGATAGTGATGAAGTAATGTAACAGAATGCTATACACAAGTAGAAGTTACTGGACTACAGCTACACCGGGACATGTATGAATCTTACAAACATAATGTTGACAAAAAGAAAATTTTTAAAATTCACAATGTATGATTCTATTTATGTAAAATTCAAAATGGGAAAAATTAAACTATTGTTTAGAGATTACAAAAGTGAAAACAACTACTATGGAATCAGACTAGTGCTTACGTCCAGGAAGGAAGAACGCTGACTTTGGGATAGACACCGGGGGCACTTCTGGAGCATCAGCACTGCTCTGTTTCTTGACCCAGATAGTGATAACTTGAGTGTTCACTTCATAATTACTCATTAACAAAATAGCATATTTTAGCACTGATCTGAATGTATGTCATATTTCATAAAAGTGAAAAATGTATTATCTTTCAAAATAAATGGCAACATTTGCATGAAAATTTAAATTGTTTAATGCATTGTTTAGCCCTAGGAATTCTTGTATCTGTTTTATTACAATTTAAAATTAGGAATAAATAGAACTAAACTGAATCTTTAGTTTATTATAAAACATTGTTGAGTACAAATCCATTTCCATATTGAGTATTTTACACAGAAAACAGTTAAACTTGGAGATATAATAAGGAACATCTCTTTGTACTCCTTTCGTAATCTTCCCAGACTCCACTAGTGTTTTGCTCAAGTGAATTTCAAGAGGAGCCTTGAATACACCAGATGCTGCAGCTTATTCTGGAGTATACAGTTTATTGAAGTATAATTTACAGTAACGCTCACATTTTTAGATGTACTGCTCTATGAATTTTGACAGTTATGTAATCACCACTACAATCAGGATATAGAATATCTACATTATGCCACAGCTGGATTTTTTTCAATCTTCTTTTGTTTTTATAGTAATATGTGGATAAGGTAAAAGTAAATAAATAAAAAATAAACAGAATTTTAAAATGAGCAGAAGACTTGAATAGACATTTTTTCAAAGACATACAGATGGCCAATAGGCACATGAAAAGATGCTCAACATTGCTAATCATCAGGAAAATGCAAATTAAAACCACAATGAGATATCACCTCACACCTGTCAAAATGGCTATCATCAAAAAGAACACAAATAACAAATGTTGGTGAGGATGTGGAGAAAAGGGAACCCTTGTACACTGCTGGTGGGAATGTAAAATGGTGCAGCCACTGTGGAAAATAGTATGGAGGTTTCTCAAAAAACTAAAAATGGAACTACCATGTGACCTAGCAATTCCACTCCTGGGTATATATCTGAAAAAAATGAAAACACTAATTTAAAAAGATAGATGCACCCCAATGTTCACAGCAGCATTATTTACACTTGCCAAGGTGTGGAAGCAACCTAACTGTCCATCAACAGATGAATGGATAAAGAAGATGTAATACACACACACACACACACACACACACACACACACACACACACCCCAGAATACTACTGAGCCATAAAAAAGAATGAAATGTTGCCATCTGCAATAAGATGGATGGTCCTTGAGGGCATTATACTAAGCAAAATTAGTCAGACAAAGACAAATACTGTATGATATCACTTACATGTAAAATCTAAAAGATAAAACAAACTAGTAAATATAACAAAGAAAGAAACAGATTGATAGATATAGAAAACAAACTAGTGGTTTCCAGTGGGGGGAGGGAGGGGAGAGGGGCAAGGTAAGAGGAGGGGATTAAGAAGTACAGACTACTATGTGTGATTAAAGATTGTAAAATCACTGTTGTTCACCTAAAACTTATATAATATTGTAATAACAACTATACCTTAATTTTAAAAAGAAAATACCTCGCATATGATCAGCTCTTCTTAAGTGTTTGCTATGATGATGACTTAAAATATAATCCTGACTGAAGCCTAATTACTGTCATCTATCTTGCCTATTGAGTTAAAAAAAATTTTGTTTCAATAAAAGCAAACAACAAAAAACCCTTCCAACAGATATGTAACATCAGACACCTGCCAGAAGGGTTTTATCAAGTTTTCTGCAGGGGTTAGGGACAATCTTCAATGACTCCTAAAGACTGTTCCCTGTTGCTGATACAGAACCAAACATTTAAACTAAGAAATGGTTTGCATTGCTGTCAAGCAAGTGGAGGATGTCTGTTATTGTCACACTCTATGTGTTGTACCTGAAACAGTTAAGTGTCCCTTTATTTTCCGTGGTGTACAGATCGTGAGGAATGAGCTCTTCGAGAAGCACTATAAACACGGAAGCAAGTTTCTGACTTCATTTCCAGATGGCACAACGCAAATATTGTATCCTTTCTTTCAACAAGTTATTTGCACTAGCTTTATTTCTTCATAAAAAGAAAAAGACAAAAAATAGATAGAAAAATATAAAGAAAAAAATAGATATTACCCCCAAATCCTACCACCCAGAGGAAAGCTGTTAACATTTTATACATCTTTCTTTACTTTTTCCTATAAGCAATTATATAGTTCTTTAAAATTAATTTTTCAACAAGTTTTTCATATTTTGTAACTTGCCCTTTTACATAATATGATATATTATACAGTAAATACAATAAATAATAAAGTTGTGAGTATTAATATGCAATAAATATAGAGATACAACACCATTTTTATAACCACATGGTATTCCATCATAGGGAGGTACTATAATTGATTTAACCTACCCCCTAATACAGGTCAAAGGTGGTTTCACAATTTGGGGCTGTTATATATAACAGGTAAATAAATGAACAGCTTTGTGCATAATTTGCGCATATTTCCTTGAATTGGATACATAGGAATAGAAATTCTATGTCAGAAATTATGGACCTTTTAAAGTTTTAATAGATTTTGCCCCTCAGAAAATGTGTACCAGTTTACACATCCATGAGCAGCATGTTATTTTTTAATGCAAAAATTCAATATCCATTTTGTGGAACACTAAGCTATTGATCAGTTGAACTTCTGCCTGATGGCCGGGCCATTTGCTATTTCAACATAAAGGACACAGGAAAGTAAAACAAAACAAAATAATGAAATGAGGAGGACTTTTTTGGTGAACTAAGGGCCTCACTTTTTAAGAGAAAGTCACTTTTAGTCATAGCTGCCTGGATGTTTAGTCAAGCCCCAGGAATAAGCTGTAAAAATAACTTTATTAGTTGTCATTTTCTGCCCTGGCTTTAAATCTTTTTCATTCCCTTGAAGAATATGACTGATTTTCAAAATGATTCAGAATCAATGTTGTTTACTTCACCTCTGGATTTCTGATCAGCTTAGACAGAACTAAATATTAACAGTTAGTGAATTATTCTCAGCATATTTTATTCTTTTTGATGCTATTGTAAATCAAATTATTTTCTTAATTTCATTTTCAAAATGTTCACTGCCAGTGTAAAGAGATATAATTTATTTTTACATATTGATCTTTTAGCCTGTTAGAATTGTTTGTTAATTCTAATACATTGTTTTGTGGATTCCTCAGGATTTTCTAAATACAAGAGCATGTCATCTGCAAGTAGAGATAGTTTTACTTCTTCCATTTCCAATCTGGATGCCTTCATTTCTTTTTCTTTTATAAAAATTTCCTGACTGGAACATCCAGTACAATGTTGAATGGAAGAAGGGAGAGGGGACATTTTTGTTTAGTTCCTGATCTTAGGGAGAAAACATCTAGTCTTTCATCATTAAGTATGATGTTGGCTGTGGATTTTTGTTAGACATTCTTTTCAGGTTGAAGAGGTTCCCTTCTATTCCTAGTTCATTGAGTCTTTATCATAAAAAGGTTTTGTCAAATGCTTTTTCTGTGTTTATTGAGATGATCATCTATTTTTTGCTTCTTATTCTATTAACATAGTACATTTCATTCATTTATTTTTAGACTGCTTTATCATCTCAAAGGGCTCTCTCATAAATTGAATTTATTCCCAGAATAGTCAAAGACCATTAGAATAACCCAAATGACCTTATCTAATCTCAGCTACCCATCTGGGAACCTAGCCATCATCCGAGTGCCCAACAAGACAAATGGCTTCACTTGTATAGTCCAAGATGACATACCCACTAACCCTGCAATCCTGGCAGTGCTAGATTCTTCTGGCAGAAGTTCCTGCTATCATTCCAATGGAAATGTCTGGTAGGCTTCTAAGTTCCTCCTGCTGCCATTTTGTTTCTTGGATTTTGTGAAATGTTATTTTTCCCTTTTATTTTTTTCAACTTTATTGAGATATAATTGGCATATAACATGTAAGTTCAAAGTGTGCAACATGTTGATTTGATACACTTATATAGTGCAAAATGATTACCACCAAAGCATAAATAGCTAACACATGTAT
Source organism: Camelus ferus (assembly GCF_009834535.1). Lineage (NCBI taxonomy): Eukaryota > Metazoa > Chordata > Mammalia > Artiodactyla > Camelidae > Camelus > Camelus ferus. The sequence goes on from NC_045696.1 coordinate 96,683,568, forward strand.
CATGTCACATAATTACCATTTATTTTTTGTGTCAAGAACATTTAAGATACATGCATCCCAATATTCATAGCAGCACTATTAATAACAGGCAAGATATGGAAGCAATCTAAATGTCCATCAACAGATGACTGGATAAAGAAGTTGTGGCATATATGTGTGTGTGTGTGTGTGTGTGTGTGTGTGTGTGTGTGTGTATGTATATATATACACACACAGATATATACGATGAAATACTACAGAGCCATAATATGGAATGAAATCATGCCATTTGCAGCAACATGGTTGGACCAAGAGATTATCATACTTGGTGAAGTAAGTCAGGAAAAGACAAATATCATATGATACCACTTACATGTTAAATCTTAAAAATGACACAATTGAACTTATTTACAACACAGAAATAGACTCACAGATATAGAAAACCAACTTATAGTTACCAAAGGTGGAAGCAGGGGAAGGGATAAATTAGGAGTCTGGGATTAGCAGATACAAACTACTATATATAAAATAGATAAACAACAAGGTCCTAATATATAGCACAGGGAACCATATTCAATAGCTTGTAATAAGCTATAATAAAAAGAATATGAAAAAGAATATATATGTATTTATGTATAACTGAATCACTTTGTTGTGCACCAGAAATTAACACAACATTGCAAATTATACTTTAATTTAAAAAGATACACTCAACAACTTTCAAGTATATAATACAGTATTAACTATAATCATTATGCTATATATTAGATCCCCAGAACTTATTCATTTTATAAGTAAAAATTTTATTTTTCCCTTTTAAATGACAAAAATATATTTAAGAAGATTTATTTACATTAATGGTCTTTAGATCGTAATATTCAACTCAGAGAAATTTCTGATTTATATCATTCCATATCCTTCTCAGGGGAAAAATCCTAGGCAACTATGTAAAAGAAAACTCATCATATTTTTTTTATACCAACAGCAAGAAAATATGAACTATATGATTTTAATATTAGAAAAAAACCTCTAAATAAATTATATGGTCACCCTAGGAATTTGAGATATGAACCTAAGCCTCTCTAGAGCCTATGCCTTGATAATGTTAAACTGCCACATCTATGGAAAAAATTTGCAATGGACAACTACTATATTGTGTTGTTACTGTTTGAGATATATTCCTAACAAGCTTCCTATAGCCACCACCACCAATAACATACAAACAAAATCTCTAGAGAAACTAAGATCCTGATCCCATTTTGATTTATTAACTTATATACTCTGTGACTTCATATTATTTCATTTAGCCTGAGAAAGTGAAATTGGGATTCTAACTTCAAATATAATTTAATCTTTTTAAGCTTTTCAGAAAGAGATATTCTCTCCCTTTAAATTATTTACAGGTATAACAATCTCATCTTGAGAAACTCTGCCAAAAACTGACAGAGTTTGAACACTCTGCCAGTACTCGAGAAAGTTAAGACACAAAGAGGTATTTGTGCTTCTAGTCCAAAACAGAAGTCAATCCATTACCCTCAAGTATACTGGAGAATTTCTACTTATTCTTCAGAGTCAATAACAATTCTAATGCTTTTGGATTTGAAGACTCAATATTGTTAAAATGGCCATACTGCCCAAGGCAATCTACAGATTTAATGCGATCCCTATCAAATTACCCATGACATTTTTCACAGAACTAGAACAAATAATCCTAAAATTTACATGGAATCACAAAAGACCCAGAATTGCCAAACCAATATTGAAGAAAAAGAATGAAGTTGGAGGAATAACCCTCCCAGACTTTAGATAATACTACAGAGCTACAGTAATCAAAACAGCATGGTACTGGCATAAAAACAGACATATGGATCAATGGAACAGAATAGAGAGCCCAGAAGTAAACCCAAAGACCTATGGTCAATTAATCTTTGACAAAAGAAGCAAGAATATACAATGGAGAAAAGACAGTCTCTTCCACAAGTGGTGTTGGGAAAACTGGATAGCAGCATGCAAATTAATGAAGTTACAATACTCCCTCACACTATATACAAAAATAAAACTCAAAGTGGCTTAAAAACTTAAATATAATACAGACATGATAAACCTAGAAGAAAACACAGGCAAAAGATTCTCTGACATAAATCTTAGCAATGTTCTCCTATGGCAGTCTACCCAGGCAATAGAAATAAAAGCAAAAATTAACAAATGGGACCTGATTAAACTTACAAGCTTTTGCACACCAAAGAAACCCATAAGCAAAACAAAATGACAACCTACAGAATGGGAGAAAATATTTGCAAATGATGTGACTGACAAAGGCTTAATTTCCAGAATATATAAACAGCTTATACAACGTAATAACAAAAAACTAAACAACCCAATCCAAAAATGGGCAGAAGACCTAAACAAATAATTCTCCAATGAAGACATACAAATGGCCAATAGGCATATGAAAAAATACTCTATATGGCTAATTATCAGAGAAATGCAAATCAAAACTACAAGGTATCACCTCACACCAGTCAGAATGGCCATCATTCAAAAGTCCATGAATGATAAATGCTGGAGAGGGTGTGGAGAAAACGGAACCCTCCGACACTGCTGGTGGGAATGTAATTTGGTGCAACCATTATGGAAAACAGTATGGAGATTCCTCAAAAGACTAAAAATAGACTTACCATATGATCCAGCAATCCCTCTCCTGGGCATATTTCCAGAGGGAACTCTAATTCAAAAAGATATGTGCACCCCAATGTTCATAGCAGCACTATATACAATAGCCAAGACATGGGAACAACCTAAATGTCCATCAACAGATAACTGGATAAAGAAGTTGTGGTATATTTATACAATGGAATACTACTCAGCCATAGAAAAGAATAAAATAATGCCATTTGCAGCAACATGGATGGACCCAGACCCAGAGAGCATCATTCTAAGTGAAGTAAGCCAGAAAGAGAAAGAAAAACACCATATGATATCACTCGTGTGTGGAACCAAAAAAAATAAAAGGTCACTATGAACTTATCTACAAAATAGAAACAGACTCACTGACATAGTAAACAATCTTATGGTTACCAGGGGATAAATTTACAAGTTTTAGATTTGCGAATGTTAGCCACTATATATAAAAATAGACTAAAATAAGCAAACAAGTTTCTTCTGTATAGCACAGGGAACTATATTCAATATCTTATAATAACCTTTAATGAAAAAGAATATGAAAATGAATATATATGTATATGCATGACTGGGACACTGTGCTGTACAGCAGAAACTGACACATTGTAACTGACTATACATAAAACAATTCTATATTACATGTGGTAGGGCATGATATTAATAGTCACCAGATGGTCACTGGCTTCTAGAACTTTTCCCCTACCAGTGAAGCCCTCTGACCCACCAGCTGAAATCCTGTGCCCTCTGATGTGACTCCCTGATGCTCTCTTAGCCCCTCTAGCTGCCTCTTATGTAGCAAACCCACATCTCCTGCTGGACTGAAGTTCACCCTGAATCTTTACCACTACATAACATGTTACCTGTACACAGGATAGACTCAAAGAAAGTTTATTAAATAAAAAATTCCTCAAGATAATTTTAGCCCAATGTTATTTTAACCCACATAGCAAGATAAAACTAAATCTCCCTCTTCCCAGATACAATTAAGTTAATCACCTCAATTTCTCACTTGTACTTTTGCTGTAAGATTACTGCCACTAACCAAAACTGAGAAAATAAGATGTGAATTATCTTACTCTAGCTGGCCCTCAAAGCCAATTCATCTTGTTGAAAAAAATAATTTATTATCAAATTAAGCCACTACTATACCTGTTCTCTCTCCTCAAGAAAGAGATGGTGATCCAAGATGGAAAAAGGTAAGAGCGTGAGAAGGAGCTAACTGAGTAGAAAGGCGCTCACTAGTGCTGCTAGATCTGACAGCTCAGGGCTGTATTTGTAGGTACTGTAGCAAAATGTGGCATTAGCGACTCTAAGAGATTGGGGAAGCCTCTTTGGTCTCTGTTCCCCCTTCTGCTCCACTACAGAGCTCTTCTGAACCACAGTGATGTCAGAGATGTTCCCTGAGCCTCTCCTGCCCACACCTGGTCCTGATGAGAGGCCTCCTGAAGGACTCCTCCCCACCCCCAGTTGTTGGGTATTATTAGAAAACTGCTCTCTGTACTGAGGTCAGTTCGGCCTTCCCCAGACTTATTCCCACTGGCCTTCATTTTGGCACAGTCTAAACACTGGTCTTCTCCCCTCTTTCAGGAAGAGCCTCTTTTCCTGTATTTCTTCTCATCCAGACAACCTTTCTGCCCCCTCTTCATCCTCCCCAGCACATCATTTTCCATCCTGGTTCCATCCTTTGGATCCATCTTGGTTTATCAGCAGGTCTTGAATTATATCCAGCACTTCAAATTAATATAGAATTCGGCCACAGTGTTATCACTCCTAAGATTACCTGAGGTTCTCCACTATTCATAATGCTATTGGCTAGTATAAACTGCTACTCCCCTTGGTTAGCAAATGACAGGGCTAGTTTCACGGCTGAATTATAATGGTACTGTTTCTGATTTTTAATTTCCTTTCTGCCCAGGGTATACATCAATATCTTGGGCGGTCAATATTCAGATCAAGCTGGCAACAGAATAAGGGCTTGGAATTGGTCAAGTTCTGTCACTTCCTCACCCTTTGTTTCATTTAAACCTGTCTTTCTGGCTTTGAACCATTATGTTGGAATCCGCATCTTAGAACAAGACAAGATTTCAATCACTTTTCTAGCAATGGGCCAACAGGCAAGAATCAGTGTCGGAACCAAAGTGAAGGTAGGTACATTTTTTTAAAACAGTTTAAACTATTTAGAATAATAAGAGTAAAATTATGTTATTACTGATAGATTATACTTGTGTGTAATTTACTGTGCACTACTGTGAATTCTGGAATTCAGTGAAAAAATACTGAAAGTTTCATATGGATTTGAGGCAGCCTTACAGTTTCTTCTTCCTTAGAAATTCCTTTTAGTTCAGACTTGATTCATAACACATTTAATGAGTGTTCCCTCTGTGACTGAGTAGTGCAGCTTTGGGGATTTGGTTTTAGGATTTTGTGTTTTGTTGGGTTTTCTGTGTGCTCTAGCAGAAAGCCCCTGGCTTTCTCTCCTGGCTCTGTCAGGAGAGCTGGGTTCTGACCCTGCATCTCCACTTGGTGTCCAGGAGGGCATTAGAAACTTAACAGAGCAAAATGAGATTTGAAAGCTCGCTCTACTTTCTGCCTTCTCCATCTCAGAAAATGGCATCTGCATTCTTTCAGTTGCTCAAATCCAAAACTCTGGAGTAGTTACCCTGCTCTCAGTTTTACAACCCCACATCTTTTATCTGCAAGTCCTGTAAACTCCAACATATCTCCAGACTCCTGCACTCCTTGCATCCTTCACTACTGTCACCTTTGTCTGCCTCATGTACCCAATATGCCTCTTGTTAGAATTATTACAATAGCCTTTTACTGAGTTTCCCACCTTCCAGTCTTCCTAAAGTCTATTCTAACGTGAAAGTGGGAGTGATACTTTGAAAACATAAGTCTAGTCAAAACTATCTAGTGACTTCTAATCCTATTCAGGGTAAAAGCCAAGATCCTGACTTGCAATACCACATGTGATCTGGACTCTCTTCTTTTAACATTCCCTTGTTTCCTACCCACTCTACTCCAACCACACTAGCCTTTCTGCTGTGCTAGACAATACTAGGCATGTCCCTGCCACAGGGCCTTTGCACTTACTATCCCCTCAACTTAAAATGTTCCCCCTGCCCCATTTAGCACATAGTTGCTGCACTTCCTTCAGTTTTCAAAGTCCTTTCCTGACACCCTGTGTAAATTCGCAGCCCCCCTACCCCCACCTCCACCCTGATACTCTGTGAGTGCCTCTTTGGCCATATGTATGTCACAAATTCTAATATGTAATGCTTTCATTTTTTCCCCCTAGTTTATAGTTTCTATTTTGATTTCTTCAACTCAGTAGTTATCAAATTTTCAAATAGTTTCTTAAAGTTTACTACCCCCTTTCTTGTTAATTTCTAAATGGTCAAGGAATATAGCTTACAATTTTTTCTGCTATTTAAAATGTATTCATTTTTTCTTGGTGGTTGATGACATAATCTATGACTGCTCCATGTATATTTGACCCTCCAAAAGGTGTATTATTTTTTGGCACAAAATTGTGTATGTCTAATTGTTCTATTCACACTTCTCTCTCTATTCTTTTTGTCTTGTTGGTTTATTTCTGAGAGATGTGTAAAAGCCTCCCAACATGATGGTGAATCTGTTCATGTTTCCTACTATTTCTATCAGGTTTTGCTTTATATGTCTTGAAGCTCTGTGGTTAGAAAATTAAAGGGGTCGACTGTGTTCGTGGTGAGGTACAGCCCTCATCCCTGGGCCAGCTCACTTAGCTGCCCTGCAGCTGAGCCCACTACATGACTCTGTGTCTCAGAGAGTTTTGTTATTCTGAAAAAATTTTAGTATCATCAGTATTATTTCCAATTTCCCTTTAAAATAATGGTCTTTGCCTTAAATGCTATTTCCTATGATGTAAAATTGCCACACATGCTCTCTTCCAGTTAGCATTGGCTTTGTACATTTTTTTCATCCTTTGATTTTCAACCGTTTTATGTAGCTTTGATTTAGATGTGTCTCTGGCAAACAGCATATAACTGGATTTTGTTGCTTTCCTCAACCTGACAGACTCAATCTTTTAATATGTTGTGTTTTAATGGTTATTCTAACATTGTTAACATATCTTTTTTTCTGTATGCATAGAGCTAAGATCTGAATCCTCCAGGTATGTCTTTTCCTTGACAACAATTCTCTCAAATCCGTAGGAAAATAATAACACTATATATATATATATATTCTAAGACCTTTCTCTGGCTACTAACTCTGTTTCTTTGAGTATTAGTACCTCTGATAGATAAACCTGGTGCCTCTCGTTGGGCATCCCCATTCTCCCACATTCTGCCAGCTGTGGAGAGTGGTACGGGCCATTGAGGGGTGGAAGGCGAGCCCCAGCAGCCAGCCTCAGCCTGGGGGCACCGTGGCTCACACAGAGGGCAGGGCAAGGGCTGCCTCCCACCCGACCATCCTCAGGTCTTCCTTAGGGCCCCTCCTCCTTCCACTGCTGTTGACTTTGAGCTCAGAACGTGTGTGCTTTCTCTCTCTATGGATGTGGTCCCAGCTGCTTCTCAATTTTCAGGAATTCCTTAAGATTACTCCTGTTGATGAGTATCTTGCCTATTTTCTAGAACTATTATCGATGTACTCTCTAAAAACACTTTCTGCCATTTTATGGGATTTGGGATTGAGGGAAAACTAAAAATGGTGATCCATTTTCAGTACTCAGCCATCTCATCCTCCTCTCCCCACCTCCTCCCTCCCTCCCATCCTCCCTCCCTTCTTTCCAATGTGGGGAGAGATGAAAATGCAGGAAGATACTGCAAATTCTTGGATCTCTGGCAGGTAAGTGATCACTCTGCTTGCAGGAGGTAGTAGTTGGGTTTGCATTTAGCCCGCCCCACTGAGGCTACGTGCCCCAGTGAGACTGGTCCTGAAGCCCCAGCCTGGAAACACCTCCGGCTAACAGACCTTCACCTTCCTGCAGCTGCAACGGGACAGCATCGGCCTGAATCACCGAAGGCTGTGAGGGAGTGGGGAGAGCAGAGGACAAGGAAGGGTCTTGGGGAGGTTAATGTGGACCTGCCTCCTGGAAGAAGGGGCACATTTTAGGAGGAAGAACGGTGTTTTAGTCCTTTTGGTCCTTCTGAAAAGCCCAGCTCAGGTGCTAGCCTCTCTGGGGAAGGCTGCCCCTCAGGGCCTTCCCAGCTCCAGGCCAACACGCACCGTGCTGTCCACATTGGGCCTTTCCCAGAGACCTGCCTGCAGCATCTCTGTGTTCCCGTCATATGCTGCTAAATGACGTGAACAAACTACACATTTGAAAGAAATTATCCAAATTCTTTTTGGTCTGGCCTGTCCTAGTCTCTCGGATCTCCACAGCATTTCAGCTCATACCCATTCAGGTTTGAATTTCCAGTACTGCCCCTGTTTATAGATAATTAGACTCAAGAAGGAATCCAACCCCAAATTCGTGCTGCCTCTGGTTCCATCTCCTCCCATCTCCTGGTTCCACAGTCACATTTCCACCCTTGGACCCTGAGTTTCCTTTTCTTTCTCTTTGCTGAAAAGCTAGAGAACCCTGAGGAGATCCCAGCGCTCCGGTACCTGAATGGAGATGATCTTCTTCTGCTGGCCAGTTTAATAAAGATCCGACGCCTGTTTCATAAACTTGAAGGATGTGTGAATTTCCCCTCCAGCCAGGTTTGGGAAAAATTAAAGCAACCTTCCTACCTTTCTTCACTTTCTGTAAAACTAATTGCCCTTTGTCACAATTCTGGTATAAAGCAAGACACAATAAAAACAATAGCAGCTATGATAAATGAGAACATTTAACTAAGAATAATGGTGCTTTCATTTGTTTTGTCGAGTTTTTCTCGGAGCAGGGGGTGTGGGGGGCGGGTTTCAAGTAAAGTGTATATGACTAGGAAATACCAAGAAATGTGCTGTATTACAAATTTAGAGCACATCCCAAGTCCTCACTGGTTTGCATTCTTAGTTGGAAAATGAAACAACTCACTTTCGGGGCAGCAGAGAACGAGCAAGTGAGCAGAAGTGTCCCCATCGGCCAGAGTTCCGTCAGGAAAACAGACAGCGGAAGGTACCAGGTGCTTCCACCCAAAGGCTGGGGAAGTGAAGGTCAAGGAACACCCCTGCTGGCTTCCAGGAAAACTGGAAGTGAGGGAATCTCAGGAAGCCACGAAGGGCCATCAAGGGAGACAGTGGCAGGAGCTCCTCAGAGGAGCGGCAGCCTCACATTTCAGTGCAGGCAACAAACAAACGACTGCATCCCTGAACGTCCACCTTCCCGCTGCTGGTGGACGACGGCTGCTGCTCCTCTCTACCTCCCAAACCTCAGGCAGGTGCCTCTCCCTGGGGAATCATAACAGGCTCCCACTGGGAAAGGATTATGGGACAGTATGTGTTTCCCCTTCCCAGGGGTGGGAGGAGGGATGCTGCTGAATTTGCAATGACAGCCCAGCACAGCATCCTCTGCTCAATGATAACGTTGCCTTAGAGCACAAGGAGTTGAGAGGTGGACGTGGAGAACCCTAAAGACGTCCTTGAAGCACCACACCCTGCCCTCTCTTGAGCCTCCCCAACTTCTCGGCTCCCTGTTCTCTAGAAGAGAGAGAAATGTAGTTGGAGGGGCCATCCCTTAAAGTGAGTAACAAACTTGGTGCCAGTGTGTAGCAAGAGGGATTATGCCCATCCACCGGTGATTCACCAGTCAGTGCAAGGTGCTAAATCATGTTGTTTTCCCACTAAAAGCCTGCTGAGGAAGTGCGGGGAAGGGACCGGACAGCGCGGCTAAGCCTGGGGTATCCCACCCATGGAGGGCTGAGCCCCAGGCAGCAGGAAGGAGCTAAGCTACTGGGAGACAGGAGGCTGGTTCTTGGTACTAATCCAGTCACCACCTTTTTTAAAATTTTAAGCTGCCTTTGATTAGCTTACTTTTTAGGAACTGTTCTAACACTGAGGATTCGACTGCCTTATTTTGTCATTTCCACTCTTGCTAATCTCCACTGCTGTCTTTGTTTAAAAAACAAAAAGGTTCTTAGATTCCTATCTTGATCAGTGCTAGGTCGCTCTCTTTGCCTTTTGCCTCTTCCTTTTCATTGACAAGTGAGATTTTATTTTTCTATCAGGTGAAGGAAATATCTAATTAGTTGAGCTAATATGTTTCAGTACAGCTCTAAGCAAACAGCATACTTCAGGACAAGTAACAGTCACAACAATCACATCATTAAAAACTATTTTGGGGGTGCTGGACCCGTGGTAGATACTGGATAAGGCCTTGATTAACTGGAGATTGGCAGGATAATGAGACATCTTTTACCAATGTTGCTTAAAGTTTAACAACAGAATGTTATTTAAAATTATCTTAATGATTATTATGTATAATAAGAGAATTTATGTTGCTTCTTTAAAAATGTATTAAAAATTAAAGTGTTTTCAAGTGAAAAACATTAATATCCATAACTATCTATTAGGGTTATATTTCAAGGCAGTTATATTTATTTAAGAGATTCAGTTAAAAATGACAATAATAATAAATCTTTTTTTGAGTATCTATATATACCAAAACTGCATTGGAATATGTCATAGATTTTATATATCTGCATTTCCACATGCCTGTTTCAGGTAGTATCAGTTTTGAATAATCTACTCTGTTAATTTAGGGGGTTCCCCCCCATTTTTCACAAAAACTGCTTCAAAAAAAATTGAACTCTTCAAGCCATAAAGCTGTCATATAGCAATATTGCATAAATTGACAGAGAAGAAAACGTTAAATGTGTAGGTTTTTCCTGATGAAAATGTTGAAGAAGTTACTGATGTACTTAGAGCCTAGAGTAGTACTACAAATCCTCGTCTCTGATTCCTCATCTCAGCAACACGACCTTCATTTCTGTTTATGCATATTTTAAATGTTATGTATACACTTCTGGACAGATAAAACGGTCACCTCTGAGAAGGTACATGTCTGCACTTCACAGTAACTGATGAGTAAAGAAATGAAAACCTTTTGCTCCAGGTGAAGCTGGCAGCAAAGTGAGCCGGCAAAGCCTTGCGGGGTTGAGACGTGAGAGGCACGTCCAGCATGTGGGCCTGCGCGCAGCTCCAATGGTGCACGAGCAGGAAACACTTTTCCTGCTAACAAAAGCCATACCGACTCATTGTAGAAATGCTGGAAGATTACAGAAAAGCACAGTTGCCCCTTGAACAACATCCTCCGCACACTAAAAACAAAAACAAACCCCCCTGCAAATCATTTAGAGTCATCCGTTCCTACCTGCTGTTCCTGGGCATCCGCCATTCCTCCGTAGCCACGGTTCCTCTGTATCCGCAGTTCCGCATCCGCGGATTCAACACGCTGGGGATCGCGTAGCCTGTGGTACTATGGTTGAAAAAAAATCCTAGTACAGGCGGATCTGCGCAGCTCAAACCCCTGTTCTCAAGGGTCAACTGTGTAAAGTATAAAGATTTTATTTTACTTAAGTATAACTGACCTGCAACACTGTTAGTTCCAGGTGCACTATTTACGATTCGGTATTTCTGTGCATTACAAAGTGATCACAACTGAAGCATAATGATTTTAAAAGCATTCGTAATTTCACAGATGGAGACAGCCATTTCTAATATTGTGCCTTCTTTCCAGTCCTTTTTCTATATTTGTGTATGGTTGTGGTTTTGGAAAAAACAACAAAAAACCTTTCAAGCAGGGGAAGAGGGTAATTAGTCATTGCCAATAAGAATTTTGAAACACAGGAAGAAAACTGAATTTCTACTCCCCAAAGAAAGCTGTAGAAAATTAAACTAAATTAGAGAGCTACAAAATAAGCTAAGTAAATGCACCGTATTTGTTCGTAAAGTGGAAACAAGTCTCTCATGGAAATGTTGGTATTTCCGTTTTTACTGGTAAATTTACTACCAGTTTATTAAAAATGAGTGAATGAATAAATAAAGCAAAAGCTTTTATTAGAGTCTAAGTTGTTTTAATAGATGTATCTAAATAAAAGTGGTAACGTTTGGGATGCCAATCACATCGAGAAGCAAATATACTTTAATAGTAATTTATTAAAAACATGGAAATGCATTTTTTCCCCAACTATGTTAGAAAATACACAAAGGGTAATTTAAAAAAAGATTTTACTTCAAGTTATTTGTCCTGATGATTCTGTTGTCTCCTATTCCTGGAAGACAACAAATGTCATGGATTTTGTTTAGGCTCCAACTCATTCCAGAAACAATGTAAGGAATCTTTTAGGCATATAGCCAATATAGAAAAAGAAAGTACTTTTAAAACAGGTGAATATAGTTGAGGTAATAAGCAAATAATATGAAATGAGGAGTAAAATTTTTTCCAAAAAGCATCACTTTGACAAAGCCTAAATCCCCTCACTAAAGTTGGCCTGAGACAACCTATAATGAAAAGATAACCAACAAGCTAGTGGATCTTCCTTAAATTATATGTTTCCTTGGAGGGAGTGCTCTGTGTCAGTTTTTCCTCCATGACACAGAGTGAAATCCAGGAATTAGGAATACCTTGGTTTGAGCCAATCTGAAAAATCAAAAGCAGATGATAAAAAGGCTTATGCATGTCCAGAGCCAGGAAGAGACCCACAGAAGTTTCTCTGTCACACCTTGTGGTGACCCAACACTGAATAATGCACAGAGGAGTCTAGGAGGAAACAACTCCTCTGTTCGCCTCCACTTTTTGCATGCTTGCTCCATAGTACTGGGAAATGAAAGCGACAGTGTAACATCCATCCAGACTCTTCAGAGATGATGCCCTATCAAGTCATTTTTCAGATAACACAGAGGCTTCTCCTGTGTCAAATTATTAAGCAAAGTAACAACACTCTGGAAAAGTAATCAGCCTCTGGTTTTCTTGTTTACATGAAAACATATTAGCACCTGACGAATGTTAAATGAATGAATGAATGACATGAAATCTCTACCAGGGATGATATACAAGGCCAGGGAGCAAAATTCTCAGTGTCCCTCCGCTGTTCTATTGGTGCTTGATGGCTGAGTTTGAAAATAGACTAAAATTGACTCAATTCAAAGTCTAGATCCCACTTCAATCAGTTTGTGGAAAACCTGGTTTTCTTGAGCTGAGCTGCCACAGATTACAAACTTCTATCAAAAACGCAGCTGGCACGCTCCAAATTGAATGTGTTAATAAACCAAGTTTTCATTCCAGATCTAGAGTTCACTCCATTCATTCTTTTGCTCATCTGTTTAATAAACATTTATTCAGTGCCTACTTTGTGCCAAGCACTAGTGATGAAAAGCTAAAAATCACAGTTCCCTATCCTCAGAGAAAAGGAGACACAAAAAGAAACCATGACCAGTGAGGTAAACGCAGAGGTAGAAAGAAGTACAGGCAGCACCAAAAATAGAGCACCTATCCCAGCCCAGGAGCCAGATGTCATGTGGGGTGAGGGGAGGAGGCGGAGTCACAAAAGTGAGCAAGTCAACTGACCAAGCTCAGAATAATCACAGGATTTCCCCCTAAAAGCAACTAGTAATCCTTGAGTAGGTCCACGGGCTGCAGGAATCACAGGTGATTCAAATGAAGCCCAAAAGTCACAGGTGCCCAGATGATGAGTAAATGAATATACGCTCAGCCCCTTTAAGGAGCTTTCCACACCATCAGATTAGCAAGAACGGACCAGAGATGACTTGAGCAAATCCTACCCCTAAGCAAGCACTTACAGAAGCCACAGTGACCTCCAGAAGCATGGAGAAAGAGGGGCAGGGGTCACAGGTTTCACTCCAGGCATTGAAGAAGGTAGAGGGGCTCCTATCCAAAGAGAAAGATTCAGTGTGGATGGAATTAGTACATGAGATCTTGGGACATCTCAGAAGGGAACAGACAGCATTGCACAGAGCACCTATTCAGAATACTCTCCAGGTCCTCAACGTTCACCTGCTTCTATAGCGCATCAGTGGGACGGTGAACATCAGAGAAGTGACAGGAAAGGGTAACAAGTTTGCCGAGTAGAGAAAGCATCCAGGTGTACATTCATTCATTCAATAAAAATTTGGCACATGGCAGCCATTATACATGGGGATAGCCCCGTGGGGTTTATATCCCAGTGAGAAAAACCTCAATAGCGTTGGGAGACCAGAAGGGAGAGTTCTCACACCCTGCAACATAGCAGAGCCCAACAAGGAGACTTCTTTCCTGGCAAGGACTCAGCCACTGAAAAGCCATGGACTCTTTATTTATTATACCCTCCCAACCTTTCCCTCTCTATAAAAAAGTTCTCCTTCCCTTGCATGTATGAGGTGGGCTGGGGGGGGGGGTGCTTGCACATGGCTCACTACATTTGCAGACCCTGAACTGCAATTATTCACTGATCCCAAATAAACCAATCTTTCCTGGAGAAATATCTGGCAGTCTATTTATTTCAGGTCAACATCTGTAATGCACACAGGTAATATTTATTTATCTAAAAATATGCACTATATTTTCCTGTGTTCATATTACCTGGCTTCTTTTCTAAATGCCCAAATCAGGCAGTAATACTATATACTTCCAAGCTTTGACAATTCATTCACTGTAGCATTCCACAAAGATGGAAAAACCTAACCCAATCCCCAATTCCACAAAATTAAATGATGTTTTATGAATGCTTGTGCGACCAAAAGGTGATATGATGCTTTTCCATTAATTCTATAGCAAAATAAGAGCCAGGAGACAGGAGAAAATAATCCTCCTACAGATGCATATATTGCTTGCAGTTTAAATCTCACATCACCAGCAAATTTCCAATGACACTAAGACTGAAAGATGGTTAAGTGACTTCTCAGGTCTCACAGCTAATCAGGCAGTTAGAAAGTGAGCCCAGGTCTTCAGACCCCCTCCAGTGTCCTCCTCTCTGTTCCTCCCCTGTGTGCTCTCTGCCCAGGGCCAGAGCCTGGAGGGTAGCGTGTTGAAGGAGAAGCCATCAGTTAGACAATCCAGGACCATGGCCTAGCGCTCCACCAGCCAGCTGTGTGCCTTTGGGCTACTTACCTCCAGGAGCCTCAGTTCTCTCAGCTTGAAACTAAAAAAGAATATCAACTTCCCACGGTTGTAGTGGCCACTACAGAGAATGTATATTCAGCCCACCGCCTGCAGAAAGCTGTGCTCGCTGGTGGGAACCACTGGGACTATTATAGGAACCTCCCAGTCCTTCTGACCAAACCAGGGAACAAATTCACCTTCCTTCTGTGGATTAATAGAATTAGAAATAGATTCTAGAGTAAGGTTAGCTAATTAGGTTAAAAATTAACAGGAACTGGAAACTGATGCCAGAATAGAATGACTTAATTATTGCTATGAAATAAGCTATACTGATAAGGATCAACAATAGCAGAAGTAACTCTGTACTACACAAACATATTTGTTTCTTCTTCCTGGACAGAGAATGGATAGAAAGTGCTTACACAAAATACATTCACACAATTTCCATAAGCACACATTTTTTTGCAGTGTTTACTATTTATCAGTCCTAAAACAGATGAATTTGTAAAGTATACATAAATTTCTGCTTTATGAAACTACAAAGACAAGGTTTAAAATAGACTACATTCTATTGAATGGACCTTGGCCTTCCAGAAGGAAACAAAGCAATCCATCTAGACCAGCGATCGTCACTTTTCCTTTCTCCAGCCCTCAAAAAAATGTTAATGCATGTTCTCCCTTGCACATTTTTCTGTTGACATCCATGACTCATCCAAAGTTTAAGCAGTTGCAAAGAATCTAGTTTCCAATGTATTGTAAATCTTGACATTTTGAAATAACACACTACTTTCTTAAATGAATCCAATGGAATCTAAATACCATGGCAATACGATACCTGCAATTATCTCTTAAAAAAAAATCTGAACTCTTTTTAATGTTCCTCTTCTTCTTCTTGAAGTTACACTTTTACCCTACTTCCTTCAAAGAAGTTTATTGGACTGTGATACATTTTTATGCTTGAAGATCTGTAACTGATCATCTGCTCATACTTCTTGACCACGACAGTATATATTTATCTTTAAAATTTTTAAATTTTATTTCCTGTGGCCTTAAGGTTTCAAGTGTTCAAAAAAGTCATTTTGATTGAGTTAACATTACAATCACTAGTAGCACATAATTGATCAAAACAACAGGACAAATTTTGATAAGCGGAAAGTAAAATTTTAGTGGAAAACCCCTTGACAGTGATCTTCAAATTGGTGGTTGTCAATTACTGCCCAGGCCCCAACCACTAGGACCTAAGGTGAAAGAGGAAAAATTTTCCTCCCAAGTGTCTGCGTATGTGCATAATGGTATTTGTTTCATGATCAAAAACCACCTCCATTTTGCACCTCATATGGTGGGGAAGTTGGACAAAGTATATTTCAGGCATCAACTCTATCCTGGATATTCAGCTAAAGCTGATCCCCTGGAGAACCCTTCACCTCTGGGTGTCCTTATACCTCCAGTTTAAAGATCACTATGCTCTCCACTTTGGTATATATGTTAAAGTGTTCACGTAATAAGTGAAAAACCCACAATGTGCATATAAAATACAAATATATTTTATATTTACATACACATACATTTATTTTATATTTATACACACATACACACACACACACTCAGATGGCCTGGTTCCACCCTCTGATTCTAAATTTACACTGGGCTGGGATGGAGATAGCTTCAGTAGTTTTTCAGAGTTCCCCAGCTGATTCTAAAGTGCAGTTGAGACTGATAATGGCTGGATGAGGGCTAAAAAGAAAAGAGGAAAAAAATCCCCTAAAAGCATCATAATCAGCACAGACTCCCACCTACAGTGAGACCACAGTGCATTGTGGGCACTGTCAGCGGGGCCTGTTGTTTTTTGTTTTTTCCTTTTGTGCTGGAAGGGGAAACCATCACCTCCACCATGAAGAACTCTAGGACATGTTACTGTCTGGGAATTTGGGCACAGGGAAAGGGTTCTTCCTGGTAAAGCATAGTGCTCATGCAGAGATCAAACGGACAGTCTTCAGACTTACAGGAAACATGCTTTTTTTTTTTTAACCCAAGTTTTAAAAGCAGTTCAATGCATCCATTTTTGTGTAGTGTCATTATCTTCTGCACTGCAGGGCATCCTCTTCCTCAGTAAGCAATGTGTCTTGTTTTCCTCTGACTGCTTTGTAAGATTTTTCTCTTTATGACTGGTTTTCAGCAGACAGGAAAACAATAGAAAAAAAAAATCAATGAAACCAAAAGTTGTTTCTTTGAAAAGATCAACAAAATTGACAAGACTTTAGCTAGACTGGCCAAGGGAAAAAAGAAAAAACCTCAACTATCTTAAAATAGGAAAAAAGAGGGGACATTTATATAACTTACAGAAATGAAAAGGATTATTAGGGAATACTATGAACAACTGTATGCTAACAAATTACGGACTTAAATGAAATGTACAAACTGCCAAGAATACATAAAATATTGAAACTGATATAAGAAGAAATGGAAATTTTGACTCGACCTATATATAAAGAGATCAAATTAGTAATTTAAAGATTTCCACAAAAAAAAGCCCAGGCCCAGATGGCTTCATTAGTGAATTTTACCAAACACTCAGAAAATAATTAATAGAAAATTTTCACAAATTGTTCCAAAAAATAGAAGAGGAGTGGACACTTCCCAACCCATCCTATGAGGCCAGTATTACCCTGACACCAAATCAAAGATAGCACTAGGAAAGAAACTAAACATCTATATTGCTTATGAATGTAGATGTAAAAATTCTCAACAAATACTAGCAAACCAAATCCAGCAACCTATAAAAAAGATTATATACCATGACCAAATGAAATTTATCCCAGGAACATGAGGTTGGTTTAACATCTGGAAATTAATTAATGTAATAGACAATATTCCAGAATAAAGAGAGGAGGGAATATGAGGATTTAAATATATGCAGAAAAAGCAGGGAACTTCCTCATCCTGATGAAGGACATCTACAAAAACTTCACAGTTATAAGTAATATCATACTTAATGGTGAAAGACTGGATGCTTTCCACCAAGATTAGAAACATGAAAGCCACTCCCACTTAGCATTGTACTGGAGGTTCTGGTCAGGACAAAAAAAAAAAAAAAAAAAAAAAAAAGAAGAAATAAAGGGCATCTAGACAGGAAGGAAAAGAAGTAAAGCCATCTCTATTTGCAGATGGAATGACCATAGAGAACCCTAAGTAATCCACACATACACACAAATATTAGAACCGGCAAACGAGTTCAGTTCTTGTATTATAGAATACAAGATTAATATACAAAAATAAAGTGTATTTCTAAGGAATACTACTCAGCCTAAAAAAGAATAAAATAATGCCATTTGCAGCAACTTGGATGGACCTGGAGATCATCATACTAAGTGATGTAAGCCAGAAAGAGAAAGAAAAATACCATATCACATATATGTGGAATCTTAAAACACACACACACACACACACACACACACACACACACACACACACACAAATAAACTTACAAAACAGAGACAGACTCACAGATATAGAAAACAAACTTATGGTTACCAGTCGGGGAAAGGGAGTGGAGAGGGATAAGTTGGGAGTTTGAGATTTGCAGATACTAATCACTATATATAAAATAAACAACAAGGTCCTACTGTATAGCACAGGGAACTACATTAAATACCTTATAATGGCTTATAATGAAAAAGAATATGAAAAGGAATATATTCATATTTATAAATGAATCACTATCTGTACACTAGAAAAATTAACACAATATTGTAAGTTGACTATATTTCAATAAAAAATTGTATTTCTACACACTAGCAATGACCATTCTAAGAATGAAATCAAGAAAACAATTCTATTTATGATAGCATCATTAACAAAAGAAGTCAAGACTTATACACGGAAAACTACAAAACATTGTTGAAAGAAAATAAAGATGTAAATAAATGGAATTAGACCCATGTTCTTGGATCAGAGGACTTAATATTGTTTAGATGGCAATACTATCCACACTGATCTACAGATTTAACATAATCTCTATTAAAATCTTGCCTAGCTTTTTTGCAGAAATTGACAAGCTGATCCTAAAGCTCATAGGAAATGCAAGGGACCCAGAAAAGCCCAGACTTGAAAAAGAAGAACAAAGGAGGACCAATATATCCCTATTTCAAAACTTACTATAAAGCCACAGTAATCAAGATAGTGTCCTCCTGGCACAGGCTAGACAAAGGATTAGAATTGAGAATCCAGACATAAACCCTTACACTTATGGTCAATTGATTTTTCCCAAAGTGACAACACAGTTTAATGAGGAAATAAGTCTTCAACAAATGGTGCTGGGATAACTGGACTCCGCAAAAAACAAAGTTGGAGTCCTCTTTAAACTATATACAAAAATTAATGCAAAGTGGATCAAAAAACCCAACTGTAAGAACTGAAACTCTAAAACTCTTACAAGAAAACATAAGGATAAATCTTAATGACTTTGAATTAGGCAATGGTTTTTCAGAAATGATACCAAAACCAAAAGTAACAACAACAAAGATAAATCAGATTTCACCAATAAAAATTTTTGTGTATCGAAGGACACCAGTAAGAAAGTAAAAAGACAAACGTAAAAAGTAAATATTTGCAAATTATACATCTGATAAAAGTCTAGCATGCAGAATATATAAAGAACTCATAACTTAGTAAGTAACAAGACAAATAACTCAGTTAAAAATGGGCAAAAGAATAGGCGTTTGTCCAAGAAGGATATATAAATGGCCCATAAGTACATGAAAATATGCTCACCATCACTAGCTATCAAGAAAAATTCAGATTAAAAGCCACAATGAAATACTGCTCCACAACAACTAGATTGACTATAATCAAAGTCAGATAAAATAACAAGTGCTAGTGAAGATGTAGACAAATTGGACCACTACATACTCTGCTGGTGAGAATGTAAAATGGTGCAGCTACTCTGGATTTTTCTTTCTTCAGTTTGGTTTCTTTTGCTTATGTCTTTAGGTTTACCGATCTCTTCCTGAGTGCCTAATCTTTTAAGCCCATCTTCATATAAGACATTGTATTGTTTCATTGCTAGAAGTTCCATTTGGTTCTCTTTTTATACCTCCAGTTTCTCTCATTGTTGTATTCATGTTTTTCTTTAAATATTTGAGCATATGTATAAAAACTGTTTAAAAATCTTTGCCTGCTAATCCCATCATTAGTCATTTCTGGGTGCTTCCTATTTATTGGTTTTTCTCCTGACTGTGGTTCACATTTTCCTGCCTCTATGTATATCAACTTTTTTTAATGGATTGACATAGCAAGCCCTACATTGGGGGAGTGTCAAATTTTGTTATTTCCTTCTAAGGATATAAGACTGTTCAGTGAGGCAGTTAGGTGACTTTGGGGTTATGTCGAGCCTTGCAAGGCTTGTTATTAAGCTTTTGGGTAAACTTTACTCTGGGCTAGATTAGCCCTACTGCCAAGACCCTTCTGGGGTCTCTACTGAATGCCCTAAATGTATAACTCCCCATTCTGGCAGCTCAGAACATGAATGTTTCCCACTCCTTTTGAGCTCTGGTAATTGTTCAGCTTGCAATTCCTCATTCTTTGCGCAGTTTTATGAGGTCTCAGCAATACACTCAAGGAAACTCCGTACTATGGAAACTTCGGTGGCTGTTTTCTTGCGGAGCTCCCTCCTCTACGGTTGTCTGCCCTACAAATTCTAGCCGCCTCCTTGAACTCCAACCTGCCTTCTCAACTTGGTAACATGACGGTGCGCTTAATGGGATCCCCCTTCTGTGCACCTTAGCCTGCAAAGTACCTCTGTTATGGATTGAATTGTGTTCCCCTGAAATTCATATTCTGAAGGCTGAATGCTCAGTGTGACTGTATTTGGAGACAGGGACTTTAAGGGAGGTAATTAAAGTTAAATGAGGTCATACAGGGAGAGCTCTAATCCCATAGGATTGGTGTCTTTTACAAAGAGACACCAGAGATCTCTCTCTCCATATAGGCACAGAAGATAGGTCACACAAGGATATAGTGAGGAAACAGCCATCCACAAGCCAGGAAGAGGCCTCACCAGAAACCAACATTGACAGCACCTTGATTGTGGCCTCCTAGTCTCTAGAACTGTGAGAACATGAATTTCTGTTGTTCAAACCACCCAGTCTGTGGGATTTTGTTACGGCGGCCCAGGCTAAAATAGCCTCTCAGCAGAAAGCCTGAACCACTCACTGTATGTGGTTCCTTGTCATTTTTCTTTCTCTTGGGGATTAGGGTCCTGCACTGCCTGTTGTCCAGTTTCTGAAAGTAGTTGTTTCATATATTTTGTCTACTTCTAGTTTTCTATCCAGGAAGTTTATGTGGGTTCCAGTTACTCCATCATGGCCAGAAGCATGAGTTCCCCTCGCAGAATGTTTTTTATCTTTCAACTAAATGATTTTCAGGAATTTCTGAGACAGGTGAAAGATGGAGAGTTACAACGCCATGAGGAACCCCTGAGAAGTCTTCAGTCACTGCTCATTACTCCCCAGAGACAAGCAAGTGCATTACGCCATCTTGACTGCTGTCGGAGTGAGGATCCTCTATGCACCTGGCAGCCCAGCACAGGCCTGGTAAGATTTCAGATTTCAGCAAGACAAGACTTTTAGGTCCTACTCATACTTGTATTGACATGGAGTTCTCATTCAGTCCAAGAAAGTAGTCAGTTTAATCTCCATCATACAATTTCCTTCAGAGTAAGAAAAATTCACTCTCTGCATGAGTATCTAGCTGTGTCCTTCATGAAATCAATACTTACAGGACATACAGAGTATTGTTGTCTCTGGGGATTAAAGCCAAGATTATGTTCTGGACTGGGTCACAAAGGGCAAGGATGGATTCTCAAAAAACCAAGAAAGAATAACCATACTAAACCACCAGACACTTTAATTACAGTGGATTTCATGCTCTCGGGGCAAGAAGGGAGGTTCTTTAGCCAATGAGCAAAAATAGATACAAAGAGCAGTTTGAATGATACCCAAGGATTGTAAAGATGAGACATTAGATTTAAGGAAGGTAATTTTAAAGGAGTATAAATTTTAGCATAAACTGAACTCTAAAGTAAAGGAAAACTCCAGAATATAAAGGGACTCTGACCACAAAAGCTGACATTGACTTTTTAAAATTGAATAAAACTAATTTATTTATATATACCCAAGGTCCAATACCCAAGAGGTGCTATGAGAATGCCAGAATAATATTGCTAGAGCCTTGCCATCCCTTCTCCCTCTCTGCCTCCCCTCCACTCCACACTCCCATATCGTCGCTACAGCCAAATCACCTCAAAACCCAGATCTAATCCTACTGCTCATCTGTACATAACCTTCCTTGGCTATCCAACCACAGAACAAGCCCAGTTCCTCAGCTCCCAGTGCTCTCCACCATCTTTCCCCAACCTACCTTTCCAGCCTATTTCCCACCAGATCACCTCTTCCTCTGCCCCCTCCCAGATACCTCTCCTGCAGGAATTATCACAAAGACCCTGTGCCTCTGTGCTTTCCCATCTCTAAAATGCTGTTCCTCTGTGCCTCCCCAATTCCTCTCCCTCATCATCAAAAACTTTGTCTTTAAGGGTTTTGATCCAATGCCCCATCCCTCCATGCCTGTAGCCCCTCTGATTAGGCTTTTTTTTTTTTATCAGGACTTCTCATGTTTTGCTGTTTAATGTTTAAACTCCCTGAATGCAGAACTGTATCATACGTCTTCACAACTGTTATCCACAACGTTATGTAGCACATAGAAACCCCTTGTTTTAAGAAACTAAGTGCAAACACTATTCTGAAGTTGTAATATCCCAAGAATAGGATTGACTTTCAAGTTGTGGATTTGCTTGTCCCTCAGTGAAGACTCCAAAGCTATTTCTGTCCCCTCCCTTTCCCCTCAGTCAGCCTAAGGAAAGGTAGAAGCCTGGCGGATTTAAACACAGGTTATGTTAATTGTGGGAAGACATCTCTGGACTCTACTAGTCTGGAATGTTAATCACCTTTTACCATCCAACCCATTAATACAAATGTCTCAAGAGGAAAAACATACTCACTCCTACACCAACGCTAGGTTTTTTAAAAAGTTATTTCAAAGCTGCTTCTGATCACAGCTTCCCAGAGGCTTATGTTTTCAGCATGTTTGTCATTACTTTACTCTGGACAGTATTTAATTAGTTTTTTGAGTTGTAACTCTCTTTATGTGACACTTTAGAACTCAGTTATACTTATCATATTATCTTTCCAAATGCGTCTTCTGGATACAAATTTCCTGGAACACATCCTCTTCAGTTACTGTAATAATTCTTAAATTTAGTGCTTTACTGCAGATTATATAGGAAGTTCATGTACATTTAAAGGAATTGACTATAATGTAGATCACTTTGCTTCCTAGGATGGTCTGTACAAGCATGTACACACACACACACCCCTACCCCCCAGGAAAATAAGATGCAGTGGAGCAGGGGTTACACACAGCCTCTGGAGAGTTTCCTGGAATGGGAATTTTGCTTGAAGATTTAAGGAGTTACTAAGAACAAAAAAACATTTTTTATGTTAAAAGCAACATGAACAATATGGAGTAGTTTTTCTGAATGAATTATAAAATAAGCCTTTGGCAAAATTGTGCTTTGCAAGGGGTCTCCTCAGGCCATAGCCCCAGGCAGACCTGTGCTTCGGCAGAAACGAGAAGCCCGAGTTTAGCAGTACAGAGCATCTTCACTGAACTAAAATTGCCAGAACTTTGAGACGACATAAGATCCAAACACCAGCTTGAAAGCAGGTATGGTGTTTTTAAACCCATCTTACATATGGGGAAACTGCCTTGCCTAGAACTGGTCATCTCGCTCTGTTTTGCAATTCTCATCATGGAAATAGTAAGGAGCACAATCGGTCAGGAAAACTGAACTTCCTAAATCCACTTTAGAGGAGGGGTCTTTCCAGGTCTGAGTCAATCTGCAGCCTGAAGTTAAGTTATGTTAGGACAAGAATCTGTTGTGTCAACTTGCCTCCTCTTCTTCTGGTGTCTCCTGCACTCCCTCAACTTTTATTTTTGGTTTAGTTGATGTGAAAATTTCCAGTCCATCTTAAAGTGGGAAAACAGTTGTGAAGTGAAATGGAGATTACGTTTTTAAGTTTGCTTTGTTACTGTCTCGTCTTTTCCCACGTGGAATAATTTCTGACAAAGCTCTTTGCTTTTGCTCCTCCTTCCCCAAGCCTCATGAAGGGTTTAGGGTTTTCTTATTGTTTTTGTACTGCCACAAGCTATAGAATCAGGGCAAGATACTTAATCTCTTTTGGTCTTTTCTTTAGAGCACTGAAGTAGATCTCAGACTCTTTCACACCAAATTTCCATACAACTGTGTATCACAGAACTTTACTGGCAGAATCACACTGATAAGTAACCTGTTGTTTAAAATACATTATGTATTTTAATACCTTAAAAATAGTGTCTCATCTGTAGGTCCTATGGACTATTAAAAGAAGAAACACAGCATCTTCTAATACATTAATAAAAATGTTTATAGGAAAATGTCATCAGCTGCTTCCCTGCAAACAGACCTGCTCTTAGCAACTCAAGAGAAGCAACAAACAAAAGAGTGGTAATTGCTTTTTTCTCTAGTAAGAGTTGCTAGTACACAAAGTAAATGAGCAGAGCCAGTGACTCCAGGGAGTGTTGGCAGCAACCTACCGACCAGGTTCTAACATTTCTCTTTACTAACCAAGCCAAGCAACCCAATGCTGGTTCCATGCATTCTAGATAATTCCCAAATAGCTAAACACTTGGTCTAAGCAGCTTAAAATCACAAAATCATAAACCTGTCTTAAACAGTTATGATCTTTAACAGGAAGGAAGTTGGATGGAAGGAGTAAAGTCAATCACTAGAGAAAAGGAACGGTTAACAGATGATAAAATTATTAGTGAATACTAAGTGAGAAATAGAATCCAAAGATAGGAATGTAACCCAAGTTATACCAAAGTGCTTTCTGGGGCTTTGTCAATATTCATTCCCCTCACATCCTCCCCAGCCCCACACAATCTTCTTCCCAATTATGGTGGAGGCTCGTGATGAAATGAGGCCAACTTTACATTTTGATTTTTCAGTTATGTTAAAGAAAATCCTCTACTTTTAGGGCGCTTAATGAAGTTCAGATTGGGTTTCCCAAGTGATTTAAAGAGTTCTATTATGGTGACTACAATAAAACTACAAGTACGCATTTTCTCTACTCAGAACGATAAGGATTTAAATAACCTGTTTTATGTGAAAATCAAGATCAGTTGTCACTATAAAATATAAGCATAATGCAGGCATTTTGGCTGCTCTGCTCTAAGAAAATCTAGCAAATCAAATCAGTTATTTTATACTCAAAGATTAAACATTTCCTTTTAAAACATCTATCCAAAGTTTTAAAATACTAACCCAACAAAGGATAACAAATACATTGCACTGATCGAATAGATTAATTGGGACAATTAAGTCCTCAATTTGTTTTCTTAGAAACATAATCTCCCTCTCATGCTGTTTCTCTCTTCTTTTAGGTTCTCATTTTGCTAAACTTCCCATTCTTAAGTCATTCCATAAATGTGAAGCAAATGAGCAAAAATTTTCTTCTGTTCCTTGAGCTGTTTCAGATTGTCATGGTCTTCTGCATTCTGCCTGTGGTCCTCATTGTGGACCACAAACTGACAGCATCAGCTTGTCATTATCTGGAAGCCTGGCTGAAGTGTAAATTATTGGGGCCCCTCTCAGACCAACTGAATCAAAACCCCTACAGATGGGATCTAGGAACTTGTCGCAATGATTCTTAGGCACACTACAGTTCTAAAACCACTGCTGTAACACGTTTGCCCAGTTATCATGTTGTTTGTTATTTTGCTCATGCTTAACATAGGCAACAGAAGACATCTCTACAAGACTTGAAAGAGAATGGGTGACTTAACACTCTTCGCACTGTACCTGAGACCAGTTCCTATTCCTCTTCAAGGTACAGTTCAGATCTGGGTCTGCTGCTACTTGCTTTTCTAAAGCCTACGGAAAAAGAGCCAATGACTGTGAAGGAAAAGGCTCAGCTCAATTTTCTAAAAATATTTGAACTTTGCTTTCTCTTCTGAGATTGTTAAACTGTCTATATCAGTCAAGAGAGAAGCTCTCACTTTATTTCTCTCCAGATTTGGGGATGTTAGTATGATTTTTTCAGGGATTCTGGAGGGTGGGAATAAAGATAGATAACAGAGTAAACTGCTCCTCTCTGCTCCACCCTGGTGCAGAATACACCACAGAGCTATGGGTAATTCAGCAACAATGAAGCACACGCAACTGGACCATAAGGCTCAAGAAGTAGTTTAAGGTCCCAGAGTGGTGAGACTTGAGAGATCTGAGTGCCAGCCTGGGAGGGGGAGATAGGGGCTGTTAGCACTGACTGGGTTAAGAAGCCATTAGAAAAATTACTTACTGACAACAATTTTTTCAATGTAAAATCTGTATTCCTAAATACAGTTACCATATAAAGTGCTCTAGCACAGATTTAATTCCAGAAAGGAGGCATTCCTTTCACATCAGTGTAATAAAAGTTTATTTTCACAAAGCTATAGAGGTAAGCTCCCAAACTTTACAATTCCTCATGTTTCTCTCAATAGATTTTTTTTAAGTCTCAATATTAAATATCAACTCATGCTTTAAAATTTTGTACGCTATTTTTAAAAATCTAAATTAGTTAAAATTATGACAATGATAAAATGCCAACCAATCAAGTCCCCAAATTAATAACATTCAAAATAAGAATCATCATTGGGATCCTGTCATATTTTGAAAGTGGTAAAGGCTGATCAACTGTTGTTATTAATCTTAGTTCCATAAGTAAACAATGCATGTACATTTTGAAAGTATATTTATCCTGCACATTTTGATGAGGTATAAAGCCATATTTTGCCACCATTTTTAAAAGTAATCTAACAAATGTCTTTCATAGCAACTATGGTAAAAACCCCAATAACATTAGCCAACCTGCTGTCATGTTCTGTGGTCCTCTAACTAATACAGTACATTTATAAACGACACAACCACACCAATTTGTAAGCAACTATGTAATAAGTTTTGAAATATTAGGAATGGAGCCACATTTCAACTTTCCATTTTTTCATATTTTTTATATTCACACTTCTTATTAATTTTTTCACTACTCTATTAAATCTTAGATTTAAATATGGCCAAAGATAAAATAATATTGAAATGGTTGTCAACAAAATAGTTGAGTTTTATCAGTGACCAAGACACTTAAAACTATTCTCCAAAAGACAAGTTATTTACCCAAAGCAAACATGGCAAAGGTTAGAATTAAATCTTAGAGTCTCATGGTTGGCCTGCCAGATGCATGGGAATATCCAAAGCTCAAGTTTGGAAGGTCTAAATGTCACTACTGGAATGTCTGTCACTGAAGAAAGACCCTACACACACTCAGCAGTGTGTTCAACTTGCAAAAGTTTCGGCTGGTACAAATCAAGTTAACAAGGTTTTAAGCCTTAGTCAAAGATAACAAAATATTACACTTGACTAATAACCTCTAAGTAACCTCCAGCTTAAATTGTATTGACTTTTGCCTCTGTATGATCTTAGGTTAATAGTTCTGCAGCCTTAATTGAAAGGATAAAGCATTTAATCAATTTTCTGCAGTGAATTATTAGACTAACTTCTTTTTCAGCTAGAGACTACAGTATGTTTCATCTTGAGGCTGTCACAATCATGATTATTACCAGACATGCATTTCAACAAATATTCACAAATGAAGTATAAGGTTGTGCTAAGTGTCTGGTGAGTCCAGTGTTGAATTGTCTCCTAACTTTTCCTCAAGTCCCTTAACTTCCACTAACAAATCTAGACCTACCACTTTTATTCCTATAAGGAAGCTGAAGTACATTATGACTTGCTGTATGACTATTTTTCTATATTATGGTCCTATTTCTGCTGACTTACTGTTTTTATCAATTTAAATTTAAAAAAAACTATCTTTTTAGAACTCTGGAAAGATATTAAATTCACTGAATAAAAAACTTTTCAATTTTGTTTCTCAAATATAATAAATTCTGATATATGATGTTAGACAAGTTAAATTATTAGACAAGTGATATCCATTCACCTAATATTAATGTTGTAAAGAGGTTCAACTAAACTTTCTTTAGTGAGGCAAGTTTTAATTATCCTAATAATGGTAAATGATCTATTATTTGTGTGTGAATCTAAAGTGTATCCCCTAGGAAATTATCTGTGAGTCAAAAGCAAAAACTTAGGCAGACAACTGTTAAATATAATGTTAACAGGTACGCTGGGCAGTAAATTCAGACTTTTTATTTAGCTTACATCTGCTTAGTTTTTTATTGAGTTAAGTATAAAGGCCCAGTTAATCAATTCATTAAATTGGTCAAGGCAAGACACTTGAACTACATAACAGGATTTAAAAAGCAGTTGGTCTTTTAGTAGTTCTCTGGTAATCACACACGCACACACACACACACATACACACAAACTGGTAGAGTACTCTGGATATAGGATTTACCCCCATAATCTTATATGATGCCCTGTTCACAATCTGCAGTATTTTGAAAACTATATAAATTGGATATGACCAAATTAGAGATGTCTGATAAACTCTTATAAAGTATTTGGGAACTTCAGCTACAGTCCTAAAAAGATCAATTTTAAACTATAAAAAAGGAAAATTCATATAAAATCACAACAGATTTAACAGACATCTTTGGAAAAAAAATCAAATTGCAACTCAATTTTCTACTTTTTCAAATATGGCCAAGAAAAAAAAGGTACAAGTGGTAATGTCTGCATTTTTTTTAAAAACTATTAACTGAGTAGATTTGGGGAAGAAAAAAGCTATACAGTATTATTGCACTCCACGAATGTGCAGAATTCAAAAATGTGCCAGCACTGAAAGACTGTCTTGCATTGAGGTTTTCCAAGAGGTACAACGAGCCTGCCAAGAAAGCATCTGGTCTGTACTAACAGCTTGCTGTCTTCAGTACAGGCCTTCATAATGTCAGTCACGCTGCTCTTGTAAAAATCCCTTAATGTCTGAAAGATACACAGAAAAAAGGAATATTTTATTTCAAAATTCACTCTTGTAAAATCAACTCATTGATCAGAAAAGAACTGAGAACATCTCTGCTAAACAAAATTAACTTTCACCTCTCCGTGTTCATATACATTTGCCTATAAATTTTCTATCCTGAACATGTGAAAAGGATTTGCATAGTTTTAGGAACTAGTTATTGAAGGTAAGGAGAGGGTATGTATGTAGGAAGCATAATGTATGAATTCTAGCCATCAGGAGTTCACAGTCAAAAAAACTGATGTTATAGGCCCAATTATTAAGCTTTAAACTTAAAATTAATAGCATAACCTTACTTTATTTTGGCAGCTCCAAACTCTCTCTTGGTCATTCATAAATTCTTTTTTTCCCTCTTGTTTTTTTCTTTTTTTTTTTATGAGGGGGAGGTAACTGAGTTTATTTATTTACTTTTGGAGGAGGTACTGGGGATTGAACCCAGGACCTTGTGCAGGCTAAGCATGCACTCTACTGCTTCAGCTATACCTTCCCCCCATAAATTTTAATGAAGAAAATATCCGTCTGTTAAATCTTAAGTTGGAAACTCAAGTGACAAATATGTAATATCTATTATTAATATAATATATATTATGCTAATATATGTAATATCCTGCTGATTCATCAGAATTAAGTGATACCTATACAAAGTTATTGTATTTTTAAACTACTTACAGGGGGAAGGGATAGCTCAGTGGTAGAGCACATGCTTAGTATGCAGAAGGTCCTGGGTTCAATCCCCAGTGCCGCCATCAAAAAATAAATAAATAAACCTAGTTACTATTCCCCTCCAAAAGGAAACAATGTAAGCTACTTACAAAAGAGTTTTCAGTGCTGATAGGTGGGGCTATGATCGATGATGTGGGATTGAATCCATATGCACATTGAGCTTCATTTCATTGTCAAGAATTTGAACAAGCTGTTGCATGGATGGAAGGTGACCAGATTCCAGCTTAGACCACACAGGAACATCTATAAAAATAAATGGTACCGCCCCCTCCAAATTAAAGACGATTCTATAATAGACATTCATTCTATAAATGTCTATGCACACAGCTGGGGATACGAAAGTGAGCAAAAGAATTAAGCTTCTTGCTCTTACAAAGTTTACATACTAGTAGGGGGAAATACAAAAAGAACTATACAAAAATAGCTACAAAATCACATTTGTATACTAAGAATAAAACCTAGAAGATGCTATGAGAGGGACATATGAGAGGCTGGAAAGGAGCCTTTGTACTTACTATTATTAAAACTGAGAGATATTAAAATTGAGAGAGATTATTAATGTGAAAGCTGAAATACAGAAGAGTAGTACAAGAGAGGCTGGAGAAGTTGGCAGTGACTAGATCAGGGATCAACAAACAAAGGGTCAGAGAGTAAGCATTTTCAGCTCAGGAAGACATACAGTAGGTCCTGGCTACTTAACACTCATTGTAGCCTGAAAGTGGTAACAGGCAATACATAAATGAATGTGAATGATTGTGTTCCAATAAAACTTTATTTACAAAGCAGGCAACAGGGAACATGGTCCGTGAGGCTATGGTTTGCCCATGCCTAGGCTACATCATGCAGGGCCTTTTTGCCATGTTACATGTTCTTATCCTGAGAACAAAGTAAAGACATTCAATAGATTTGAGGCAGTAAAGCAACAAGAGGAAATGTGTATTTTAAAAAATTTATTTTAAATAACTCAACTGTTTGGAACAGATGCTAGCAAATGTTTCTGTAAAAGGCCAGATGGTAAATATTTAAGGTCTTATGGACCAAGAGGCAAAATCAAGAATATTACATAGATACTTACATAACTAGAGAGATAAATTTTCACAAATTTTTCATTGATGAAACTCAAAATTTTAGGTACAAATACTGACATTGTGATTTCATATAACTTCCATATCACGAAATATTCTTCTTTTTTTTAACCATTAAATGTAAAAGCCACTGTTAGTTCATAGGCTGTATTTGCCAATCTCTGGTTTAGACAATGTATTTGAGCATAACAAGATCATTCTGGCTTGGATTAGGGTGGTTAGCAATGGAGATAAATAGACGCAGAAATGTAAAAGGCAGAACTGAGAATTTGGTAATCTATTAGATATGGAGAGTAAGAGGGAAAGTGACGTTATCCTAGGTTTCTGATACGGGCAGCTGAGTAGAATGTTAACAGTGCCATTAAACAACTGAGAAATGCCAGGGAAGGAGCAAACTGGAGTATAAAAGAATTACAGGAAGCTGACATAATCAACAGTTTGGGAGTAAACACTGTTTAGGATTTCTGGGTATAGCTCCTAGAAGAGAGGACTAGAGCTCTCCAGAGCTATACATTCAAGGATCATTATACAGATGTTATTCTAAAGCTATGGAAGTAGGTGAAGACCATAGAAAGAGGTAATTTAGCATAATTATGAAAAACAGAAACATCTGATGCTTATTATAAATCATTTAATATTTATCATAGAATGCAAACTATTCAGAACTCACCATTCAAAGTTATCTCAAATGCACCCGTTGACATACACTGGTTCTCAATCATGTTGCTCAAGAAGAAGACCATCATACATGCATAGACCTAAAAGAAAATGCAATTAAGTGCAACAGTTAAAGTCAGTCTGAAATCAAAACATGACAAGACACAATACTCTTTTAAATATATAGCCTCATTTTTATTTGGTAATTGCTCTTTTTAAATCTACCTTAAGTTTCTATACAAATTACTACTGCTATTCCATATGTTTGGATAATGTACACAGAACAAGAAAATTACAAGATTAATTCACATTTATACACATTCTGAAGAACTTATATATGTTATTCCTAATGTAAAGATAAATTTTTTAGAGATCTCATAATAGCCTTAATAAGTTAAACAGAAGAATACCAGCATAAAAAGGGTTCATTTCCACATTTTTATAACAATGTATGAATTCACAAGAGACTAGTGATGCAATAAACAGCAACTCCATGTGTTCAGTATAACCTGTCCATGTTCCAAACAAATCATTTTAAGCCAAACTTAAAAAAAGTAGTTTAGAAAGCACTAGCATATTAAGTTATATTAATTTACCTTTTGAAGGCAAATTTGTACCCTCCCAAAAGAGACTGAAAGCTCTTGTTGGACAGAAAGTTTTTAATTTAATAAAATAACCTAACTAAAAAAGCAGAATGTAGTTAGGATGTCAATTCACAACAAGCTGTTTCAGAAAAATAAATCAAAAGGCCCACAGCAGATGAGAAGGAGCTTTTCCCCAGGCCCTACTTGAGTCAAGTGGGCTCTGATTTCATAGAAGTTATCCTAGCATTTGGGAACAAAAGTCTATTTTCAAGAGAACAATACACAAGGAAGTGTCATGAAAGCTACAGCTTTCAAAGTATCCTCTTCCACAGTAGATCAACAATGTTAGATGTCTACAGAAGTAAAATGCACTAAAGATAATTTGGAATCAACAGAATTAACCAATGTAGCACAAAACATCAATAGGTACTTGCAATTCTTAATCCTATGCAAATCAGTATTTTGTTAATAGCAGGGCAGAGACACACTTCAATTAGAGGTAGCACCTGAGGAGGTTTACGTTAAGAACCCTTGCCTGTTATTGGAAATAGTGGTTCCCTAAGAAAAAGAAGTACAGCTATGTCAGGAGTCAGCTGAAGACAGTCGCAGCCTAGAACTGAAGGACAAGACCAGGTAGAGGACTCCAAGAGAGAATACTTCTTAGAAGGAAATCTAGGCAATGTCACTCGAGAGAGAGATAAAAATTAGTTCCATTTCTCAAGCAGAAAGGCAGACCCTCCAGAAAAGATGATTTTAAGTAAAATAGATGGGAGATCTAGGAAGAACATGCGCTGTAGTAAGACCCTACAAAGGAAAAAAGACATAGCACGAGACTCTTATGTATACTTATATGGATTATTTCAGGTAACTTGCTTTTTGGATCCCCCAGGAAGATTCAAAGAACAAATAATAAAAACAGTTTTGATAAAAAATAAACCAGTGGAAATCTCATTTTTAATATGAATAAAGCCATTAATACCCATATTAGTTGGTACAAAAGGCCTGCATTATGTATGTTTTACTAGATATGATTTGGCCCAAATTATATAATCAAAATTAGGTACTGAATTATTTTGTGCCCAGATAACACCTAAAGTAATACTTCCCTATCCTTCAAACAATAAAAAGATAAGACCTAACCACTCTTGATACATAAATATGGAGAATAAGGCCAAGAAAGGTTAAGGGCTTTGCCCAAAGATAAAAAGTGGTTTAAGTTGAAATAATACGTGTAAACAGCAAAAAGTACTTAAAAAAAAAAAAAAGAAAAATTCATTAAAATATTTCATTGACAAACTAAATACCTACAGCTATCAAAGCTATTAAGTTACATACCTTATTTTCTTGGCCCCACTGCCAGATGCTAGGAGCTTGCATGCCGAAGAAAGCAAAAGGATCCTTGCCAACAATTATTAAGCCTATTAATACTAGTTTGAAGACTGACAGGAAAGATGCTATGTGTCTATGAAAAGAAAAGAAATTCATCAGAAGCTGCAATTTCTCATCTATTTCAAAATTTCATAACTCAAGTGTATGTGTATAGACATTTTCCAAACACCAAATCTAAAAGTTGCTAATTATACTAGAGAAAAGACAGTTATTAAAGTTTATTGTGCAGTTTTAAAACAGAAATGTTGAACAATTTTTAAATAAAAAATTAATTTATAAACTTATACAGCATTGGCCTTGAAAATACTATTATTTTAAGAGTACAGAATTTTATACAATTGACTTTCTATAAAAACATGGGAGTTCTTAGTCTATGTCCACAATAAAAATTACATAAGAAAACACATCTTTAGAAGGGTTACCATCTCTGAAATGATCTTCCTCTTTTCCTTCTTACAGAAAAATGCTTCCATATTTGGAGCAAATAAGCATTATTTAAATTATAACCAACTGTAAATTAAACTAACTAAAGAATTATAGTAACCAAGTAAAGTTAACTAAATCATTTCACAAGTTTATTCACAAGAGTGAAAAAAATTCACTTAAAAATTTCTTTGTAAGTTACTGAAATTTCCTTACCTATATATTGGTTGAGGGAGGTAATTCTCTCCTTCAATGCGGATGTCTGGGTACCGCTGGCTAATAACCCGCATGTACTCCTCAAACACCCGCCTATAGCCTCAGGAAACACTGCCGAAAAATAAAAGTGCTTCCATTAAGTGGTTTTAGAATATGCCTAGATTTGTTTTGCAGTTGTACAAAGCCTAAAAATTATTAACAAGAGTAAAAATGAGAAAAGTCACAAATTAATGATGATTGATGCTGGATACACGGAAGTTTTTTCACAAGTTTCACATATTGAAGTTATCTTCCCTTCAAATAAATCCTTCTATTAGAAAATTAAACTTTATAGATTTGTATTACTGTTGGATAGAAAGGAAATACCTCTTCATATTTTGAGCTCTCAAATCAATTTGCCTCTTTTTTGGTATCAACAATTGTATAAATACTGAAATGAAAACAACTCTTACTTATCAGAAATAGGGACTTTCATAACTGGGGCACAGGAAGCATAAAAAGGTAGGTACCAAGGCATGATACAGGATACTTTGCTTCTTATTTCCACTCTGCCCTCAACTGGGCAAACATGCTGCTCTGTCACAGTAAAAGAAACTTAAATTCTTAGATGCTTTCTGACTCTAAAATTTGATTCTACCTTGCAAAAGAAAACAAAGATTGGGAAGATAATTTTCAGCAGTATGACAGTAATCTATGTCAGTACTCCAGAAATTAAATCAACAGCATCCAACCATATCCATTAAAATCCCTGAACAACTAAACTGTGCATATATGATACATGCTGCCCCAGCAAGAAAAGGGAGATATGCCACCACAATGTATTTATAGAGGGAGAAAAAGTGCACTGAAAACTTTAAGACATTGATGAGAGAAACTGAAGACACAAACAAATAAAAACATCTTATGTTCATGGATTAGAAGAATTTATATTGTTAAAATGTTCATACTACCCAAAGTAATTTATAGATTCAAGGCAATCTCTGTCAAACTTCCAATGACATTTTTCACAGAAATAGAACAAATAATCCTACAATGTGTATATAACCAGAAAAGGCCCTGAATAGCCAAAGCAGTCCTGAGAAAGAAGAACAAAGCTGGAGGCACCATGCTTCCTTATTTCAAACTGTATTACAAAGATATAGTAATCAAAACAGTATGTTGTAGTGGCTTAAAGACAGACACATAGATCAATGGGACAGAATTCAGAAATAAACCCACACATATAAATATAGTCAATTAATTTACAAAAAAATGAGCCAAGAATATACAATGTGGAAAGGACAGCCTCTTTAATAAATGGTGCTGGGAAAATTGGACATGCAAAGAATGAAACTGGACCATACACAAAAATCAACTCAAAACAGACTAAAGAGTTGAAAAGACCTGAAACCATAAAATTCCTATAAGAAAACATAGGGGGTGCTTCTTGACATTGGTTCTGGCAATGAGTTTTTGGATTTGATACCAGAAACAAAGGCATCAAAAGCAAAAATAAAGAAGTGGGACTACAACAAACTAAAAAGCTTCTGCACAGCAAAAGAAAACATCAATAAAACGAAAAGGCAATCTACAGAACAGGAGAAAATATTTGCAAATATAACCTCTGATAAGGAGTTAATATCCAAAATACAAAAGAAACTCATACAACTCAATAGCCAAAAAATTAATAATCTGATTTTTAAATGGGCAAAGGAACTTTAATAAACACTTTTCCAAAGACAACATACAAATGGCCAACAGGTAAATGAAAAGGCGCTCAGCATCACTAATCAACAGGTAAATGCAAGTCAAAACAACGAGTTATCACTTCATACCTGTTAGGATGTCTATCATCAAAAAGACAATATAAAACGACGAAGGTACCACTTGGTATGAAGATAGCAGTCATCAGTAATTAAGTTACAGTAGAGGGAAACCTGAGGTGCCAGCTTTGTCAATCAGTGTCATCGAGGAAAAAAATACCAACCACCACCACCCCAAGGGAACAGCATCAAGTTTATATCTGACAGGGAGAACCAGTCCAAATATTAGTAAATCTCAATGTAAGAAAACTCATTTAAAAAAAAAAAAAGAGGGAGTGAGAAATTCACCACTCTTTCTTTACAAATACCACTTCTACATTTAAAATGAAAATTTCACAAAAGATTAAGTCCCTAAAAAGTATGAAATTTTTGCAAAGGGAGACAAATCTCTATCAACTAAATATTTAAAAGAACTTAAGAATCTCCAGACACCTTATCCCTCTTTACTAAACATTCACCTTCTGTTGTTAGATTCATTAAGTACTAGTATTTTGCTACAACTGCTTTTTATATAAGAATTTTTTATAAGAAATGTTTAATGTTGCTTTTGTTTTGGAGATACTACAAAAATTATGTACAGCACCTATATGCCTAACTACCCTGAAACCAAGAAATGCCACCTGATTTCAATGCCTAAGTTTGCATCGGTGATTACAATGGAGTTGATTATCTAAAACGACAGTATCTAACTTTTAATACAATATTTGAGCGCTGGAGACCTACTTGAATTGAAACTTCCTTTTTTATAGGTGAAGGAAAAAAACTGAAACCCAGACAGCTAAAGGGACTTTTCCACGGTTATACATCCAGGTATTATTAATTCACTCACTCAAATATTTACTGAGTGCCTACTACATGTCAAGCACTATATCAGGCAGTAGTTACGTAGTAGTGAGTGGCAGATATGATCCCTGCCCTTAGTCAGGGCTGAAACTAGAATATAGACTTTGTGATTTAAGATCCTAGGCCCTTCCCATTAGACCTCAATAAAATAGATGATGTAAAACGCAACCTTCCCTGTGTCCAGGAAGTAAGTTCTCTTTGTCCACAAAGCCACAATCAAGTACTCATATAGTAGCAGATATCTTGAGGTTCTTCCATGATGAAGATGTATATTCTCCCTCAGGGAGAACTAAGCCTGTGGGCCTCAAGTCTTCATATCTGCTCTGGGAGTTCCCACCCTTCACCATGGGGAGTCCTGAGAAGCCCAGCTAGAGAGCTATGTCTATGTACAGGCAACACTATTGGTCAGATTCCTCCTAGTCACCCAGTTTCCTGGCTACTGTGCTCGGAAGCCTACCTCTATCCTTAGTTCTTCAGGTTCCAATTCCTCAGTTAAGTCTCAGACCTTTGCATCAAACTCCAAATAAAATCAACTCATAATCTTGAAATCTAAAAAAGACTTCAAATCTACCTTTCTTCAAATTTCCAGTTATAAAATAAGTAAGTTGAGGGAGTGTATAATGTACAGCATGGTGACTGTAGTTAATAATACTGTATTTCATATTTGAAAGTAGCTAGGAGAGCAGATCTTGAAAGTTCTTATCACAAGAAAAAAAAAAAATGTAACTATGTATGGTGACAGATGTTAACTGGACTTAATGTGGTAATCATTTTGCAATATATACAAATACTAAATTACTACATTGTACACCTGGAACTAATGTTAGTTATACCTCAAAAAAAAAGTACAATTCTTACTTCTGAAAAAATGAAGTTTACCAGAGTGACACAACATATTTTTAGATAAGTTTACTTACACATAAGTTTTTCCTCCCTATATTTGCCTTCAGACTTAAGAAGAAAAACCAAGTAACTTCTTTCCTATGTAATAATCTTCCCCAAATGTTCACGTTATTTTGAAACAGCAATCACTACTGCTGACAGATGTTTTCCAAAATAAAACATACCTAGTGCTTATCGAGGTGGGCAAAATGTTAAATTAAAGGCATACATGGTAAGGAGCCAGCCATCATCCCACCTCTACCACCACACGCAGCTCTTTCAACTTTTTCTTTTTTTTTTTCCAACTTTTCCATTCTTTCTGGGTCAGTAAGTAAAACTATGACTTCCAGTATACCTCCAAAAAATAAATATGTGAACATGCTAAAACTACACTGTAGCAGCGGCCTGTTTCTTCTGTCCCCGGATCAAAGGTCCTTTAGGAGTGAATCAAAACTTTGAAAAGAAATCTTAAATTTAAATCCTAATCACTTTGCAAATCTCTAGTAATACAAAAGTATCTTACTGTATGGAGTCAACTTTTGCAATTTAAATATTTTCACACAATACTTTTTTTTTTTAAGAGTAATTTTCTAAAAGAAAGAACTTGTATACTAATGAGATCAACTTTCTGTAATGAAAAGAAAGGAAATTTGTCCATGTTAACTATTTCAAAAAGACTCTGTGTCTTTTCAAGTCCATCATGTTTCAGTCTCCTAATTCATGGTGCCAACCATCGCACTTTTCCCTTTTCTATACTAACATCTGCCCCTAATTGTATTCAAATGCCTACTTACATCAAACTTGAGCCTGTCACAAACCTCAACCTCTCACAACTCCTTATTAAAACAGGGCAAAATCTCAGATATTTACTGTTATGAGATAAATATTTGTGATTTCTATTTTTAGCATCCCTTGAACTCACCTTCCTTTTTAATTTACAATAACCGCCCCTCCAATTGTCCTCTCACCCACACATAGGATTGGATCCTGTTTATACAGTAAGACCCAACCCCTTGCCAATATCTGATGTTCCAGAAATGCAAACCTGTCACAAGAAGGTTTGAGCTCCTTCTTTAAAAATGAAGAACTGGGATTTTAAAAAGACGATCTCCAGAAAGATGAACATTTAATCAGAGCTATTGTGGGTAGAGGAGAGTGGTAATCTTTCAAAGGGACTGAGGAGAGGACAGAAGTCACTCTCCAAAGAGGAAAAAAAAAACTGAAATACATTTTACTGAGAAAAGTACAGATGTGAGCAAGAGGAAAAGTGAATGAAGTCTTCTCAGATCTTCCAGTTTTCTATTTCAGCCCATCTTGGGGCACTGCTACATTCCTTCCTTTGGAATATAATACTATTCCTTTAGTAATTATAAATGCATTTCCAAATGTGTTGTTCAAACCAGTTCAAACTGGTTTCTCCACAGGCATGTTAAGAATTTCAACTAATAGTTCCCCCTTTCTGTACCCCTAATCAGGAAGATATTTTGTAAACACCTTTCTAACTGCCAACAGCACTAACCACTCCAACAGTTCAATGATCATTGAAAACTGTATTTCAATCTTTATTTTTTCTTGCTCTGTTTAGTAGACGAGGTAGTAACAGACATTTGTCTGGTGCATCACCTGGCTCCCTAAGCGTTTTAAGCAATGAAATCTGAACAAGTTGCTCTATAAACCACATAAGAACAAGATACTCTGAGAGTGAACAGACTAATCCGATAAATGCTTTTTAAAAAAATTAAAACAGTGTTCACACACTTTCAATGAAGGTCAAAATACAGACCAGAACTTTTTTTAAAGTTGCAAAACAGCTCTGAACAGGTGTAAGATTCTCAGGTTTAGGAACTGTACTATATGAAATCAAGTGAGTTCCCATTCCAGCTGCCTCACTCTTGGAGCACTACAGTGGCCATTGTAGTGAAAACAGACACGTACAGAAAATATGCCTAACACGGCTTGTAAGATTCCCGGCTTCTTCACTGAGTTTATTCCAAAGAGTTAATAAACCTGAAATTCAATTAATGATCTGTTTTTATTCTCTTCATTCTTTGTGTCATATTCTTGAGGTCACTAGTTTCTGTATACCTTTGGCATAACATTTTAGGAAATCTTTGCTGCAGACTGTTCCACAAAGAATTTATAAACTGTGTAAGTTCCTCAGCTCTTCCTGAGAAAGGAATTTTCTCTCTTTACTCTGGAAAGCATTTCTCATTAACAGATTTATAAGGTATGTAGCCACTCAGTAAAAGTGACTTAATAAAAGCATCCAACAAATGATGACTTATCTGCAATCTGCAGGAATTTTTGTCTCATCTTAAAATATTTTATATGACTTCATGTTTTTACGATTTTCAATTCATTTTTAAAAATTGAGGTATAAATCACATTCCATAAAAGTCATCCTCAGTGCACTTTTAAAAGTTGTTAAAGAGTGATTAAAAAAACATACGTATAACATATTCTATTCTACACTAATTCACTAGCCAATCTAGAGACGTCTCTTGGCTGCTTTACTGCTTTCTTGTTTGCTTTATACTTTTACCTGTTGGTTGTGTGTAGATTGACCTCACACAACACTAGAATAAACTCAATAAAAAAAACTAGGAATCTTAGAAAACCACCAACAGGAGTATTAAGCATGTGTCAGCGAATCAAAGCAGCAGGAAGAGGACTGGGAATAATACAATGAATTCTGAAAGTTTAGCCTCACCAGTAGGGATGGAGGCCAAGTCAAGAAGGTCACTGAGAGCAGAGTATGTTCAAAACTGAATTGCTACATATGTATGTACGTGTATGACTGAAACATTACGCTGTATACCAGAAATTGACACAACACTGTAAACTGATTATACTTCTATTTTTAAAGTTAAAAAAAAAAATCAAACTGAAGTGTTACATGTATCATATTCTATGCCTAACAGCTAACAAATGGAAGCAGAAGCCA
The DNA here is from genome assembly GCF_009834535.1 of Camelus ferus. Classification (NCBI taxonomy): domain Eukaryota; kingdom Metazoa; phylum Chordata; class Mammalia; order Artiodactyla; family Camelidae; genus Camelus; species Camelus ferus. The sequence continues at coordinate 96,723,889 of NC_045696.1, forward strand.
ACCAGGTAAAAACTCGTCTGAAAGGAGTATCAGGAAACACCAATTTATATTCCATTAGGAATTTTGTTATGTCCAGGCCAAACATAGTGGACTACCACAGGATTGTACTCATTTTTTCAATAAATATTGACTGATGGTAGGTACTGTTTTAGGCTCTGGAGATAAAGCAGTAAGCAAAACAGACAAAAATCTATGCGTTTCCGGTGCTGACAACATTCTAATGAGGAAGAGAGTAAGCTGGTTAACAGTCAAGCGGAGAGGATACAGTTCACCAATTGATAATATCTGAAGCCGTTTCTCTTGTTTTGCTTGAGAAATAGGGGGAAAAAACACTTGAGGGACTACAGAAAAAAATGTAACAAATTGAAAGAGCAGAAACAGTGAATAAATGATTCAAAATAAGAGCTTATATCCAAAAATATTCTGCAAGAAGAAGAAAAGAATTATAAAAGAGATGAAGACTGTAAGAAATCTCAAAACCAAAATGCAGAATTAAAAAATATATCTTGAGGCCCTGAAGAAGAAAATTCATGGGTGGAAAAATGAATCAGTGATAGAACATAAATAATAAACAAAAATTTTTGTTCCTGTATGACTGAAGCATTGTGCTGTACAACAGAAACTGACACACTGAAAACTGACTATACTTCAATAAAAATATATAAAAAAAAAAAAAGACAGAAGATATGAATAGTATCATTAACTAAAGATTCCATAAATACATCAGGTTTTTTTTTTCCCCTATAGAAAACACTCTGAGACCACAGAACATTTACAACAATTGACCATCTATGTCAGGTCACAAAGAAAGCCCAATAAGTATGGGGAGGAAGAATACTGCCTGCCACCTAGGTAAACAAAGAATGTTGCAGCCATCAACCACTGCAGACACCCACAAATGTGCAACATGAGGGAATTCAAGACAGAGAAAAACAGGATACTGGCCCTAGATAGTTAAGATGCTTATCAAAAGAATGATTTCAATAAGCCCAGACTCTTGCATCTTCCCATACTTAGGAAAGTTGTAAATCCATTACCTTGAGATGCCTGGTTTTCTTTAATTAACAGTAATCTTCTGATGTTCCTACTACCTGTTTTTTTTGCAAAATCTCCTATATATCCTGGCTTCTCCCTTACCTGTTCGTAACAGTCCCTCAGGGTTGAGAGGCTGTCTCCCAGGCTTAAGTCCTCCGTGCGTTCACCAAATAAAACATAACAGCTAATGACACATTCTCTAATTATAGTGCAATAAACTGAAAGAATTTTAAAACCGAATACACTTCAAGATCTTCTAGTAGGAGTATTAACCAGTTTAACTACGTCAAAATTTTAAATGTGATACCCACTGACATAATCATAATATTTTATATCTATGGATTTAGTTTTTGGAAATAACTGGACAAATACAGTCACCTTAAAGTAATTTTATGAGAAATTATGACCAACCTAAATGTTAAGCAAACTAAAGATTTAGTGGCTTAAGTAAACTGCAGAATACCCATCTTACAGAAAACTATGCCTGTTCAAAAAAAGCATACAACTATGAATTCATTAATATAAAATTATATAATATAGCATGTATCTGTGTAAAGAGTCAGCTTGAATGAAGTTCTTCAAAATATTATTAGAACGTTCCAAGGATTTTTCACTTTCTTCCATGTATTTTTTTATTATTTTTACAACAAACGTGTTATTTCATAGCCAGAAAGCTATTTTAATTTTTTTTACACTGAAAGTCAGTAAGTAAAGTTTTCAAAGATTTATTTACTGAAGTTCCTATTACAGCATTAAAGACAATACAAATAATAAATTACGACAACTAGCACTTGATAAATGGTAGTAGCAGATACACTGTGCTAGGTGTTTTAACTGATTATCTAACTCCAGCTCTCCTCATTTCCTGTCTCCTCCCTCTCTCTGCTGAGTCAGGCTGCATTTGCATATGTTCTTCCTTTAGCTAGAAAAGCTCACTCTTTGTATCTCCTGATGGAGTTCCCCATACCCTTTAAAATTTCATTTCCTCCTCTGCAAAGCCTTCCAACTCCCTCAAATAGGTAATCTTTCTTTCCTCTGGGTTTTTAAGACCTCTTTTAGAGGTCTCAAAATAGAATATTTTACTGTAATACTGTTTACAAGTCTGTTTCTCTCACCAGACAACTGGTTTTCAAATGTTAATGTAAAAATCAAATTCATATCTTCCTAAGAATTGGACAAAACAGGAAAACAAGTAGCAGGAGAAAAGGGGCATAAAAAACAAGGACTTGATTATCGGCAGTTCTTGCTAAACCTATGTGGCAAGATTTCTTCCTCACCAATCCCAGGCTGTGCGCCAATCAAGGTAAAGTATGTGAAAACACGGTTTCCCATTTTGGAAAGCAGGGAAGGTGACAATCAAATGAACCAGAGGGCTCCAATGATACTCTTAAGTGACAAAGATTGAAATGAAACGCACACGCATGCTTTTACTTTTTTATTTTAAGCTTCAAGAATATTAGAGGTAATCAGAATGCAACCAACATCCTCATTTTACAGATGAAAAAATTGAGAGTTAAAAAGATTAAATAATTTCCCAAAAGTCATTCAGAAGATAAAAGGCAGATCAAATAAGAACCTAGGCCTCCAAACTGCTAGACCAGTAAATGCTCAGCTTCCCAGTAACGATACTATTCAAAATTTATGAGGTGATTTATGAGGTTTCTAAATGATACATTAAAGTTGATTTCCACCACTTATCTTAGTGACAAACTGTAAGGAAACAATGTTTCAGTTTTCTATAAGAGGGATAAACCTTTAAAACCATTCATATTTTACTTACATCTAAAAGCTTTAGACTAAAGTACTTCATTCATTATTAAGAAGAAAAACTATTATGTGCACAGTATTCAGTTAGATACAGCAGTTATTTATTGCTTAAAATGGTTAAAAAAAAACTAAATGGTGACTAAATTCTATGTAAACATTACAGAACTTAAAAAATCTATCAATGGCGGGGCAGCAGCCACCATTTTATTTGTTCTCTAAAGCGTTCTACTACTACTCTGCCACCTGATCAACTTCTTATTACTCTTTTATTCCACTGATTCCAAGAAGTACATTCTTCCTATTTAGCATCTTTTTTTAAAAAAAATCACGATTTATCTTATAATTATTAGCATCACAAATTAAATGGCTGTTTTTTTTTTCCTTCTGAGTGGTATATAAAATAATGGTGTATCTTACAATCCATCATATCTTAGGTTTGGAGAAATATAACTGTTATTTAAGTTTTTAGTTACAGTTATTGTGGCTATTTTGGGGAGATGAAAATCTCTTTCTAGGATTTTCCCCTGACTGCTGTGTTTTCAGTTTTAAAAATTCAGGATTCTTTCTCCTCCCTCTCACCAAAAAAAATAAAATAAAATAAAAAAATAAAAATTGTCTCCTTTAATTCTTTACCACTACAGTGAAAGGTACAGTACCGCTCCAGAACTCAGAAGTCATCTTTGACACCTCTCACTCCACATCACCTCTCTGTCCCCTCAAATATGTAATCACCAACAAAAACAGCTAAATTTATCTCCTAAGGATCTCTTAAACCTGTCCTTTTACTTCTGCCACGACCTTCCTATTCCAAGTGCCACTGTCTCTTGCCTGGGCAATTCCAAGAGTCCCCCTAAATGGTCTCCCCACTTCTATTCTTTGTCCCCTGTAATGTCTTTTCCACAGTGACACTGATTTTTCCTTAACATAGCCAGCCACACCTTCCAGGCTTTATGCCACCTTCTCTTTGGTCTTTGAGGGCTAAGCCTTGGCCTCAAAAAATTATGCTCTCTCCTACTACAAGGCCACTAAATAAATCTTATCCTTCAAATCTCAGTTCAAAGTTCATTTCCTCAAGGAAACCATCCCTGAGTCCCTGACTTGGTCTCTCTCATGCCATATTACTTTCCAACAGCACTAAACACAACTGTAATTTCATGTGTTGTCCATGGATTAACAACTGCTTTCCACTCTTGCCTTTAACATCCATGAGAGCACTGAACTGAATTCCCAGCACCAGGCAAAGCACCTGCACAGAGCTGGTGCTCAAAAATTTGTTGAATATACAAATATTGTCTAAGTAACTAACATGATCTCTATAACTTACAATTTCTCGGATTTCTCCAATTCAACATTTTACTAATCCTGATCAGTACCAGATCTTTATTTTCTTGCCTCCATATCATGAAAGTAAAGGCTAAACTGGTATAAATTTAAATAAAAATCTGTTCTTCTAGTAGTTGCTTCATTTACCTTTTAAAACTGCATTTAGAAATTGGTTGTCCTAAGATTATAGCAGTGGATTCTTAAGTTAGCAAAAATTGGAAAATCCTGCTATACTCTGCTTACATGTTGAAACCCTAACTTTATTTAATCTACTATTCTAAGTAAATCAATTGTCAAATGTTCAAATAAGTATTAATCATAAAGAGCTGTAGCCAGTAATCTCTTTACACTGCAACAAATGATGAAATGCTACAGGCCTGATTACATGTCAAATCACATATATGGGGAAAATCATGCATACAGATATGTCAAACAGTATCTGTCAGAATATATTTACACATAAAAATCACAAGAAAGAAAAATGTGACACGTGAATTTTATTTTAAGATCTGATTAGAGAACTTCATTTTTTATGCTCAATGCTTAAACGTCCAAATAAGTAGTATAAACTTTCCCCCAAATATGCAATCAGTATCGTCAAACTTATCTAACTCAATTGCTCAATCAACTGACATAATAAACTGAACACTCAGGTACATAAAGTAATACTGTGCATCTCTGTAGGCTTTGCGGGGAGCCGTATCTGTCTTCTTCACCATGGTATCTTTTTTTTTTTTTTTTTTTTTGAGTAAAGGTAATTTAAAGAGTAAAGGTAATTTAATATTTTTTTTGAGTAAAGGCTATATAGAGTGCTGACTGTTTCAGAAGGCAAGAGAAAGGCCACGAGGTGTGGGGTTTGAGTGCTCAGGTTAAAGTAAAAGTAGATACACACTCCATAGACAGAGTGTGGGCCGTCTGTGAAGACGAGGGAGTGAGAGCCGCCTTTACCACGATATCTTTAGCTCTGGGCACAAGCAGGTATTGAATGAGTATTTACTGAAAAAATACATGAATGCAGAATTGGAAAGTTTGTTTTACTCTATTTTGTATACTTGATCTCTATCCCTTCAGTTCCATATATGTGTTGTGTTATTTTATTTTATTAGCAATAACAAAAGTGGCACAATTAACAGATAATATCTTGACATAAAGTTAAAAAAAGACTACTCATAATAAATACAAAATAATAACGGACAAAAGCAATTGAAAGGAAAGTAAAAATAGTTCTCTCCTTTGTTAACGTTGGTAGTTAATGAAAAGTCGCAGGAGGATTGCTACAGCTTAGTGGTAGAGCACATGTTTAAGATGCACAAGGTCCTGGGTTCAATCCCCAGTAGCTCCATTAAAATAAATAAATAAACCTAATTATCTCCCCCTCAAAATTAAAAAAAATTAAAAGTTGCATTTTTTAAGCACTTAGATTTCAAATGGAATAAAAAGAGTTTTCACATATTTATCTTCAATTGTCTTAGCTTCCTCTCCTTTCCCAAACTTGTAAATGAATGCCCAAGAGATTCTACCAAAACCAGAAACCAAATATTCACTTTACTATGTACCAATTAATCTCTGGGGGGAAAAGCAACAAACAAAAGCTAAATGTACCTGTATTTGGTAGGGCATAGGGCATGTTTCCCATCTACAGAGGGAAAAAAAACAGTGAAGCACTTTTGTATGTAACATGCTCAGCGTGACTAAAAGAGAATACTTTTAAGACTTTTGGGACAAGTTTGTACTTTTGCACTTAAAAAAAACAAAAACCAAGTATCAAAAAAGTTCAACTGACGTACTTAAGACTTTTTCAAAAGTTGTATTTGAAGGACTGAATGCCTTTCCCTATAACTGTTAACACATTTTCTGAATTTTGATAAGGTACATTTGTTACATTATAGTGACAAGTATTCCAATACAAGCAACCGTAAAAGAAGAATATTTTGGAAAAGCACAAGTGAAACCATAGGAAATAGAAAATTACATAACTTGAGAAATGCAGTCTTTTTTTTTTTTTTTAACTATTTAAACCCAAAAGTATCACACTTTATCTAACATTATTTACAGGTTGGTAAAATGACTGTCACTTTCTAATGGAAAAAATATATATATATGGGGAAAAAAGTCAGAATGGTCAAGCTATAACTTCCATTTACAGTATCATATGAAAGATGACATACCATGATATAATGCCGGCACACACAAACAGTACAGGGAGCTTTTTTTTAATCAGAAAGTAATTGCAAGGTTTTTATTTTCTCTACTCAAAAACAAATACTTGCCATCTTATTTTCTGACTCTCTTTAAACATTACTTAAATTGATTTAATTTTAAAGCTTTGCTCAGTCCTTAAGAATTAAGCAAAAAACTGGTTGAGTAAGCAAAAAAATCTAAACTTTAGTACACATAGCAATACAAGAAGTTTGAAAAAGCTGATTTTAAACGCATTATGGCGAACAGCAATATTCCAAAGTATCCGGACTCTTAAGATTTACTAATCTGACCATCCTATCCTGAACAAACGTCATCTTTCGAGATACAGAATTCTAATTTCCACAATTTTACAATTTTGGTTTCTTGTGGGGCTTTACTGCTCTGCTTCTAACACTTAACTAGGTAACAACAAAATCACTTACAGAACATTGTCGGAAACTGTCGGGTTTAGGGGGAAGGGTAATAGTTTTTCTCTACTTCTCTGAATGCAGAAGAGAGTTGAAAGGCAGAAAGAGATGCCAGGACAGAGAACTCCAAGGAGGCGGGTGTAAGGGTAATGGGGGAGAAGAATCAGTCGTCTGGGAGCGAACGGTTGTCAGAAGAGCAATGTGCTCCTTTTCAAAGACATTTAGGAAATTGCAAACGGAAAATCATCCTCCCCGGACCTATCCACGCCTATCAGCTATCAGAATCCCTACTCCCTCACTCAACAGTCACCCCCGCAGGTCCTGGAGAAAAAGGCGTCTGTCCTTCGCGGCCCTCCAACGACCCGAGTTAACCTCCACCTAGCCCGCCAGCGAGGCCGCCGGGCACAACCCGCGGAAGGCGGAAGGAAAAGTGAACTGAGTGACAAACGCTGGAGCTCCTCCGCCGACACTGCGCCGACTCATGCCCACCTCCGCAGGCAGCCGGGTGGCCATGGCGTGCCGCCGCCGACCGGTCCTCCGTACTGACAAGTGTCCCCACGTCTTCGCCTTTCAGTATTAACCTTCTCCTGCTCTCCTTCCCCATTCCCTCCATTCTAGGAACCAAAAAAGATGTGGGCGGTTGTGCTTGGAGGCAAGGAGGGCGGCCTGGCCGACCCCGGGAAGAGCCGCGGAAAAGGCAGGCAGCAAAAGGCCGCGGACACCGTTCTTCCGGACCAAGGAAGGGTCAGCCTTCTAGGCCGCGAAGCCAGGGCCTCGCGTACTGAGAGGTGCCGAGGAGAGGCGCCGTGGGGCGGCCCGGGCCCGGCGAACATACTCACCAAATCTGGAACTTGAGCAGCGGCCCCGTGGCGTACTGCATCTTTAATCTCTTGCTAGGCACGCCGCCCAGGTTGGCCGAGGCATCGCTCCGGACCACCGCCGACGCCGCCACCAGGAGAAGTAGCAGAAGTCTCATCTTAAACGAGCCAGCCACTTCGGCCGCCCTCACACTGAGACTGCAGTCAGCCCAAGGCCGAACGGGAGCCGCGAGCCGCTCCCTACCGCGCAGGCGCGATCTGCCAAGGTCGGGCGGGGAAGCAGGAATGCGCCTGCGCTTCCCGGCGCCAGCGCACGCTCCGGGAGAGAGAGCTGACCCTGTTACGCGGTCCTGACCCACCATCTTGGATGTGTGAGGAGTCTCTGGGATGGAGTGAGATGAGCAGGGAGGAAACGAAACAGCTGGTGGGATGTTAGACGAGCCTGTTAATTATAGCTCCTGGTACACTTGGGTTGTACATACAATTTCATGTAATTCAGACACTTAGCTCCTTGAGCCATTTAGGAATACCTATTTAACAGCTTTGATTCAGGTGTGGGGATAAAAGAGAAAGCCCCTGCCTTCCAAACAGTAATGCTTCACTGTTGGGAGGGGCGCGCGCGCTCTGGCCTTTTCTTTGAACTTGCAATAGTGCTCTCTCCTAAAAGAATATTTTTTTTTAAAAGCCTTTTGGAAAATTTCAATCATATAGAGGAACGGAATAATGACCTTACTCATTAATGACCTTTAACAAGTATTGGTGTTTTGACAATCTTGACCGTAAACAGTATAAGCTCTAATCACTTCTCCCCCAGGGAAGAGAATGTCAGACGTATCACTTCATCTATAGATATTTAAGCATGTAGCTTTAAAAAATAACTAATCTTTGAGGGAAAGAAAAACTGACCTTGCCATTATCCCGCTTGAAAAAAAATTATTGCTTAATACCGAAATATCTGGTGTTCAAATTTCTCTAGTCTTAATAAATATTTTTGTATTGTTCATTTGTCCAAATCAGGACCAAAATAAAATTAAATCATTGCCATTGGTTGATATGTCTTTCAGGTCCCAACAATGTCTTTAAGGTCAAGAATATAATAGGAATTGAAAAAGTTTCATTTATTATTTATTGCAGCTATGCAGAACACAGACCACAGGGAATCAGTGGGAGTCTCAGTAATTATAGTATCTGAGCCTTGAGTGATTTATGATTTGGGGAAAAGTATTGGGGGTCGCAATGGAAAATTTAACCATTTTTTAAAATAAAGCCTCAGAATTAATAAATATTGGTCATTCTGGATCACTGAACACAAGTATTGCAATTATGAAATACTTCAGCTATGAGTTCAAGAAACATTTGAAAACGAAGTTCTCAGTAAGTGTGTATGCCCATAGTTCCTCATACCCAATAGCTTGAGTGCAGTGCATGATCACAAATTGTTTCCTAATTTAAGGAACATTTTACAATAGTTTTTAGCTCACTTAAACTTTAAGTGACTAAAACAAATCTATATCTTAGGACAGAAGAACTGCAAAACCAAAATCTTAAAAATGTTTTCAGTAGTCACATTGATTTTTATTTTGTTTGTATTATTATTTGAAACAAATTCCCCTAAAAAACTGAGTTCTTCTGCCAAGGTTCTGAGTAACCTCTCTATCCAAAACTGTATTCCCTTTCTTGTTCCACCTCTGTACCCTTGAGGATTGCGAAGTATCAAAGAAAATCAGGAATTAAAACTTAGCAGAAGCCTGCAGGGCCTTTCCAGGTACAAAAGCCCATCCATGTACACTATTTCTTGTTTGTAGAAAAAAGGCTTTAGTCTCCTAGGCCTTCCCCAAGTTCCAAAGGGCAGACTCAAGGAGTTACTAATTAGAGAAGTGAGGGAATGCAGAAACAAAGGAAATCAGTCAAGCAAGAAAAATAATACCTTAAACTGTAGAGTCACAGGACTCCTAGTTCTTCCTGAAGGGACATACATAACAATCTGATGTATATCTCTGTGTTATCCTGCAGAAACTCAGACCCCTCCCAACCAGGTGGAGGACGGTGACTACATGCTGATCACTAGTACATGGACCCCAGACAGGTTGGAACCAGAAGGTTGATGATTAAGATTCCCAAAACATCACCCTGACGACCAACCAACCAGAAGAAAGTCCACAAGCTGATGACGCACCCTGCAACCCTCATGGCTAATGCTGCCTTTAAAAATCCTTTCCTGAAAGCTGTCAGAGAGTTCAGGTTTTTTGAGCATTAGCTGCCTATTCTCCTTGCTTGGAGGCCTGCAGTGCACACTGTACTTTCCATCACCACAACCTGTTGTCAGTGGGTTGGCTTTGCTGTGCATGGGGCTAGTGGAACCCAATTTGGCTCAGTAACATACTCTAAGACTGTTGCATGTAATGTGAAATAAAGCAAATAATTGATTATATTGGCATCGATAGGAATGGAACTTTTTGGAGTAGAAGGAAACAGTTTTAAGTTAGTGTATTAAAAAATACATCATGAGAGAGCATTTTTTAATTAAAAAAACTATTAGAAATTCTTTGCAACAATGAATTAGAAATGTGATTATTTCAATAGAATTTGATACAATTTACTTCATTAATTTCTCAACAAACTTAGAAGGAAATTTCTTTAACCTGATAAAAGGCATCTAACAAAAAGTGCAAACATCATATTTAACTTGAAACATTAAATTCTGAGGAAATTCCCGTTTCAGTCAGGAACAAGTTAAGCATTCTGACTCTCACTGCTCATATTCAGCATTGTGCCAGATTGTATAACTGTGCACTAGTGAATTTAGTAAAACATGAAGAAGAATTAAAATGGGTAAGTACTACAAAGAAAGAAACAAAACTACAGCTGTTTGCAAACAATATGATTATATACGTAGAAAACCAAAAACAATCAATTGAGAAATTTTGAGTATAGCAAGGTTGTTGGATACATCACAGTTTACAAAAATCAATAATTATCCTTTATCAACAATTTAAAAATGTAATTTTTAAGAAGGTACCCCTTGTGTTCGCAGCCGCCGCCGCGCCGCCACCGCTCTCCAACTCCAGGGCCGCCTCTAGCTTGCCGAGCTCCACCCGAAGGAGAAGGGGAATAAGTAAAGAGGTCGCTATACCGTGGCTCAGACAAAGCAGACCGCCCGGAAATAGACCGGTGGTAAAGCACCGAGGAAGCAACTGGCTACAAAAGCGGCTCGCAAGAGTGCTCCCTTTACTGGAGGGGTGAAGAAACCGCATCGTCACAGGCCTGGTACCGTGGCACTCCGGGAAATTAGACATTATCAGAAGTCCGCTGAACTTCTGATTCGCAAACCTCCCTTCTAGCGTCTGGTGCGGGAAATTGCTCAGGACTTCAAAACAGATCTGTGCTTCCAGAGTGCAGCTATTGGTGCTTTGCAGGAGGCAAGTGAGGCCTATCTGGTTAGCCTTTTTGAAGACCCCAACCTGTGTGCTATCCATGCCAAATGTGTAACAATTATGACAAAAGACATCCAGCTAGCACACCACATATGTGGAGAACGTGCTTAAGAATCCAGTATGATGGGAAACATTTCATTCTTTAAAACAATCAAACAAACCAACCAACCTCTTCTTCCTGTTATTGGTAGTTCTGAACGTTAGATATTTTTTTCCAATGGGGTCAAAAGGTACCTAAGTATATGGTTGCAAGTGGAAAAATGGGGACAGAAATCAGGTATTGGCAGTTTTTCCATTTTCATTTGTGTGTGAATTTTTAATATAAATGTGGGGACATAAAGCATTAATGCAAGTCAAAATGTTTCAGTGAACAGGTTTCAGCAGCTCAACTCTACCCATTCTTCAAAGCCAACTCACTGTATGTTCAGTGAAGTCTATCTTCAGTGCTTCCTGCTCTCTGCCCCTGAAGCACTCAGCACTGACCGCCTACTTATTATATTTTGTTGTAATCAGTTATTACTACGTGAGACTCTTCTCCTCTTAGCTGAGCCTGGCAAGGGCAAGGACTGTCATTCTTCCTTGTAGTCCCAGTCATCATGGATTTCTTGAAATAATAACAGTAAGATGAGAACAAATAGTATCAGCTACTGTCTATCGAGTGCTTACTATATACAAGGTGCTATTAAGGGCTTTACCTATGTTAATTTATTAATTAATTACCAACACAGAGAAAATAATGTTTGAATGTGTGCATGTCATGGATGGTTAAGATTTTAAACAGTTAAGAAGAGAAAATAAACAAAAGCCAAGAGAGGGGTCACTGCATGACTGCTGTGCTGAAGGGGAGTTCCACTAGGGGATGAATGGGAAACCAGACTGGGAATGTAAGTGAGGTAGATTGTGGAAGACCTTGAATGCCAGGCTAAGCAGTTTAAACTTTTTTCCTATAGAAAGTGGGAGCTATTGAAGATTGGCAGCCTTATCAAAGCATTTGTCTTAGGAAGACTGATACAGTAACTGTGTGCATAATGATTGAAGTAAGGAGTGTCTCAAGGTAGGAAGTCATATATAACAGGAGACAGTAACTGCAGAACAATCATTACAAACCACCTGACAGGAGCACAAAACAGGGCACAAGGAATAATTAGACTTGGTGAGTTTTTGAGGAAAGTCTTCTTCAAGAAGATCACTGCAGGGTAAGAAATATCTCAACTGGGAACAATAAGATGTGCAAAAGTAGGCAAGTGGAGAATCTCATTAATCCTAGGTTTCCACTGCTGGGGCTCAGACGTGGGGGGTCTGGCTGGCAGACAGACAGATGTGTATCTGGATGTGGGTGGGGGGACATGGAATGCATCCTTCTGGGAAATGGTGCATTTTGAGAGAAGAAGGAGCCAAACAACAAGAGCCCAGGCAGCAACGGAGCGCAGGTCTCTGGGAGAAAGATGATTCCAACACCAGCATAAGGACAGTCACTCAGATTGTATCCCCATCCCAGCCCAAATAGATTTAAAAAAATGACAGGTCTAAAAGTCTAAAAATTCAGCACAACATTGGAACCCCAGAAGTATAGTTTTTAACAACTCTCCCCCTGAAGAATACAATGCAAAGGGGAGAGACACATTCTCCATCTTATCCACGGACATAAATTATGGCGTGATGCTCTAGCACATCAGGACCGTGATACACTAAATGTGTCCAGATATTGAAAGAGATCCCAGTGCCTAGTGGAGCAACCCTAGTTGCCAGCAGAGGGCGGGTATCCAACAGCGCAGAGGTAGCTCTCATCAGACCTATGGTGTAACAGGGGCAGTGGCAGGCACTACAAGTTCTTGAGCAGAGAAAAAAGTGCTACAGATTTCTGAGGAAGGTGATTTTGGAGACTGAGTGCAAGATGGCCTGGAAAAAAGAGAAAATAGAGATAGTAGAGCATAGGAGTGATGATCACTGGTTTTAAAGTCTGATCCTTTTCTCTCTTGCTAGCTGTGTAACTGAGTCTCCTCACAGTTTTAACAAGGATTAGAACCAAAAAATGTCATATGTAAAAAGTTTAGCCTGGTGCCTCAGTAACTGACAGTTATTATTGCTTGTCTAAAGTAGTATGGGATGATAACTGTAAAGAAAAAGGAAGAGACAAAGCTAAGAGAGATGTTTCCAGAGGAAACATGGTGGTTGTTGATGGGTGGTCTATAGAGTGAATGTTTGTGTTCTTCCCCAAATTTCTACATTGAAGCTCTGACCTCCAGTGTGATGGGATTTGGAGGTGGGGCCTTTGGGAGATGATTAGGTTTAGATTTGGTCATGAGGGTGGGACCCACATGCTCACAAAGACAAGGTCACGTGAACACACATCAAGACAGCAGCCATCTGCTAGCCAGGAAGAGAGCCCTTGCCAAGAACCAAGCTGGCTAGCACCTTGATCTTACACTCCCCAGCCCCCAGAACTGTGCGAAATAAATGTCTAAGCCACACAGTATATGGTAAGTCGTTGTAGCAGCCTGAGCTAAGACTGTAAACAATCAAGAATCCTGTCTCTTGCTCAGGTGTTCTTCTGATTTAAGGCAGAGGACGGGGTCTGGGCATCTATGTATTTGTTTCCTCAGACTGTGCAGCCAAGTCTAGTGCGCTAGATCTGAGGTCTCTTAGGATACAGACTGAGGTCTTATTTGTCTTCAAATCTCCAGAGCACCCAGCCAATTGGGATGAACATGGAAGTTACTTGCACTTTTACTACAGTGAATGGTACATTTCAACTTTTGACTGGATAGTCAAGTAGACTTATGCTGGAGATAACTGGTAATACAGTACTAGAAGGAGACAGAATGTACACATCTGTATTTGAGAATAATTTAAGTGCATGTGGTGGCTACAATTATGAAGGAAGATTCATACATAGTGAACACATAATATTCTTGAGGCCTCAGAAGCATCTAATACAAAATAAATTAATATAATCAGCTTAAGTGGAATTTAAAAGCAGGATCTGGAGGACATAGCCTGTATTGAAAAACATTATTTCAACCAAATGTATGCATTTCAAGATCAAAGGTAAGTAGGAAATTAAGAACTCTGTACAAAATTTGATTGATCAGAAAGTTATCTTGTGGGGGTTTCTTCATAATATTAATAAAGTGTGCATTGTTAAAATGTGCCCCAGCATTGACGACTCCTCTTCTGGTGATAGCACTTCAGTTTCTCTTTGGAGGATTGGCCACAACTCATTGCACACAATCTTGGTGGGACTGTCAATTAAGATGCCCAAATCTTTCCCAGCCAGAGCTGTGCCTATGTCCAAAGTGAAAAACTATTAAAGCCAACTAATTCTGGTAGAAACCTTGAGGAGTGTTCTAGACTCTAAACTACTCTGGCTCCTGTCATCTCCAGGGCCTCACTGTTTATCTTTTCATTTGAATCTGTGAGCTGTAACATATTTTGCCACTACTCTTTGCCCCTTAAGTTAGAGAGACTCCATTTTGTTGCTTGCAAACCAAGAACCCTAACTTAAAGCCATGTATCTTCTTTCTTTCCTTAAGCCTACCTTAGGCTTTTAAACTGTTACCACTCCATGTCCAACTATTAAACATGGAATTATAGACAGACACTACTTGGAAGTTCAGATAGTAGATTGTCAGTGTCTAGGAGGCCATGGCACAGATGGGATAATCCTGGCCAGCAAGCTGTTTAGGCTAGCAAGCTCAGAATCAAGGCCAGACCTCAGTGCCAGGAAGGACCTGGAGCAAGAAGCTTAGGATTAAAGGCTTATGATAAAAACTATGTTCATATGAAAACCTGCATGCGGGTATTTACAGCAGCTTTATTCAAAACTGTCAAAACTTGGAAGCAACCAAGATGTCTTTCAGTAGGTAAATAGATAAAATGTGGTCCACCCAGACAATGGAACACTATTCAGTGCTAAAAAGAAATGAGTCATCAGCCATGAAAAGACATGAAGAAAATTTAAATGCATATTATTAAGTGAAAAAAAAAAACCAATCTGAAAAGGCTGCATATGGTATAATTCCAACTATATGACATTCTGGAAAAGGCAAAAGTATAGAAACAGTTAAGATCAGTGGTTGCCAGGGGAAAGGTAGGGAGATGAATAGGAGGAATACAGAAGATTTTCAGATCAGTGAAACTACTATTTGATACTATAATAGTGGATATATGTCATTATACATTTGTCCAAACCCATAGAATGTACACCACCAAGAGTGAACGTTAAACTATGGACTTTGGGTGATTAGGATACGTCAAGGCAGGTTCACCAATTATAACAAATGTACCACTCTGCTGAGGGATGCTGATAATGAGGGAGGCTGTGCATGTGTGGAAGAAGGGAGTGTATGGGAAATCTTCAGCTCAATTTTGTTGTGAACCTAAAATTCCTCTGAAAAAAAAAAATCTTCCTTTCCTTTGCAGCAGTCAATCACTAGGTCAACCACTATCTATTTCTCCTCCAGAGAACAGGGGGATGTCCAGAAACAAAGACTCTTCCTTCAGATCAGAGGGAGTTCAGATTCTAGCATCTTCTGTGCAGGTTGGCTTCATGGCTGTGTGAACCTGTGCAGTTGTACAGGGCCCAGCACTTAAAAGCACCTGCACTTGGTTTAATGCTTGCTGTCACTGCCTTGAAATTCTTAATTTTTGAACAATGAACTCCATATTTTGCCCTGGATCCAGCTGCTTCTATGCCCAAGGCTGATCACTTCTCTGCTCTGGTCAATATTACCAAACTATCAAAAAATAAGTGCTAAGACAGAAACTTAAAAGAGTGTCCTTGCTGGGAAGAAGAGGGGAAGAGGACACAAAAACAAAGCAGGCTGGGCACAATGAAAGGTTCTCTCTGGTGATACCACAATTCTAGGATTTCACCTGTTTAGCTTCAGTTGAACATAAGACAAATAACCAAAACTGAGCCCAGAAGTAATTTTGCCTGAGGATGTGAATGCAAGAAGTTCTGCTTTGTCAGATATTTTAAGGCTTTAAAAATACAGCTGACTTTTCTTTTAGAAGGAACTTAATTCCTAAGAGATTTGTGGAGGTATTCCCAAGTCACACAGTGCCCGATTTGCAACTACCCCTGGGTTACACAGTACCTATTTCCTCTTCCAAGAGTGCTCACATCCCTCCCAGCTCAAGTGATAACCTGAGATGGCAACCTGGCTGTGACCGTTCCACCCCAATTCCAGCGTCTCTCTGCTTCACTTCTCCCTTGCTTCCCCTCTTTCTCTGTCTGTCTCATGGATATCTTTTTCTCTGTAATGCCTTTTTCTCTTTCCTTTCTGCTTCTGTTTTTTGTTTAGTGATCTTAGGAAAATTTCTCTTCTTTCTTTCCCTCTCTTCATTTCATTTATATACACCAAATGACCTCAACTGTGGTTAAATGTAATAGTGAAAATTTGTATCCAGGGAAAGAGAAGTTTATATGTATGTAGCAAAAAACAAACAAACAAAAAACAAAAAAAACCCCAAAAACAGTAACTAAAGCACACAAAAATGACCAAGAGCATCTGCAGGACTCTCCCAAAGTTACCTTCTACTTTTTCCTTCATCTAAATCTGCTTTATTAAAAAGAAAGTTAGCATTCCAACTTTCAAAATGAATTCTTATTCTGTAAGAATAAGCTTTTCTTGTTTTAGTGAATCTATACCCAGTTCTTCCATTTAAGGTTTTTATGGGCTCCCCTCAGCACCCATAATCACTTGTATTACTACCTCTATGGAGAAACACATTCCATTTTGCAAACATTTGACCTACAAACTCTTGAGACATGATTTGCTACAAGAGGCGATCACTGGGAGAACTCAGGGGAAAAACAGGAATAAGTCTAATGGTAAGAGGACAGAGGATTAATCCAAGGAGCTTGGCAATATAAAAAGAAAGGGCAGCAACCCAGGATATTAAATTTGTAACTTTTAAGTGAGTGAATATATTTTCCAGATATGTTCTATAATTTCTATCTCCTTAATGTCCCAGTACTCTGATCTTTGAACCCCTCTAGCGGCCATCTCAGGAGTTGCATTTTGGTTGAAATGAATATAAAATGCTTTTAATTTTCAAATTCATTTAAAATATAAAGATATGATATTATAAAATATAAAAACCCTTTAGAAGTGTGCTTTTCTGACTTCCACTTAAACACAGCAAAATAAGCATACACATTTGCCTCTCTCCTTTCTCAGGATCTCAGAGAAATGACAGTAGAGTGGTACAAGCTATAAACCCATGGCAACACTGGAAAGAAGGCAGTGGTCTAGAAACCGTAAAAACTCTAGAATAAACAGAAAGCAGATATGGAAGTGCAGTTCTTCCACATGACCTGGAGGTGAGAACAAGAAATACTCTTAACCACAGTAATATCACCCATCTTTTTATGTCAATATACATTGAACACTTGTTTATAATTTATTTGCCTAGGTGCTATAGACTGAATGTGTGTGTCCCTTAAAAATTCGTATGTTGAACCTAGTCCCCAGTCTGACAGTGTTTGGAAGTGAGGCCTCTGGGAACTGCCTCAGTTCAAATCTTGCATCCTAGCTTTGTAATGTTGGCAAATTTCTTAATTCTATAGCCTTAGGGGCATATATATTATTACATTATATATTATAGAACGATCATACAGATACCCATTAATAATAAAAATAATGTAAGTGAATCAATTAGTATGTGAAGTAGGGTTTTTGTATTAGGTAATAGGTCAGGATAAAAGATGGAATCCCAACTTACTAGGCATTTATAAGAGAACACAGCAGATTTTCCAAGTCCACTTGTCAAAATTCCTTAAAAGATAAACAAGTTTATACTGTAAAGCACAGGGAACTATATTCAATATCTTGTAGTAACTTATGGTGAAAAAGAATATGAAAACAAATACATGTATGTTCCTATATGACTGAAGTGTTGTGCTGTACACCAGAAATGGACACACTGTAAACTGACTATACTTCAATAAAAATAATAAATAAATAAATAAGTAAATGAATGAAAGAAAGAATGGCCAAAAAAAAAATTCTTTAAAGGAAAAAAAAAATCAGAGGCATTTTTGCAGACATTTACCTACCTCTCATGCTGCCTCAGTTATTAGGTGATGTATTTCCAAGAGCAAATGAATTCCACCCAATATCCATAACATCAAGTCCTTACCTTAGATATTAGAGGTATATAAAATTGAACTGGAAGAAGACAATTTCCTATTCTGAAGCCTAGATTATGATTTTTAAACTGTACAAAACTCTATTCTTCTTTACATATAAAAAAGTTAAACATTACAAATAAACCTGAAGTTCTTTTTGACCACTCTCAACCCTAGTAGTCAGTGCCATCAGTTTAGTGTGTACCCTCATCAAACTTTTTTCTGGAAGTTTACAGACTTCAATGTTTCCATAAAAAAATATAGTATTGTTTTGAAAATATGCTGTATTATTTTATTTGGCAACATATATAAGCAGGTTTTGACATAAATTATACCTCTATTTCTTTTCTAAGAGAATTTCCTTTTTGGGGGGTATGATAGTTGGGTTTTGTTTTTCTCCTCCCTCCCTGAGAACCTTGCTTAACTCATGAAAGAGCCTTTGTGCCTACTGATTTGCCTTATACAAGCTTATATGATGTTATTCACGGACGCTTATGACAAATGCCAAATACACTTCTGACATGATTAAGGAAAGATTTTTACATTGCACTTTTCTTTTTTTCTTGTAAGTGGAGGTACTAGGGATTAAACCCAGGACCTCGTGCATGCTAAGCATGCGCTCTGCCACTGAGCTATATACCCTCACCCCCAATCCCCCAAGAAAAGGAGGTTTTTGTGAGAATCCAGGATTTACAGGTTTTCCTTTATAATGAATACAGCAATGTATTTAAAATTTCATTTTCAAGCAGACTTTCATCACTTTACACTTTTTTTTTCTATCGCCATTCTCTTACTTCCAGAGAATAACATATTTAAAATAAAAATCAAATAAAATATGTAAAGAACACCTCAGTAATTTTTGCATCGATATTTGCCCAGAATTAAAACATTTCTTTGGAAAAAATTAAATGGATTAAATGATTAGAAAAATGAAAATAATTCTAAAAAATGAGTCTAAGCAATCTAAGAGTTTTGGTAGAAAGTCACCTTGGAGCAATTAAAAAGCATCTGACTAAAACAAAAGGTTCAATGATACCACCTCTGAGACAAACATTTTTTAAATGATTAATATGTTTACTGTAAACTGTGCTATAAATGATAATTAATCTAAAAAAAAATTCTTTGGCTGTCAGGCCAAAAAACATTACACTGTCTCAGGATGCATTACTTAACATTTTATTAGAAAAACAATCTTTTAAGTAATATATTATAAAAGTAATCAAGCTGCCTAAGTTTCTATTGTCAGAAATTAATTAATGTTGAAAGCAATTTTATGTACATGCGTGTGTGTGAGTGTGTATGTGTCTGCCTGTGTGTCCACACTTACTCCACACAAAAAACATTTAAAATATCATTAAAATCTTAATTTATTTGGTCTTTACCAAATATTATTAGCAGCTTTGGGGCATCAATAAACTTAACTATCTGTGGTTATCTCTCAAAGTATTTCTAGGCTCTTTCCTTTTACTTATCAGTTTAAATATTAGCTCTGGAAAATGAAAACCTGTATCAATGAAAATGAAATAAAAACAACTTCAACTGTAAAACTGATGAAAAAATTGTAATAGACTCTGAAACCGAATATAAATTAGTTTTGATAGCTGAGTGTCTTGGATCATCAGTACATCTTTTTTTAATCATATGAGTGAACAAGCAAAACAATCAAGACTCGACTATAGCAAAATAATCATAGTTCACGTTTTCAGCAGCAAAGGCATAGTTCAACATTAAATTATTAGGTTTATTATTTGAAATCTCAAAATAAAATGTTTTACTATTTTCTATTTTTAAAGTCTATATTTACTTTAGAACTAGTTAGAAAAACTTTGCTTCAAGTACTACAAATAATATAAACAATATATTTAGTGCAACCTGATTTTAAGGCTTTTCTTTAAAGTTTGACAATATAATGTTTTAGAATCAAGGAAGCCATATTATATATTCAAAAGAAAAATTTCCCAAATTTGCCTTATAAATTAATAAAGGACTTGTTAATTAGGAACTTATAACAAAGCCAACAATGACTAAATGCAAAATGTCTTTATTTGTTTATATGGTAAATACTGTCCCTTACCAAAAAAACAGTGACACTGGTCTTTCAATCTGTCAAGCTTAACTAAAAAAACCATGTGTCTCTTTTCTATATCATGGGTTGACATAATATAGAATGCAAGATGTAAAAATCAACTTAATAGACATTATTAAATAATTTCACACATATGCAGAATCTTGGATAAATGGTTAAAATTGTAAATGAACATTAAATGTGAGCACATGGATATTCCATGTACACCAGTTTAACAGAAAATGTGTTTGTACTGATTTATGGTAACCAACTTGCTTTCTGTGAATCTTTAAATACCCAGTTCCAAATCTTCCAGCTCCTGGAGAAGGGCTTTCTCTTTCTGAATCTTCTCCAACTAAAAAAGTTTAAAACAATACAGTTATTAAATAAGAAATGAAATAATTATTGGATCTATAGCTATACAGCAAAGGAGAAAAAAATTTAGAGAAAGTATTTCTGAGACTTTATCAGATCTACTGGTAAACACAGATTAAAAAAATACAGTTTACAAACAAGTTCTAATTTGTTATTTGGTATGAATCAGGGGGCAAAAAACAGAGCTGTCTTAATGCATCCCTTTAGGTCTAATAAATTTTTCACTCTACACTTGGGCTTCAAAGTGCTGAGGAAAGGAGGCAGGAAAGGGGCAAACAGGACAGTGTAACCAGATACAGGAAGAGAATCTTCTATTTGTCTATCATAATAAACTGCCTTTATTTTCAGCAGCAAAGGCATTAGTATGCCTCACAGGAAATAGGCACTCCCTTGTTCACCATGACCCATATCATGTCTTCCCCATCCTCCCCTGCTAAGAGTAAAAATGTTAAAAAAAAAAAAAAAAAAAAGGCGTATGATCTTCAAAAGAAGTTTTAAAATCAATATGCTATTTACCTGATTAAACAATTGCTTATAATAAAAAGGGGAAAGGTGGTAGTGACCATGAGCCCAAACAAAAAATGCAGAAAAGACCTGATTTTTTTCTAGCTGTTTTCCAGTTGCTGCTTGTTCTTTCAGTTGTTCGATTGCTTTCAGTTTCTGCAAACATCAAATATGAGTCAAAAGGAAGGAAGAATAAGTAATTTTAGAATGCAAATTTTCTTATTAACATAACAATTCAATCATATAAATGTGAAACCTGAATAAGGAAAATCAATTATCTTACATTTGTATCAAGAATACACTGTTAAAATGCTAAGGTAAAGCTACTTTTTAAAATTAAACGTAAAATTGGGTATGTTAAGAACATGGACTCTGGCAAAGTATTTTTCAAGATTTTAATTATCATATATGTAAATCTATGTGTATGTACACGAATATATATATGTAACTATATCACCAATTTCACCATCTCACTGTACCTGACTGGTGTCTTTGGGCTTTAAGAGAAACTCCATAATGAAGCCTGGAGAGGGCTCTAGAAACCTAGATTTTTACCTCCAAGGCTACTATCATGAACTGATTACAATTTGACAATCAACTGAAATTCCTTTTGTTTCTGTTTCTTCATCTTTAAAACTGGGATAAATATCTGTCCCTATCTGTCTCACAAATGTCTAATGAAATAGTGAGTATAAAAGTGCTGGCATATTTCTGTACAAATGTAACATTATTTCTTATTACTCCAAAAATCAATATAAAAACTCTAAAATCCTTTAGCCATCTGTGAAGAGAACCAAAATCAGTGCCATTGCTGTTACAGTATTTCACAGTGAGAAAGCAACCATGAGAACTGCTACAAACTTCTCAGATTCCCATCTTTAGGCAGCTAGGCATTGTTTTCTTTATGTAATTCTCATGTATTTCTCTCAGTAAACACATCTGCTTTTCACTTAAGCTTCCCACCTTCTTTAGGTTCTTGATTTTTTTGTCTATCTCAGGGTCTCCAGAAGTTGACTGAGAGAAAGTATTTCGTGGTGTGCTCGGTGGGGCGGGAGTAGGTGCCATGTCTGGACTTTTGTCATTTCTTGCTTCCTGCAGGAAATATTTTCAAAAATTAAATTTTCTAAAATGAAATCATCAAAGGATTTCAACCAACATAACCTTGGTATATAAAATTCAGAAACCAAAATATGATTTTATCTTTATATAAAATGTAAAGAAAGGATTACCCAAAAAAAAAAATTCACTTTTGACATCAGATAAAAAATTTTTAAATTTAGTTGTTTGTAACCAACTGAGAATATTAATTTTTCTAGGAAGATTAATGTCATAAATGTGAACAACTATTAAAGTTAAGTGAAATATGACATAATTTTCCTACATATTTAAAAAAACCAAGAATAAGTTAAAATGTCTGTTATTATACTTAAATTCTGGTCATTCTCTGGAAGGTCGTATATGGTAAGATTAAATTTTGTTTCAATTATTTTTGGTAAAGTTGATAAGCTTACAAAATCATCACGTTTTAAAAAGTACCTGGTTAAGTAATATACATCCGACTCCTTTATCTTTGGTTCCTTAATTCACAGTCAGGGATAAGAAGCTCTGATCAAGGTGAGATCCTGTCATAGATTATTTACCTTTGTTCCAGTACACAGTCATAACTTATACTAACTCTACCCAGCTGTCTCAAAAATGCAAATTTAAAGGATTATCTTGCAAGTAGAAAACTCTTTGCCATCACTGGGAAACACGCAAAGAGCAACTCCATAATGACAGATTAGTGCTATCATCTTCAGTAAATAACATGCTCCTGTGGGTGATTATATGGTTGTAAGAGGTGGGGTAGGGTAGGGGAGTTGTTTTTTTAATTATTATGTTTTACATTAATAGCACTGATTGCCTTTTCAAAAGAGCTAGAGGGCTATCTTCAAGAAAGTCAAAATATTTTAATATTGATTTTTCTCAATAAGATATACTGATTCTATGACCCTCCTCCCAAAATTTTATGTGCTCAAATACCAGAAAAACACACAAAATAAACAACTAATATTTTATTACAAAGCGATCTTAGCTCAGTATCAGTAATGGGCATATTAAAAATATCTTCTGATAAAGAGGAAGAAATATCACTTATAAAAATAGGATTCTAAGTTGAGTGGGTTTCAGAAGGCCTTTAAATCTCAATTAGAAAGAAACTTATACAGCCAGTATATAAAAGAGTATGGAGGTTCCTCAAGAAACTAAAAATAGAGCTACCATACGATCCAGTAATCTCACTTCTGGTTATATATCCAAAGGAAATAAAATCATTATCCCAAAGAGGTATCTGTGCTCCCATGTAAATTGTGACATTATTTATTGTAGCCAAGATATGGAAACAACCTAAGTGTCCATTAATGAATGAATGGATATAGAAAAATGTGATATATATACATACATATGTATACACACAGTGTAGAATATTATCTAGCCATGAAAAAGTAAATCCTACCATTTGCAACAAGATGCGTGAAACTGGAGGGCATTATGCTAAGTGAAATAAGCCAGAAAGATAAATACTGCATGGTATCACTTATATGTGGAAGCAAACAAACAAACAAAATCAAACGCATAGAAACAGAGTTGAATGCTGGCTACCAGCAGCTAGTAGGGTGGGAAAAATGGGGGAGAGGTTGGTAAAATGGTATAAACTTTCAGTTGTAAGATGAATAAGGTCTGAGTATCTCACGTATAACATGGTGACTATAGTTGATAATACTATATTGTATTAAATACAGTAACTGAAATTTGCTAAGAAAGTAGAATTTTAAGTGCTCTCATCCCCAAAAGTAAATAGGTAAGGTGATGAATGTGTTAATTAACTTGATTGTAGGAATCCTTTCACAATGTATACCTGTATTATATAATGTTGAACACTGTAAAATTTTTGTCAGTTATACCTGAAATTATTAGCTGAAAAAACGACGACGACAAAAAAAGGACTCTTGGCTACCAATAGTTATAAGGATACTACCAACCTGTAATATTCAGGGCCAGCAGAGGTCTCCACTCACTCTGATGAAAGGCTTCTGCTTTTATACTATAACGTCTAATACACGGACTGGATCATTTTACCTGGAATGACCTAGGCCTAGGCTATTTAAAGATATTTCTGGAGATGAGATATGTTAACTACAGAAGAGCACACTGATTTTTAAGCCCAGATTTTAGCAGAATATGGTTGCATAATGAAATTCTATACCTTAAAATAGTAACTGCCTACCAAAACACATAAGTAACCTAGAACTGTCACAATTCAAGCATTAACAGGCAAGACCAAATTGTCTGACTCTCAAAAATGTGGTTACCACAACTTTACTAACCAGGTATTTCCAGCCTAGCTGGTATCACTAGCACCATAAGCCACACACCATAACACTTGTCAATTATTATGCTGGTGTGTAGTTTACCAACTACCAAATCATATAAAAAATTATTTTAGAACAATTCCATTGTTTGGGTACTTCTGGTGTTTAGATTCCCAGTTGAATAATTTCCTCTAGTAAAATGGCTTTACAGTCATGTAATTTCTGGTCTCTTAACAAATAACATACTTTCAAGAAAGCAAACTATACAGCTTCACACAGGTTCCCCAAAAAGGGTCTGTTGCAAGTAACATACTACATAATCCCATTAGGGTTTCAGGTTTTAAGGTCAGTTCCACTTTCCTAAGTCCCATGTTATATATATGGGACTACTTAGAAATTCACAGGCAAATACAAAAGAGATGTTCTGTCTATTTAAATCTAATCCAACTACATTTTATAACATAACAATCAAGTAAGTTTTTAGGACTACAACTCTTTAAACTTTAAGGCATAGTACTAATTTAACTGGTTTTGTCTGTTTTGTTTTGAAGAAGTGCCCCAAGTACCTGCTTTGCAGCTTTCTTAGCTTCATGCTTCCTTTGATTTTTAAGGGCTGTTTTTGATAACGGCTTCTCATTTCCTGGTTGTGGTTTCATATTCTGAGGTAGCTCCTCCTCATGCTATGGAAAATGCAATAAATGATTTTGAAATGGAATTCATGTTTTTAAAAACATATACAATAAATTACACAATTTTGCTAGTACAGGATAAACTTTCATTAAATTTATGTTAAGTTCACCAGCAAAGAATATTTCAAAACTTTTTATAGTAGGCACACTTCAACTGTCAAGATGGATATAATAAGGATCTTCCTATTAGTTGATATGTGGTAACTTTCAGTTATATAAGAGCTGGCAAAATTCACTTTAGTTTTGTTTAAACAGTGGAATTTTTGTGGTGCTGCTACTAACACATGATTCTTATGAAATTAAATATTAACAATAGCTTCTTCTGCAGTCTTTATGGATCCTTTTTGGACTACTGCCAACAGAAACCCAGTTGCCTCATCTGTTTTCTTTGCACAAAGAATCATTTGCTAGATCCTTACTTGCAAAATCAGAGATTAGAAGGTTAAAAATAAAAGCAACTGGAAAAACAAAAACAGACAATGAGGAAATAAATCAAATAGGAAGTAACTACATAGTTATAAATCCAGAATTAACATAATGAAGGGGCCTTCAAAAAACTAAATGACTTGTCAGACTATACAATTAAAACAGACAATCATTTCATCATTGGATATTTATATAACTATCAACTACATTCAACAACAGAAAGAGAGTGAATTACATACGGGATCAAGAAGGATCTAATGTAAAACACAGTGACTATATTTGATTAACACTCTACTGTAAACTGTATAACTGAAGAGAGAGTAGAATTTAAATGTTCTTACCAAAATAAATAAATAAATATGATGATGAACGTATTAATTAACTAGATGAGGGGAAACCTTTTTACAATGTATATATATGTCAAATCACCATGATGTACACTTTAAATATTTTATAATTTTGTATGTCAATTATGTTTCAATAAAGCTGAAAAAAAAAAAAAGGTATTTCCAGACAACATATAATATAAGTAATGGCATTACAACTTATTATCAGATTCCTTTACTTATTTATTGCTCTTCACATTGCTATTGTCTTAATGTTAATTGTCTTAAACTATGATACTCAGCACGTCAGAAGGACCAGATCTCCATGAAGTTTCTTGAGTTCTAGATCTCAGATCTGTATTGTATTTATAAGTGTCAAACGGGCAGGGCTCAAACATTTAAGATATAGAGGAGTAAGAAACCATAAAATGACTTTATCTTAGCAGCTGCATTAACTATTGCAGGCATCCAAGTTCTATATGTGGACATACCCTACTTGAAACCCACATTTGTAGAACAGACAAATTTGGATGGCAAGCTTATTTCACTTTTTTATCCTCACTGCACACAATGTTAGTTAAGATATACTAATATTTGCTGAACATTTGTTTTATACATCAAAATTCTTTTAATAGTGGGCTCTTCTACAGTACTTTGCTTTGGCTGAAAAGGTTTCTACTCATGAGAACTTAAGAAAAAATGACAAAGCAATTAAGAATGATGCAAAAGAGGATGAGTTACAAGTGTCTTCTACACTATGAGCATCATGTAGCCACTGACAAGCTTTCACTTCAGATGGAAAAAAACCACACAGCGACCATGGATCTGAGCTTCTCTGGCCTCAGTTCTATGTGTCTACTGTACCCAATTTCATCCTTCTTAATAAAGTTTGTTTTTTCAACTATATTAATTATTATGAGATTGTTTTAATGAACACATTATAAAAGTAAAGTTTTTCTGGAAAGCCAAGAAATACTTTTAAAAATATAATTTATACATGCGTTTTTTACTTATAAAAAAAGTAAGTTTTTTCTCCAGGAGGAAAAAAACAAGCATCTTTTTTTTCCCTCCTTCTGCTATGTAACCCTACTCATCTGTGAAGTTATCGACCAGGCTATCTTTGTTTCTAGTAATTTCTTGACACTGTTTTCTTTGCCATTTAGCTCTTTTCTGGAATTAGATACGAACAAAATTTTCTCACTCACAGGCATGTAGTTTCTCCAACTAAAATGATTTGATAGAATCACATAATCACCATGTTACATACAAAAGCAAAAATTTATGGCAATATTAAATGGTAAAAAATTTTGGTTTTAAGTTCTTACTTAGTTTTTTCACCATTTTCAAAATATTATCTTTCTATATTAGTTTCCTCCTCCTACCAAAACAAACTAGTTTTATGGATCAAAGAATAAAAATACACACTAATTCAGAATTTCTTCCTCTTGTGCCAACTTACACAGATTTGGAAAATAGAATGGGTTAAGGTCACTTCTGTGTTTTATCTTAGGTAAGGAAAATTTCAATAAAGAGATAGAACAAATCCTAAAACTACAATATCCTTTATTTTTTATCTAAATACAAAAATCATAAATAGAGCTTAATTTGTTATATAAGCTTTTATATATTTTTAATGCATATAAAACAACAAAGATATTTAAACAGAACATTTCAATGAAATCAATGCAATCAAAATGCTACATTCTGTGGAGGAAGAAGAGGTGCTCTTTTGTTTCTGTTTTTGAGAGGGTTAAGAGTGGCACAAGGGAGGCACAGGAATATCTATCCTTTGAAAAAATATCTACTTCCCTGAGTGCCTAATAATTAAGTGATGATATGTCCCCATTTACTTGGAACAGTCCCAGTTTACAACTATTGTGTAATCATCCTTCTATTAATACCATGGATATTGTTCATTCTTAGAGCAACTTTCTTTATTCTTAACCATCATCACAGAAACTCAGGTCATTAATAAATGCTCTCCCCTAAGCTCTGAAATGCTAATATTTTAAAGCAGATTAGAATCTCACCAAGACTCTAGTCATAACTTTACAATAGAGGTGAGGAACTGATGGCCGAAGGATAACAAATGTTTTCCGCTTGACCAGCAGTATTTTAAAAACATACGCATTCAGACTTATTTAGTCCTGAAAAATCAAACATTTTTCCAAACTGGGCCTAAAATCTCCTTTGGAAATAATCAGCTACTGCTGCGTAGTTGCTACGGCCTTTAAAGAGGGCACATTCTGTTCCTTTCACCATTCTCTCCTCCTCACCACTGCCTTACACTGTCAGCCCAGCCTGACAGGCATTTAAATTTCAGCCCACAATCCACAACCAGTAAGTCATATCCAGTTATCTTTCCCAGAGATTTTACATTAACTACTTTGTCAATTTAACATTGTGAGCCGTTCATCAGCTTCAGCAGTAGGTCCTCCATGATTTCTACTCTACAGTTTATATACTATCAAATACAAAGTTACACAAGAACATGCATGAGAAAAAGGTCTAGAGAACTCTACACATTGAAACACCTTTCCTACCAAAGTAGTAAATCGTTACGTACCAGTTTGGAATTGGTGACTGGTTTATTTCTTAAAGCTGGGGGTCTATAAGCTGTTGCAACTTTAGGTTCTTCATTGGGTACGTCACTTGGAACTGCTTGGTAAGTTATTGCTTTTGCTGGAAATGTTCCATCTAAAAATGGCTGCCAAGAAACCTGCCATAATTCTGCATTTGATGGCACATCATACTTGTGCAAGATTGAGCCGGTATAATGCCAAATCTTGTACCCGTTATTAACACGTAATCTGGGAGCACACGTGGCTGTTAAAATATGCTCGCCATCTGGGCACCAAGCAAAATAAGTAGAATCAGAGGCCACTGGCTTAGAAATAAGTTTGTAGTTTTTAACATCCCACACTTCCATTTGTCCCCTCAGATTTCCAAATCCAGCCAGTACTAAGATATGTCCATGAGGGCTGTAGTAGGCTGCATTACGAGGACCAGTTCCAAAGTCAAACACAGGATCACACTTCAAGTTGAAAATGGTCGCTTTGGCAGGCATGAAACCATAAACAGCACAAAACTCAGTGGAACTAGAATTCCAAACTACATCATAAATGGGACCATTTTTTGCTAGAAAAAGAAAATAAAATCCAAATTAGCAATAAACAATTACATATAGGAATATAACATTTATCAGCACAAGTTATAATCATATAACACTTGAACATGTCAAACAGTAAAAAAAAAAAAAAAATCCAAAAATTTCAAAGTATGTTAAAATTAAAATATTTGTACATGAGGTACTATGGGGATTAATGTATAATCATAAATTTATTTAAGAATCCCTAATGAATCTTAATTTCTTTTAAACATTTTGGCAATGTGGGCTCATAGAAGCATAGGTTATTATTATTAATAAATTTTTTTATTGGAAGAGTTAATATACGCATATAATAATAAAAATACAAACTATATAGAAAAACATGCCACAAAAATAATCCCTCTACACAAAAGCAACCCTCTGTTATATTTTTTGCATATCCTTTTAGAATATTTTTGTTGAAATTAAGCATCTCCCTTTTAAACAAACACACACACACACACACACACACACACACACACACATACACAAAACAAAGTTCTAAACCTTGTTTGTTTCATTTAATACTCTATCTTGGAAATTTTTCCACATAAGCACATTGAGCTCTGCCTCATTCTTTTCCAGTTGCACCACATTCCATTACAAACTTTGCCGCTTATTCTCCACTGCTGAGTGTACACAAATACATCTATAGGAGAAACACTGCCTGGTCAAAGGGCACATACAATTACTTGATAATGTGCCACCAAAATGCCCTTTGAAGTTGTGCCAATTTATACTACCAATAGTTTTTGATAGCACAGATTTTCCCCTCACACTCACTCATACTGTATAGTTTCATATTTTTATCTTTGTCAATCTACTAAGTGAAAATTTGTACCTTGTTTTCTTTTATTATAAGCTAAGCACCTTTTAATATATTTTTACATAATTTCATTTATTTTTCAGTGCACTATTTTTTACTGTCCCATACCTATTTTTCTCTCTAGTTATTAGTCTTTTATTGATACACTTGGTATATTAACAGAATATACTCATACTCATCCCATCTGTCTAAAAAAAGCTAAATAACAATTGGGGGGAAATTAATTTATGGACTCTTTTCTTCCTCCAGTGTAGAAATCTATAACTGTATATATTAAAATTGACCTCTTTTCCTTTATGACTTCTGCTTGGTTTAGAAAGTCTTTTCCTACTTTAGAAAAATATTCTCTCATGTTTTCTTCTAGTTCTGTAGTTTTAGGTATAATTTTTGGCCCAATTGGTAAATAAATAGCAATAATAACATTTTGTTCCAAATAGCTAGCCAATTATCCTCAAATCATATATTAAATGATCACTATTTTCCCCCACTGATTCAAATGCTGACTTTATTATATGTCAATGGCTATGGAAGTATGGATCTATTTCTGAATTCTGTTGTGTTCCACTAATTTACCTGAATACCCATAAGCCAGAACCAAATTACCTTAATTACAATTGCCTTATATTTTAATATTTAATAGTATCAGAATTCCCTCTTCCTTACTCTTTTTTTGCAAAGCTTTCAAAACATACTTGGCATGTTTATTTTTCAATATCAACCTTAAAACCAGATTAGATTATCTAGTTATAAAAAAGAAAATATCCTGGCATTTTAATTTAATTTTTAAATTAATTTGGAGAGAAATGACATCTTTGTAAAATTCTTATTAAAGGTCATAGTTTGCACCTCAGAAGTTTTAAAGTTTTCTTCTCATCAGTCATATACCCATCGGCCATATATATTTCTTGGTTTTTGCTGCTGTATATGGGATCTTTCCTTCTATTATGCTTTTTAAGAGGCTGCTTATACTATGACTTCATCTTTATGAGCAGAGATGGGATTCTGTTTTCTCCTTTCAAAAGGGTATATGTATTCTTTTGATCAGTTACATTGACTAGGTCTTTCAGAATATCAAATAGTGGAATGCAGAGTCATCCTTGTTTTGTTTCTGATGGGAATACACAGTTTTTCAAAGAAGGGTTATCTTACACTTATGTATTCAATTCAAAATTTTAAAATTATGGAGTTGCCAGAATTTTAAAACTGTATTATTTTACAGTTAATTCATCAAAACAAAAGATGAAGTGGTAACATTCCTCAGTCTTGAAGATAGTGCTAAACTCAGTAGAACTATTTGCTGTCATAATTAGTTAAATAGTCCCCAAAGAGCTACTACAATGGAATTACCTCACTTAGCAAGTTCCCTACAAAAATGCAACTAATTGGATTCTGTCAAAATATGGTATGACATTTAGAACGATTTTAAGTTTCTTAATTAAGAGGGATTTTATTTTAAAGGTGATTAAAATAGATGAGTTCTATCACCTGATCAAATATTTAGACTGTATCATCTTTATGGCAGTCTTACTTACTACATCGATTTCACCAAAGACCGCTGGAATACTCACGTAATTGCACCACAGCACTCTCTCCGTTTGTGGCGATGTAGTGCAGCGTTTGTTCCCCATAGTAGGAAGCTCCTGTCTTGTCAACATCTGTACTAGCTATTACCAACACAGCAGTAGCTGGAGGAGTAAAAACTTCAATTAGATTTAAAACACAAATTAACCTCATGGTGATGATAAAAATATTTAAAAATGCAACAAAGCACATGTGAAGTTTCATTAAATAAGCATTGACACTTTTTTCTATACATACAGGAATATATATCTAAATTAATACTTGATAAACAAAGTGGGAGATAAAATATATTTATCATACCTTTTTTATTCCACAGCATTGTAACCTTATCAGCCTTAAAGAAACTTTTATTGGCCAAAGCTGCATGAGGTCCGTCAAAGTTAGGGTACTGATATAATCTAACAAATGATGGTGCACCCTTACTTCCTGGAACATAGACAGCCACCTGAGACACACAGATATGAATCAGTACTAGTTTTTTTGAAGCATATAAAGTAAGAGGGACATATTTTTAGAGTCACTATAAACTAGGAAAAAGCATGATATCATAATAATCCACAGAAACAAAAACACTAGCAAGTTACCTTGTATGGCTGGGGTCCAGGTGATAACACAAAATCATTAATTTTTTTCAAATGTAATTTATTTGCAATTGTGTCTAAAAAAAAGTAAAATGGTTTTAAATTAATAATAGAAATAATACTGTTATTATCAATAATTTCTAATAGAAATATGTAAAATTCTGAATGCATTACAAAAGGTTAATATAATTATACATGAATACTGCTCATTATGGTCCCATGTAGGTAAGGCAGAGCAACATAGTGGAAAAAGCATGGAGTGGGAGCAAGACAGACTTATGCTTGAACTCCTATTCAGTAACTACTGTGTGACCTTGGGCAAGTAATGGCATTATATACCTAACTCCTATTGCACAGTACCAGGCACACAGCAGGTATTCAATAAATGTCATTTCTCTTCCCTACAATCTCTGAAATAGTCTTAGAGCCCATTTGATGGGACAGATGATCCTAGCCTGCTACTGTAGAATGTGGGTATGAAAATTCCATTAACTAATGTGACAAATAGATCCATAACAATGGTATCACAACAATAGTAACAATGGGTGATATTTACTGAGTGCTTACTCTGTGCCAGGCAATCAGAACCCATGTTTTGAACAATTCTGCTCCCCTGGTTAACGGGATCAACAATTACTCTTTGTTCAAATTCAGAAATCAACAGCTGTTCAAAAATAATATGCCAAGCTGCCAACCTGGCAGCCCCCTTCTTTTGGCATATTCATGAAGAGGCAAGTAAGAAAAGCCAGCGAGGACCCCAAAACAGTGGGGCAGAAAAAAGTCTCAAAAGCATGAAAATGTAGTGTACAGCTATAATGATTGTCTGGATGGTGCTCAAAATCAGCCTGCATGCCACCTTTGGTACGTGTGAACAGTTACCAATCTGATCTTCCTCGGCTTATTGATGGGGTTATATCCCAATAAGTTGAAAATATTGTAAGCTGAAAATGCGTTTCATACATCTAATCTAGTGAACATCACTGTTCAGCCTCGCCTACCTTCAATGGCTCTGGAAATTTACATTAGTCTATAGTTGAGCGAAACTACTTAACACAAAGCCTATTTTATAATAAAGTGTTGAGTATCTCATGTAATTTATTGAATACTGTACTGAAAAACATAATGGCTTTATGGGACCAGAATGATTATAAGCAAATCAATTGTTGACCCTTGTGATCACATGACTGACTAGGAGCTGAGGCTCACTGCTGCTGCCAGCATCACAAAAGAGTATCATACTGCACGTCCCTAGCCCAGGAAATCATCAAAAATCAAAGTACAGTATGTACTGAATACCTATCAATTTCACACCACCATAAAGTTGAAAAATCATAAGTCTAACCATCATTAAGTTGGGGACCATCTGAACTGAAAAGTGTACTGTCACTAATGAAATACTCTAAGGACAAAA
Organism: Camelus ferus; assembly: GCF_009834535.1. Classification (NCBI taxonomy): domain Eukaryota; kingdom Metazoa; phylum Chordata; class Mammalia; order Artiodactyla; family Camelidae; genus Camelus; species Camelus ferus. The sequence goes on from NC_045696.1 coordinate 96,757,292, forward strand.
GCAACTGCAAAACTTTCTTCTTTAAATTATTTTTAGTAATCATGATATTGGTGTTGCTGTTGGTATTGCTATTCTAAGAATACTATGTGGTCAATGTAGAACAAAGTAAATGAGTAATTATGTGAATGTGATGGTCTCAAATTATCACCCCTGGTATCTCAGAAAACCAGATTCTTGGTGCTGGCAAAAGGCAATACAAATATATAAGATAAGAAAGGGGGAAAAAAAAGGCCTGATCAAAACAGTAGCAATGAGAACCCCCTACACCCAGAATGTGGTCTCTAAATACCATTTTCCACTAAAAGGGAGCAGAGTATTTTGAAGAACTGGCTGATTCTAGGTGTACAGCAAGAAACATACAAGCTAATGCTAGAACAACTTGTTTTACCATATGGCAAAGAAGTCACTAAAGACTAACTGACCAATGATGGGACAATTTAAGCATCAATAAGAGTAATAATTAAAATGGATTGAAACACATCATGTATGTTTAAATTCATAGTTCATAAGATTGGGGGGGTACTAATTACTTGCAATAAAGATTGCTAGAGAAAGAATTCATTTTATTAAAAGTGATAAAGGGAAAGAATATCTTGCCTTTCCCATATAAATGGTATCACTAGGTAACCAAATAGCAGATGCGGGAATTTCTCTCTGTAGAGGTAGCAGAGCTAATAAATGAGAGGAGGAGGAGGAAAACTATGTTAATCACCATTTACAACACTCATGAAATAATGGATCTAAGCATGAAACATTAATGCCAGCTAGCCATATAAAATTAAAAATAATAGAAATTATGTGCTTCCTCATCTCCCCACCACTGCCAAAAAAAAAACAAAACAAAACCTTAAAGCTGACCAACTCTAGATCCAAAGAGCTATTTACAGGAGGGAAATGAACATGTTAAATTACAGAATGGGATAGAATTATAGAATAGCAAAATTCAAACTACGGTAAAATATATAAGACAAGTAATCTTGTCTCTTAAATAATAAATTGCAAAGGGGGAAAAATGGAGAGGAAATCTATAGCTTAAAGAAACTTAAAAGATATATAAATCAATTAAAACGTGAAGGACCTCATCTGGATCCTGAGTTTAAAAATATATATAGGTAACAACTGCAATTATTAGAAATTTGAACACTGACCAGATATTTTATAACCTGTGATAATGGAATTGTGGCCAAGTTTTTTTTTTTTTTAAATTAAGAGCCCTAACTTTCAGAGATACATACTGAAATATTTCCAGATAAAATTATATGATGTCTATCATTTGCTTCAGCAGGGAAGAGATGGTAGGTGGCTAGATGTGAGGATGAGGTAGAACTGGAAATGCGCTGATGATTATTGGGACTAGGTATGTACTTTTGTGTCTGAAATTCTACACAATAAAACATTTTAAAATTTGTATCTCAGAATTTCAGTAGACTAAACTCAGAAAGAGGTATTCAAATGTCTTAATTTAACAGTAGTTATTAGACAGCAAACAGTTATTATAAAAGAAAATCTTTGTGTTACAATATTTTACTAGCATTTAGACTTAGTTACTTAAATGAATTATTGTAACAGCAATTATTAATATATTAACAGTATTTAGGAGAACCATATGATGCCATAAAAAGCAATAAAAACTGGACATATTTATAGTAAATAATAAAATTATTTCATAAATCTTTCCATACTAAAATTGTTGTTTTCAAAGAAATGAACTTCATTGTTAACATTTCGGGCACAAAGAGTTTCATCTTCTGACCAGGATGGACACCTACATTGAAAAGAAAGAATATAAAAAAAAATTTTAATAGAATGTAACATCATATGTTAAAACATTAAAGTTTGCAATTCTGTTTACTATTTAAGGAAAAATACTTATGATGTCAAGTCAGTTACTAATAGTTTTAGTCAGAGTATGTAATAAAAAAACACTGTCCCTTTTCATTCAAACACTAAACAAAAGTAAGATGATGTTTTTTACTATATTACATTCCTATATACAAAATCCTTAAAGATCTAGATTTTTATCTAAATTATTTTCTAAATCAATATCAGAGAAACAAATATTATACAATATATTTAAAATATCTTAAAATAATTAGTATTTTAAAGCATTTATTTACCAATTTTGCATTTTTTTCTGGATGAAAGACTTCAGACATGTCCCAGTTTTCACATCATAAAGTTGCAGGTTGGGTATCCCAGCTGTATCATCTTTAGAAGCTGCCATAAAAACAAACTTTTTTGCAGTAAAGTAGTAAAAGGGTTTCATTCTTACAAGAAATTTGAAAAGGACTATAAAGATCAAATAAAAGAGTTGCTTTAAATCAACTTTCCTCTCTGGCTTTAACTATGGATTTAATCATCCATTCCTAAAGCCATGATACTATGACAACTATTTGAGAAGTTTAGTATTTCTAAAATGAGTTAATTACTACAGATTTTAAGAATACTTAAGGGATTTCTTATTTATGAAGTTTAACAAAGTTTGCTGTTAAATGGATTGAAGTGTCTTATTATAAAAGCTGTGTCTGTAAGTCACACACATGAAAAAAAGTTATATAAAACCACTCATAATTCTCAATTGATTCTCAATTTCCCTTTTATTTACTTGGAAAAATAAAATTCATTAGAATCTGTGCCTCTTGGAAGAACAAACTCAGGAGGTTTATAATCCAATAATGAACTATTATCATATATCTATTCAACAATATCCACATTATTACAAAATGTTTCTTGAAATAAGCCCCTATACCAGTTCCCAATATTTTATTACTCATCTATGAAGCACAGCTATATAAAATGCTCATATTATTATATCTTTAAATGTGTTATAAAACTGCACACTATTTCCTACTCTTTCTCATACCATATACATTTCTTAGATGTGTCTACTGTACTTCCTCCACTTATGATGATTATATAAAAGATTTTTCATTTTAAAGGTCATTATTGTTCTTGATTTTTGAGATCTTCTCTATCTAGTGGTTATCTACTTTCTAAAATTTCCCTTGAGTTTTTTACCCTCTATCTCATGATGGATCTTTTTATTAACTTACTATACCTTGAAATTACTTGAAGGATATTGTATATGGGGTATACAAGATTCATTGTTGATTAAAAATATTTATAAACACTATTTACTACCATAAAGATTAATTATTTTCTTCTGGGGGGATTAGGTTTATTTATTTATGTATTTATTTTTAGTGGGGGTACTGGGGATTAAACCCAGGACCTCATGCATGCTAAGCACACACTCTACCATTGAGTTATACCCTCCCCTCCTAATTACTTTCTTATAACCTTCTTTTTTCCCCACTGAATTGACTTGGTCTTGTCAGAATATTGTTACAACTGGGAAATACTTACTAGTGTAAGGCTGCCATGTTGCCAGGACAGTGTTTTTTGGCGAGAACTCAAGGCAAACTGTCTTTGGAAGGTCGAAGGAGTGCAGTAGTCCCTTGGTAGTGACATTGATAACATTTATTCTGGTTTCAAAAGAAATTACTTCAGCAATGAAATATTGTTTCACAATAACCAGCACTATCCAAAACATTCATACTTCTTTTCAAATACAGATCACTCTAAAGTGCATTTTTCATAAAAATCAATTTTCAGTTAGTTCTAGAAAATATCCAATAAACACTTTAAAAAATGTACATTTTGCCAAAAGGCCCCCATAAAAGGCTAGTGCTGGGAAATAATACAGAATTAGCAGAAAGGTAGAAGAGATGATTCCATCTTCAGCTGAAGAGGAAACAACAGGCCTTTACATGAACACAGAGCAAACCTACAGACAAGCCGAGGGCTATCAAACCCAAGAGAAAACAGACGTGCTAAAGGAAAAGTATATTTTTAAATCTGAGTAAATGGAAACTAGCAGCTGGAAAAATCAGCAAGTAGACTTTTGATGTTTTATTAAAATTTCAGCAGTAGTCTCCAAAAGATATGACTAAGAATCACCATGGTACAATAATGACAGAAATGACAACATTGTATAAAAAAGTAGTTTCCATTTTGGGGGATGTTTTCTATGTATCATGTTCTGGTTTGACCACCTTATGTACATTTCCTCACTTAATCCTCATAACAGTTTTATAAGATAGATATTATCATCTCCATTTTACAAATGGTAAAACTGAAGCTTAGAAAACTTAAATAAGCTTAAGATTTGCCCAAGATCATTCTACTAATAAATTCCATAGCAAAGCTTTGAAACCTGTTTAGCCTGACTTGTTGTTATGTACTCTTTAGGGGGCAAAAAAACAAAACAAAACTCCATTTCATTCCAGAAATTGCTTACAGTTACTTTGTTCAACTTAAGTTTGAGGACACTGGGTTAGGATATGCAGAAACTGATAAGCACAATTACTACGTATTGTTTAAAGACACCCCCCCCCACATATGCTTACAACTATAGATTCTTTACAACTTAACTGTAAATGATATATTTTAGAATTACATGAAGCTTTCTTTTTTGTTGTTGTTGATAATCTTTAATAGTTATTCTTAGTTTAATGAAGGGCATTTATTTTAACTAAAAAAAAATACATACTTAAGGAAAAATCAGTTATAGCTTCAGATTTAATTAACCATGAACTCAGCAAACAGCACAGTCAATACTTGATACCTGCTTCTCTTGCCCCAGGAATAACATGTATTGTTGTGGCCTCAGATCCTTAGGGAAATAAATGCTAGGACCCAGGTAAAAAAAAATCTATTAAGAGGATAAACACAACATACGGGGACATATAAAAGGACAGAGTTGAGTTCAATAGAATGCCAAGAGAAGATACGAATGAAGTATATAAAATAATTAATAATAATTGCCAAAATGAAAACAGACCTAATAAACTCCAAGTTGTAGAATAACAGATACCTCAAAAAAGATAACAGATAATGAAAAGACGTATGGTATGTCCTATTAGGTAGTAAATTTTTACCAACTCATGATTCAAAAATAGTATAAACTAAAATATGTATTAAAAAATGAAAACCCAAATATCCACAATAGGGTACACTTACAGAAATAAGAAAAATTGAGAGTGCATCCTTTCTTTGAGGCTGAGATTAAGATTGTCTGTTAACATTGTAGATAAGACCCAATATAATTATATTCTTAATAATCTGAGAGTAGTAGTTTATTGGTTAGATTCAATAACTTTCAAAAAATTTAAAAAACTGATAAATCTTTTTAATTTTAAAAGTTAATTCTGCTAGCTACTTTAGTAATAAAAAGTGAATCAACTAGTTCAACAATCTTTTTAGCATTTTTAAAAATCAGGTGTTTAATCCAATCTGACTTAATAGTTGAAAGATCTAAGACTACGTTACTGCTGTGTAATAAACATGTAAAATGTATTTTTCAAACTGATGTATGCATTCTCTCCTTTTTAAAAGTCTAAGATACTTTATCTGGCTAAAAACAAAAACAAAAACAAAAAGAACTTTAAATCAAGCAACAAATATTTGGGCATTTTCTTGGTTCTGTGAACTGAAATGTAGTGACTATGGAAAAACTGAAAAGGATTGGTTTTCTAAGTGAAATTATGAGCATTTAATCAACATACTTATTTTCTGCAAGACCAATTTTGTAATCTGATTATTTTATGTAATATAGACCATACAAAACATACATTTGAATAAGTTATAAAATACTTAGATGATATTGCCATTATACACAATAAAACTAACAGCAATAAATATAGACATTTGTTACTAACTTAACAGTAAAGACAAAGTATCTAAATCTAAGGTAAACAAGCAAAAAGAATTATTCTCTAAATGTTAGTGCAGAATTTAAGAAACCCTAACCAATAACTTAGAGCACTATTTAAAACCACCTCTCAGCTTCTTTAGCATTAAATTAATTGTACTTTTTCATGTTACCTTTTAATTCTAGGTACTAAATAACTCAACTAAGTCATAGCACATAAATATAAACTAACACCTTTCAAGGTGTTCTATAGAAGTTATGTTGGAGATAATACCTAACCCCACCAAGATATTAAAAGACATACTTTATTAATGACACCCAACTACATGTTATATTCAAATAATGTCAGTTATATTTTATATTCAAGACACGCACATAAAATGTTATATAAATGAACACTAACTTTTCTCCATTGCTCCAGGCAAACAAGGTTCCATCCTTACTAAAGGAATAGACTTTGCAATTTTTCCCAGATTCCCTGAAAATAAGAAGAAAGTTTAAATTAATAAGCAATAATCCTTTTCTAAAAAATCTGATTAAAAAATCTTGCTATTAATTTAATGACTAAAAACTTCCATAAATATTAGAAAATAATTAAAAAATGATTTAGTCCACCAAAATACTTTTCCTCTTAAAGTGCAGTGCCAACTATCACTGTAAAGTAAGCTGGAGATTGATTTTATACCAACAGATCAATCTTAAGTAAGAAAAAGAGCTCTTTTGTGTGCATAACTAGCGAATGTGGAGGTTACCAACTGTCAGTCCTGACCTCGAGAAGGCTGAAGGATTTCAACAGGGGGAGTTTATGAAGAATTTCCCAGACCACCTGCATAACAAAATAATGGTGGATAGAATATCCTCACCTGGCAACAAGGACCCCTGGATTTGAAGGACATAGACCTTCCATCAATTTCTCATGTGTAGAGAAAGAAAATTTAACAACAATAAGAGGATCTTCACATTAAGTAAATGTAGATGCAGGATTCTGGACAAAAACTGACTTGTGGAAATCGGACTTCTCGGCAATCTTCTAACAAATGATCAAAATTCTAAGTACTGTATTTCCCAACTGGAGATAGCTACTCCCAGTACGTGTTCTAGTCGTAACGAAGATCCAAACAGAAATGTGTGGGTTCGTACATGTAAATGACCTTACGTGTAGTCATGACATTAGATCAGAACTTTGTGGCTAATAAATATTTGAATTGTTAAATAATAATGCACTGAGAATTGACCAATATACCCTTCTTAAATTGGACACTATTTTTGCATTAATTCATCTGAAGATGACATTAACACAAGATAATGGTAGTTTATCCTTGTGTAGTTACTGAAACATTTTTTTCCTCTCTCACACAAACAACTATGATCAAGATGTCCATCCTATACTTGTGCAACTCATTTCTGAAACTTAAGGCAGAATTTTACAATTATTCTTATTAAATTCTACTCATGTGTTGGCCTATTATTCCAGCCTACTGAGATCTACTTACATCTTTATTTTCTTTTTTAAAATATTTGTCATTCCACCCAGATTTATGTAATATTTAAATTATAAAATGTCAATCTAAGCTAGCATCTAAATTAATTATAATGTTGGATGACCTCTGAACAAGTCTCTGTGGTTCACCAGTAGTCCTTCCCTCAAGAACCCTCCTACACTGTTGGTGGGAGTGTAGACTGGTGCAGCCACTATGGAGGACAGTATGGAAGTTCCTTAAAAAACTGAAAATTGACTTACCATGTGATCCAGCAATCCCACTCCTGGGCATATATCCGGAGAAAAATAAAATTCAAAAAGACACATGTACCCCAATGTTCACAGCAGCACTATTTATGATAGCCAAGACATGGAAACAACCCAAATGTCCATCAACAGATGACTGGATAAAGAAGATGTGGTACATATATACAATGGAACACTACTCCGCTATAAAAAAGAATAAAATAATGCAATTTGCAGCAATATGGATGGACCTGAAGATTGTCATTCTAAGTGAAGTGTGCCGGAAAGAGAAAAAAAAAATGCCATATGATGTTTTTTATATAAGGAATCTAAACAATAATAACAATAATAATAAGGACACAAATGAACTACTTATTATTTATAACTAAGATGACTGATTTCTTGAATATGTGTAAGCACATTTGACTGTCCTTTATGATTGGATTACCGCATTCTATTGATTTTTATTTTGTCGTTGGCTTTATTCCTTTGATAACTATGTAAGTTTAAAAAGCTAAAGCTCTTATCTGTTCTTAGAAACAATAATTAGTATATACATGTAAACTAAAAAAATATGCAGGATACTGTATATATGTATTTACATGCAATATAATGTGTATGTGCAGTCGAACTGTAATAATTCTAACTAATAAAACAGAAAAAGGAAGAAAAAAGTACTTCCCTCAAACTAAAATCAACTGATTAATCAGCTGAATTCACAGCTCTTAACCAATGACAACTCTGCCATTATTATCATCTAACAAAAGACTTTCTCATTTTTCAGATACTCTGGTAAAATCATGTTTATAGTTCTATTCTGATGTGTCTGGAAATTCTACTCAGAAAGGAAATAAATTTGAAACAGTCTACTCTTAGCAATCGCATTTTAACTCTAATAATCATCCCCTTATCTTAATGATTATAAACTGTCCTTTTAATAACTCATTCTAGAATTATGTTTAAGATTGAAGGTAAGCTCTTAGACTGCAGTATCCAGAAGTCCGTTATTTTCTTAATCTCAGCAATTGGAAAATTTTTTCTATCTTCTTCTGGTACAATCATTTGAACAAAAAATTTCAAATATACACAAAAATAGAGATAAAATATGGTAACCTACCCATGCACCTACCACCAAGATTAAATAATTATGAACTTGTAGCCAATTTCCTTTAATCTACTCCCTATTTTTTTCACTTAATACCAGAATATTATAAAGCAAAACTAGATGTCATATCACTTTATACCTCTACACTTCAGTGTGCATCTCTAACTGATGAGGCTTATTTTTAGCAATTGTACTTAAATATAGTTTAATGTGATTTTATTATATTTAAAAACATTGTTCTGGGAAGGGTCCATAAGCTTCACAGAATTGTCAGAAAAAAGGTCAAGAACGCCTTTATCTGGCATGTTCCAGACAGAGGCCACTCCACCTGCTAGGTCCTGGAGAGAAGGCCACAAGGGGCAGAGCTACCACTGACTCTGGGGGACATAAGGATGAGTAGAATGGTTTTCAGTGGGCACTGAGATTGACACTGTCATCATAGCCTAATCTATACCTGCCTCCATTCTTCACGTGGATTCTTAGATGGTGATCCAAATCTTTCATGCTGCCAACAGTTCTGAAGTGGCAACCTGTATAGCAACAGTTGAACCTCCTCTCCCCAAGGGTCGCTGTATGTTCCTTAGACCCTGAGGGAAAAGCTGTGACAGGCTTTTTGGGCATCACTGCTGTCAGTGGAAAAACAATCTGGTTTTGGAACATAATTATCTAGTTCTGAAGCTGGCTCCCTTTCCACTTCCGGGGCCACCTTGGCAAACTCCTATGCTCAGGATGTGGTTCCTCAGAGCTGACGTGCTGGAGCTTGGCCTGCTTGCACTGTGACACGGAGTGAGGATCGGGGACCAGTGAGTCCCTACAGGTGGCCTGCTGCACACGATAATTCCCAGAGTTCAGAAATCAAGCCCCCTCGGCCTGAGTGCACATGTCCTGGCAATTCTAATGAGGACATTTTAAAAAAACATAATCACCACCATGTCACTTCAACTCACAAAAGTAACAACAGTTAATTACTATCACTTAATATCCAATACTTGGATATTTGGGTTTTTTTTAAAATTCCCCAGGTCCTTCAAATGTGCAGCCAAATTTAAGAACCATTCATCTAAAAGCCTGATCAGAATCAGGTTTTTTTAAATTTTCATAAGAAGGTAAGTACCATGTAGATCCTATGGCAACTCATCAGGAGACACATACCATCTCCTTGTTCTACTCTGAGTGATGCTGAGATTGCACTGGACTTGCTATGTGCCTCCTCAGACTCACTCAGCCCTTCCTTCTCCCAGGCGTCAGCTATTTAATGAAGAGACCGGCCACCTCATCTCCCAACACCTCTGGTTGTCTCAGACTCCCCAGGAATGAGGGCCACATTTCAGCACAGCTTCCGTTATGCCTACTGCAGTAGAAGGAAGAGGGTCACTGGCACTCAGATTCAACCCAAGCAGACGGAAAGAGGCTCTGGCTGCAGATCACTTTCTTACCCTTCCTCTTCACAATAGATTGTTCTGGAGCACAGTGGTTCCACATAACCTCTCTGGAGGATTCTGCATGACCAAGCAACCTGGCTGTATTTTGTGACTCTCATCAGCTCAGAGCACTCTATGCTGTATTTGCTTTCACGTTTTCCTTATCTCATTTCCGTTTTCCCCCTCATTCCTACTGCCTGGAGACTGCATACCCCAAAGAAGTGCAGCACAAAAGCTTTAACACAGAGTCTTATTTCTACAGTGGTGCGTTTCAAATATTAATGTGCATACAGATCACTGAGGATCTGGCTAAAATACAGATTTGGGTTCAGTAAGCTGGGTAGGGCCTGAGATGTCACATTTCTGCACTGGCTCAAGGTAATGCCAATTTGGCTAGTCTTGGGCCCATACCTCCTGTAACAAGGTTCTAGAGAACTGGGTCTAATAAAAATCTGGCCAGTAGACTCAGATGATGTCACCCTGGTTATAAAGTTCCCTATCAACAGTTCATCTAACAGTTTCAGCATCTTTTAACAATCATTTGCATAGATTAGTCATTCTCAAAGTATGGTCCCAAGATTTGCAGCATCATCATTACCTGGGAACTTGTTAAAAATTCTAATCATTGGGGCGCCTCCCCAGATCTAATAATCAGAAAATCTGGGGAGGGAACAGCCATCTATGTTTTAACAAGCTCTTCAGATGATTCTGATGTATATAAAAGTTTAAGAGCTACTGATGCTTGAATTCTACAGGACTACAAAATAGTGACTATCTAATCTCATCATTCCTTCTGCATCTATTAATGTTTTTTATTTTTATTTTTGGTTTTTTTTTGGGGGGGCAGGTAATTGAATTTATTTATTTATTTTTAGAGGAGTAACTGGGGATTGAACCCAGGACCCTGTGCATGCTAAGCATGTGCTCTACCACTTGAGCTATTTCCACCCAGCTCCCACCCCAATGTTCTATACAGAAGTTTTCCTCATCAACAATTTAGTGACTCTGTATGGGAAAAGCAACATAAATGCTTGATTCCTTCTTTATTTATCAGTTTTCAAAGTACTGAGCAAGGACCCCATCAACTTCCAATGTTAACCAATAAGATTTGGAGGGAGGAGGATTTTTTAGGGAGTATTTATATACTTAACATGTTTTAATCCTTATAGTCATTATTCTTTATAATGCTCAAATTGTCCCATCTAAGACTGATATGAACCCCTCCAAGCTGACTCCTGTGACTCTAACATAACCCCATTACTCTTTCATAACTTCCTTGCTTTCTGGCACAAGATATATCTGGTTCAACTCATACATTTTTTTTGTCCTAGACCTGGAGAAAACCACTGCTCCAAGAACTGGTTCCTTTAGTGAAGAATGGCGTTTAGAGAGCATAATCTGTGAGGCAGGGTTTTTAATGCTCCTATGTTATCACCGTCTCCAGAACTTTTCAGTGGACAGAACTAGGAAATAAAATGTTTGTATGAAAAGAAATTATGAGTTCACATTGATATATGCAAGTCTATCCCTCCTTCACTTTTATGTCGAAAATCTTCATTCCAAATGACATTAACTATTTATTTGTTTTATTCTACAGTATCAATTGTCTGTTTACAATAAAACTACTGGACGCATTTAAGAATTCTGCACATCATCATATGGTTATGTCCCCTACTTAATATAAAAGCACCTATTTCCATTTTCCACTTTAATTTTTTAAAATTTAAAACAATTACATGGCCCAAAGTCAAAACTACATATATCAAAGTTCATTAACCAACATGTCCCCTGCATTTGTACTTCTCTCTCCCCCTAGATAATCACCTTTATTAGTTTTTGGTTTATCCTTTCAATGTTTCTTTTTGAGAAAAATATCTGTTTTTATCTAGCTACATATATATATATATATGTACACTTTGTTTCATACTTCTTCCTTCCTTGTATCTTTCTCATTCTATGATTTCATGAAGATTATAGGCAGTGGTTTGGTTATCATATTTGCAAGTTTTCCCCCATTCTCTAAGATAAAATCCTAAGCTAGAGGCATGAACTCAATTACACTGTTGTCTACACCTTTTCTCTTTTTATTTATTTAAAACAAATTTTTATTAAAGTGTAGTTAATTTACAATATTAGTTTCAAGTGTACAGCATAGTGACTCAGTTACACATACACATACATATATATATATATATATTTTTTTTTTCCTTTCAGACTCCCTTCCATTATATGTCATTGTAAGAAACTGAATATGGTTCCCCGTGCTATATAGTAGGTCCCTCCTGTTTTCTTTCAAATATGCTTAAGCTATGATTTTCAAATCTAAAGATCACTTTCTTGATAGAGAATATGCATTCTTTCCATCTTCTGTTAACACTACATAACATGTCTGAAGAAACTAGTTTATCTGTTCTTTTTCTTTCTTGTTCAGAATATAACAAAAATGATTTAGAATGTATTATATAGTTCTTGATAACATCACCTGACAAAATAAACCCTACCTTGGAAGCACTGTGCTTTCTGTAAACTGTGGTGGTCCATTTACCATGTATAGTCCTTCTGATCCTCGGACTAAAGAAAGAAAATGGAAAGAATCACCATTACTTTGATAAATACTCAATTATCATAAATGTCTTAAAAAACAAAAAGCTTTCCATCAAAATATTAATGAAATTATTAAACATTTCATAAAACTAAAGAACATTAGCATTAAAAGAATACATTTTTCTTGCTCTTTTGCATGAAATCATATAACTGCTGAGAAATAAACAGGTAAGGAGTAGATTGATTGTGTTTCCACAAAATCCTCACGTTGAAACCCTAATCCCAATGCGATGGTATTTGGAGATGGAGCCTTTGGTGGGGTGTTATTAGATCACAAAGGTGGAGTCCTCATGAATGAAATTAGTACCCTTATAAGAAGAGCAAAGAAAATACATGATGATACAGTAGGTTGGCAGTCACCAACCAAAAAGAGGGTCCTCTCCAGAACCCAGCCACGCTGGCACCCTGGCCTAAGATTTCTAGCCTCTAGAACTGTAAGAAAGAAATTTCTGTTATATATAAGCTACCAACGAATGTGGTACTTCATTACAGTAGCCTGAACTGACTAAAGACAGGTAATTTCATTCTTATTTTTTTTTCCTATAAAGCATATTCATTTAGTCTCTAAGGAAGCTACTTTACTAAATCTACTCTTATCTGTTTTACAACAAATCTATGCATATGCATTGAGATACAACATTCATACTTATATTCCTTCATTCAAATGGAAAAAAGTGATCTTAATATTATGTTTTCACATTATTTTATAATCTCATTTTCAAAATTTATGGCTGCTGGAAACAGAATTAGAAGCTGAGTCTAAGTTAAATCTTCTTTGTATCAGCTTACTCTCAAGTAACTTTTATAAATAAAAATTCAAAACTGTTAACTGTCACCAGTGAAAGGCAGTTGTACTGTAGTAGAAAGGACATGAACTCAAAGGCAGACTTCAGTTCCTATCTGGGTGTGGAACCTTCAATACATCACCACCTCTGCCTTTGTGCCCTAATCTGCAAAATGTAAACATTAGAACACTGTGCTTTATATAAAATAATAACATGAAAATATAGTCTATATTCATTCGAAGTTCTTAAAAGATGTAAAACATTATTAATGTATTTAAAATTTCTCAAACTAAGAGAACAAGTAGGATGAGACTTTCATTTACTAAGCACCCAATGACAGTAATAACCTAAAAAAATTAAGTGGTAACAAAGTTCAAGATTAAATCAGCAAAACATGTACAGAACTAGATTATTCTTTTTAAAATGGCTGATTTAGAAGTTTCTAAAGCTGAACCAAATAAAATAATTCGCTCATTCAACAAATGATTATTGTGGGGGAAAATACTGTCTAGGCCCCATTTTGAGTACTGACTGGAGATACAACAGGAAGGGAAACAGCCTGAGCCCTGACCTCACTAATCAAATAATTAGTCAAATATATAACTGTGTTTAGTGCTGCCAAGGAAAGTATAAGGGACTACTAGAGTGAGTGATTGGACTTTTGATCTAAAAATGGAAGATTAGGGAAAGCATCCTTGAGTAAATGATTTGTGTGCTGAGATGTGAACGATGAATAGAAGTTAACAAGCAAGGAGAACAGTAACAAGTGCAGAAACTCAATGGCAAGAGCGATGACAGTGTCAGAGGAACGGAAAGAGGCCTGTGTGGCTGGAAGGTGCTGAAGCTGGAGAAGACAGCAGGGCTCAGACCAAGCAGGATCCTGTGGCCTAAGTTAGGCAATGTTGGTCTGTAGCCTAAGAATGGTGGGAAACTTCAAAAAAGTTTTAGGCAGATTTTTAAAAACCAGATTTGGATTGTGAAAAGGTCAATGTGGTACACGGTACAGAAGAGAACCAGGAGGCAGTAAGAGTGGGTGTGAAGAGACTATTCGAGGCGGCTCTGCAGGAGTCCCACAGGAGAGAACACAAGGACTCGCACTAGGGTTGCCAGTGGAAATGGGAAGTGGAGAATAAGTGTTCAATATTTAAGAGAAAAGTTGACAGGACTTAGTGATGAGTTACTGTTTTATCAGCTAGAATTCTTGCTAGCAGCAACAGTGTAAGAGCTGAAGAAAAGAAAAAGTTTTACTGAAGTCCACGGCAACAATTTCATCTGCTTCCTTTTCTGCCAGCTACTCACAAATCTCCCACTCTTCTCCTGGTTACTTGGAAAGCAGTAGAGCTGGTAGATAGTGGACACTTTGGGCTCCAACTCTGATCTCTACTTCCTTTCCCTTCTCAAGGGACGGTTCTCATAACATGAATTTTCTACCTGTAAATTAATTAGCTCAATTTTCAGATATTGAAAATAATACAGTTAACCTTTCCAAAGTAAATCATTTAAAGTTAGAATGGGGGGAGAGTATAGCTCAAATGGTAGAGCTCATGCTTAGCATGCACGAGGGTATGGATTAAAAATCAATAAATAAACCAAATTACCCTCTCTCACCAAAAACAAAAATAAATAAAAAATTTTAAAAAAAGGTCTTTAAAAAAAATTTTTTAAAAAAGGCCACAGACTGAGTGGCTTCATAAAAATAAATAAAACATTTAACATCTTTAAAACAGTTAGAACAAAATAAAATAACTTTGATGAACAAGATAAAAATCTAGGTATTCGTGGAGCATCATTCTAGAGGAGATGAAATATAAGTGAGTAAACATTGAATGATGAGTTCCTTGTTACACATCTACAAGTATATAACTGGGCACTATGTTTCCTTATATACTACACTGTGTCGCCAAACTACACTGAGGGGTAGTTTGCTCTTGAATAAAATGGAACCTACCAAAGTGTTCTGCATACATCAAAATCTAAGTTCCTCATACCACCATTTACAAGGCTCTATATGATCTAACCCCCACATAGCTCTATGTGCTAGGCATTAGGGATCTTAAAAAAACAAATCCATCACTGCACTCAAGATAATGATTTCAAAGAAGCTCAGTCTCCTGCTATACCTTGAATGAAACAGTGAAGATATCTATTCTAAAACTCTGTAATACATTTAAGAAACATTTTGTACCACTGCTTCTTCCTGGCTTTTTGGCTAAGACTAAATGCAGAAAAATTTTGTGACAGAAAATGTTTTCCTAGAAGACTTGAAAACTATGAAGTTTAATTCTTTTTTTTCTTTTTTCCCCCTTTTTCCAAACTTTTTTTAAGAATTGAAGTATAGTTGACTTACAATGCTGTATTAGTTTCTGGAATACAGCATAGTGATTCAGTTATACATATATATATTTTTTTCATTATAGATTACTACAAGTTATTGAATGTAATTCCCTGTGCTATGCAGTAAGTCATTGCTAATCTATGAAGTTTAATTCTTTAGCATCAAAAATTCTCAATGGCTTCTCAACCTTTTGTCTAAGGTCAAACGTTGCATCAAAATTCTCTTACAACACAGGCAAAGCTGTGCTCTTTCTTGTCACCGAACTAATCCCTGTTACAATATACTATATGACACATTATGATTTAGAAGAAAATAGGCCACTCTTTTCTTAATACTATAATTAAGGTTTTAACAAACATTTATTTGAGGAATTAATAAAAAATGAATTTCCCAAACTAGGGAATTTATAGTGATCAGATTACACGTTATCACTAGGTTACATAAAATTCTGTCAGCCTAATGAGATCCCTCTCACAAGCTGCAGTGGCAATTTAACTCACTAAGAGCCCTTTCAGAATTCTCATATTCACCTAGGAAAACAAAATGGACGATTGTCAATATACTCCCAATGAAGCCACAGTATATTTTTCAAATGTTGCATATGATTTGATGAAACCATGTTTCATTGCCTTGGCTGGAAGTCCCAAGAATATATGCCTAAAGTCACTGCCAAAAAAAGAAAAAAAAGGTTTCTCCCATTCATCTCAGCTTCTTGTGTTCTCATGACACTTGTAACCAGTGACCTTGGTCCTCTATATTTTTTGACTTTGTCATCATTACTGACCACAATCTTTACCTGGAGAAAATTCAAAGCTTTTGTATGTTATACTAAAGTGGTGGCTGTACCTCAGAATCCATGAAGGAATCCATGAAGATAGCCTTCTGGCCACAGCAGTAGGAACTTTCAGGTATTCACGGCAACCAGTACAGGTACAAGGTTTTTTGTTTGCAAAATTTCTATATCATACCTACATCTCAAACTAAGCTATGCAGAAGATCCCCAAAGAGTTGCTGTAGACTGAATGTGTATCCCCACCCCAAATTCATATAACAAGATTTAATTCCTTTTTTTCGAGAGAGAAGCAAGATGGTGGAGTAGAATGATGCTGGTAGCTCACCCTCTCCCACAAATACACCAAAACTCACATCTACGGACCTGCTTAGCCAACCAGAACACCTGCCGAACTCCAACAGAACATCGCCCTCTTTGAAAGACAAAGACACCAAAAGTCTGGTAGGAGTAAAGGAAAAAAGAAAGAAGAAAAAGCAAAACAGTGCGGGACCGATCCGGCGGGGAGGGAGCGGCAAAGAAGGACTGGCACTTGTTCACTGGGTCTCCCCCCTCCAGCAGAGAGGCCAGCAGGACGAAGGGGGAGCCTCCGAGGTTCAGATCCACCCTGAGCACTCCTTGACCGACAGAACTGAGTTAAATGGGCATGGAGGGTCCCCATGACACCCAGCCCGAGACGCGAGCCGGCAGCTGGGGGCCGGGACAGGCTGCCCGAGCTGGGCGGAGCACAGGGGCGGCTGCACTGAGGCAGCCGCAGGTGACTGCAGGGTGCTGAGTGCCGTGGCTGGGAGGGGATACAGAGCAGAACCACCTCAGTCCTCCATAAATTGCAAAAAAAGCAAAGCAATATAGCTAGTGTGCCCTGGGGGGAAGGGCGCTGTAGCCTTTGTCTCCTCAGACCTGCGCTGCCGTTACTGGCGCTTCTCTCGAGAAGAGAGGTGGGGCGCAGCCACAGCGGCCATCTCCTGTGCGCAGCTCCCGGGCAGGGGCGGGGCCGAGACCTGAATCCGTGGGATCTCCACAACCTCCTAGGCAGGACTGAGACTTGTTCACAGCCCAAGGAAGATAGGCTCTTTCTGCCCTGGCACCTCAGAGAACTTGCGCCGCCAAGACAAACAAGGAGCTGAGATTTGGCATGGAGCAGGGGTGGGGCCGTTCTGCGGTCCTCCCTGAGCCCACCTTCCGAGCGCCGACCCGAGGCGGAGTGGGCAGCTGCACAGAGCAGCGCCGGGAGAGGGCGGGCGGCCTCCCGCCTTCCTGGCAGGAACGGAGCACCTGACCACAGTGCTGGGAGGGGGCGCGATCTGCCCACCTGCCTCCACCCAAGCGCAGCATCTGACTGCAGCATCAGGAGGGGGAGTAACCCGCCCGCCCACCGAGTAAGAGCTCAGCATGTGACCCAGTGTTAGGAGGGGGCGCAATATGCTAGCCGACAGCCAATGGGAGCAGCGCAGATGAGGGTGCCAACAGAGGGCCTCTGGAAACAGCAAGCTGAGTTCACAAAACAGGGCGAAGACACAAAGACCTCTCAATAAAATCATTAAGAGCACACTGTCTCCTGGAGAACTAGGTAACTGATACCCCTTAAGCCACAGTGCCAGAGAGATATGAGCAATATGAAGAAGCAGAAGAACCACTCCCAATTAAAAGATCAAGAGAAATCCCCTGAAAGCACGATCAAGGAAATAGACATTGATGGCCTACTAGATCAAGATTTCAAAAAAGGAGTGATCAAAGTACTGAACGAACTAAAAGAAATAGTGTTTGGAGATATAAAATATGTCAAAAATGAAACAGAAGCTATAAAGAAGAACCAAGTGGAATTAGTAAACTCATTTGCTGAGATGAGAACTGACCTAAAGGCTGTACAAAGCAGGCTAGATAATGCAGAGGAACGAATAAGTGACCTAGAAGACAGGAAAACAGAAAGCACCCAATCAGAACAGCTGAGAGAATAACAAATAAAAAACAATGAAAACAATATAAGGGACCTACGGGATAATAGAAAGTGTGCCAATCTACATGTAATATGGGTTCCAGGAGGGGAAGAAAGAACAAAGGGGATTGAAAACGTATTTGAAGAAATCATGACTGAAAACTTCCCAAACCTAAAGGAATCAGATATCCAAGTACAGGAGGCTCAGAGGGTCCCAAACAGGAAGAATCCAAACAGACCCACACCAAGACATATCATAATCAAGATGGCCAGAGTCAAGGATAAAGAAATGATCCTAAAGGCAGCAAGAGAAAAACAAAGAGTGACTTACAAGGGAACCCCCATAAGGCCCTCAGCTGATTTCTCTACACAAACACTACAGGCCAGAAGGGAGTGGCAAGATATATTTAAAGTCCTGAATGAAAAAATGATGCAGCCTAGGATACTCTATCCAGCAAGGCTATCCTTTAGAATAGAAGAAGAGATAAAGAACTTCACAGACAAGCAAAAACTAAAAGAGATTAGCAACATTAAACCCATGCTAAAAGAAATATTGACAGGTCTACTCTAAATAGAAAAGAAGCAGGATGCTACAAAAATGAGAAACTCATAACTGGAAAGGAGAGAACTGCCATGAATTACAAAAAGAATAAACACAAAATGTAAAAGAAGACATCTAAATCATTAAGAGTGGGAGAGGGAAGCAAGGAAAGCCACTGTGGAAAACAATATGGAGATTCCTCAAAAGACTAGGAATAGACTTACCATAGGACCCAGGAATCCCACTCCTGGGCATCTATACAGAAGGAACCCTACTTCAAAATGACACCTGCACCCCAATGTTCATAGCAGCACTATTTACAATAGCCAAGACATGGAAGCAGCTTAGATGTCCATCAATAGATGACTGAATAAAGAAAATGTGGTATATTTATACGATGGAATACTATTCAGCCACAAAAACTGACAACATAACGCCATTTGCAGCAACATGGATGTTCCTGGAGAATGTCATTCAACGTGAAGTAAGCCAGAAAGAGAAAGAAAAATACCATATGAAATAGCTTATATGAGGAACCCCAAAAAAACCAAAACCAACAACAAAACAAAAAAACAAAGAAACAACAAACATAAATACAAAACAGAAACAGACTCATAAACATAGAATACAAACTTGTGTTTGCCAAGGGGATGGGGAGGGAGAAGGGACAGACTGGGATTTTAAAATGCAGAATAGATAAACAAGATTATACTGTATAGCATAGGGAAAAATATACAAGATCTTGTGGTAGCTCATAGCAAAAAAAAAAGTGACAATGAATATATATATTTATGTAAGACTGAAAAATTGTGCTCTACACTAGAATTTGACACAACATTGTAAAATAACTATTACTCAATTAAAAAATGTAAAAAAAAAAACACCGAAAAACAAAAAACAAAACAAACAAAACAAAAAACCACCACCACCACCAACAAAAAACACTTAATTCCTAAAGGATTTGAAGGGGCTTTAGGGAGATAAATAGGTCATAAAGGCAGCCCTTATGAACAGGATTAGTGCCCTCATGAACGAGGCCCCAAAGAGTTCCTTTGTCTCTCCCACCTTGTGAAGACATGGGAGAATGGCTGCCTGTGAACCTGTAAGCAGGCACTCACCAGACACTGGACCTGTCAGTGCCTTGATCTTGGACTTCCCAGTCTCCAAAACTGTGAGAAATAAATTTCTGTTGTTTATAAGCCACCCAGTCTACGGTATTTTTGTTACAGGAGCCAAAATAAACTAAGAAAGGAGCAGGGAGGCAAAACTCCCACTTAACCCACACTTCTTCTTTCTTTCTTTCTTTCTTTTTTTTTTTTTTTTTAACA
Organism: Camelus ferus; assembly: GCF_009834535.1. Classification (NCBI taxonomy): domain Eukaryota; kingdom Metazoa; phylum Chordata; class Mammalia; order Artiodactyla; family Camelidae; genus Camelus; species Camelus ferus. The sequence goes on from NC_045696.1 coordinate 96,777,576, forward strand.
TTTTTTATTGATTTATAATCATTTTACAACCCACACTTTTTCATGCAGATTATTAACCCAAAATCTCAGAGGGCAATATTGACACAAAAATCAGGGTGAAAAGTGCCATGTTTTTCTTGCTCAAATAGCATTCAGTCTAATGTTGTTTTCAATTACTGGTTTTAGTTCCTGGAGAAGCAAAATCCTGAGTCAAATTAATCAAATGCTTTTCAACATGCACATATTCACATTCTAAATAAGAAAAACTTTAAAAACAAAAACTCAAAGGTTACATGTTCTGTGATTACACTTATGTAACACTCTTGAAATGACAAAGTTATTGTAATAGATGACAGATCAGTGGTTGCCAACGCTTACAGTTGGCAGGAGGGTCTGACTATAAAAGAGTAACATCTTTGTGGTGATGAAACAGTTCTATATCCTAATAGTGGTGGTTATATGAATCTACACATGTGATAACATTTCTTAGCACAATATATACACACACAAATTGGTAAAATCCAAATAAGGATAGTAGTTTAATAAATACTACCATACCAGTGTCAGTTTCCTGGTTTTAATAATATACTATAGTTATATAAGACATTATCATTGGGGAAAGCTAGGTGAAGGGTAACCGGGAACTCTACTGTTTTTGGCAAATTCTTATAAGTCTTAATTTGTATTTAAAAAAAGGCTTTTCATAAACCTACCATTTTCTTTTTAATTCATTTTTTTAAACCTACCATTTTTTTTTCACTTCAAAAACCAGAATTTTATAACTGGCAGAGACATTTCCATTACACCAAAAAAAAAAAAAAAAAAAAAAAAAAAAAAAAAAAAACCCAAAAAAACAAAACACCTAGAAATAACTTTTTTTTGAAATAAACTTAACCAAGGAGGTTACCTACCATTTTTTAAAGTAATGTTTTGCTCACAATATGGCAAGAAATTAAACTAATCAAAAGTTTTTCAACATTTCTTAAGAATGGTTTTGCTTGGGAATACTGGACAAAAGTGTTAAATTAAAATTAAAATAGACCCAAGATTTTTGTACTAAGGTAAAAACATATTCCACAAGACAAAAGTATACATGAAAGCCACGTTAATACTGATGATACATTGGTTCCCATAAAGTAGACAACCTTCTTGGTACATGATGCTTTACAATAGGTATGTCTATTTTAGGGGAACTAATTATCAATTGAATTCATCCTAAAAATTATAGTGACTCATTACATTTTTGTTCATACATATAGTTTTGTTCACACACACATTATTTAAAGCAAATATTTTATTTCACACTTCCCTACATAGAAGCAAAACTGTGAGAAAGTGCTGCAAGACATTTTGGAACCACTAAGATACTATACTGGATTCCCAGTTTAAGCAACTTAAACAAATGTGAATACATGGATAGACAAAGTTTATCAGAAGAAACACAAAATCAGGTTCATAACAGAACATAAACTGCATTATAGGTAAATAAAAGCAAAAATAAATATGGACTCAAAAACTGTTTAATAACTGAAACAATTTTTCTATATTCCTAATGAGGAATTCATTTTAATTATAAGCGACTAAACGTAAAACTGTGAATAAAATGTAGGAGTAGCTTAATACAGTGTATTGACCCTTGCTATAATTCCTTCTTTTTAATGCTTTACCCTTTTAATCAAAAGGGATCAACAATATGTTCTATTAGAAAGAAAAATCTAGAATGCACAGTACTTTGCATTAAAGCAACAAATAAATGCCAGAGTTCCACACAGAATAGCTGCTTAAAAACAATAATTACATAAAATATTGTACCTATATTATATCTTTTTAAAACTTAACTAGTCTTTCTAGATACTCACATACCATTTATTGCTCTAGGCCTGAGTTAATATGAGAAAACAGTTACTGGGCTTCAGCAAACAAAGGGCCCATGCCAAAGATATGATGATTATTCCTTTTTTTAAAAAATTTTTAAATGTAATTTAACTTAATTTAATTTTTTAAACATTTTTTATTGAGTTATAGTCATTTTACAATGTTGTGTCAAATTCCAGTGCAAAGCACAATTTTTCAGTTATACATAAACATACATATATTTATTACATTTTTTTTTTGCTGTGAGCTACCGCAAGATCTTGTATATATTTCCTGTGCTATACAGTATAATCTTGTTTATCTAAACAATATGGAACACTTCACGAATTTGCGTGTCATCGTTGTGCAGGGGCCATGCTAATCTTCTCTGTATCATTCCAATTTTAGTATATGTGTTGCCAAAGCAAGCACTGATGATTATTATAATATACTTTTTCCAATCCTTACAACCACTGAAATATATATAAATTTAGAAAAATAACTCAATTTTGATTATCTTAATGGCTTCAACTAGGCAAGCTGATTGGACAATATGGTCTTCATGTAAGGACCATTAATGGTCTACATGCCTAGCATCCAGGCTCCCCGTTTAAGGAGACTTTTAGGACATATCCAGGGGTGAGAATATAATTAGTCTTGGTGACCTGATTAAAAATGGAATAATTCACAGAATGGCCATCATTCAAAAGTCTACAAATGATAACTGCTGGAGAGGCTGTGGAGAAAAGGGAACCCTCCTACACTGTTGGTGGGAATGCAGTATGGTGCAGCCATTATGGAAAACAATAGGGAGATTCCTCAAGAAACTAAAAACAGACTTACCATATGATCCAGCAATCCCACTCCTCGGCATGTATCTGGAGGGAACTAAATTTCAAAAAGATACATGCACCCCAATGTTCATAGCAGTGCTATATACAATAGCCAAGACATGGAAACAACCTAAATGTCCATTGATAGATGACTAGATAAAGAAGCTGTGGTAGATATAAAATGGAATACTACTCAGCCACAAAAAATAATAAAATAATGCCATTTGCAGCAACATGGACAAACCTGGAGATCGTCATTCTAAGTGAAGCAAGCCAGAGAGAGGAAGAAAAAAACCATATGATATCACTCACATGTGGAATCTAAAAAAAAAAAAAAAAAAAAAAAAGAAAGAAAAGGAAAAGAAAAAAGAAGACACTAATGAACTTAGGTACAAAACAGAAATAGATTTACAGATACAGTAAACAAATTTATGGTTATCTGGGGGAAAGGAGGTTGGAAGGGATAAATTGGGAGTTCAATGTGTGCATATAACTACTATATGTAAAATAGAAAACAAATCTCTGCTGTATAGCACAGGGAACTATATTCAATGTCTTATAGTAACCCATAATGGAAAAGAATATGAAAGCAATTATATGCATGTATATGTATGACAAACATTATACTGTATACCAGAAACTGATGCACTGTAACTGACTATATTTCAATTGAAAGAAAGAAAAGAAAGAAAGAAAGAAAGAAGAAAGAAAGGAAGGAAGGAAGGAAGGAAGGAAGGAAGGAAGAAAGGAAGGAAGGAAGGAAGGAAGGAAGGAAGGAAGAAAGGAAGAAAGGAAGAAAGGAAGAAAGGAAGAAAGGAAGAAAGGAAGAAAGGAAGAAAGGAAGAAAGGAAGAAAGGAAGAAAGAAAGAAAGAAAGAAAGAAAGAAAGAAAGAAAGAAATTCAAAGATGAGCAAGAGCCGAGCCAAGCCAAAGACAGCCAGCCTCGAGACTGGCACCAATACTAATGTACTTTTTCTTTTGGGGCTGCTGAGCTGGTTGAATGGAAACATGGAGCTCCCAATTAGGACATTAACCTGAGAATAAATTTAATCAAAACGAAAGCAAGAGCCCCAGATGAATAAAAACAGATTTCTGGAATCATGTGAGTACCTGGGTGTAACATTAGAAGCTTTAACATTATATGAGATTAAAAAATCCCCTTTTCACCTGCTTTAGCTTTTTGTCATTTCCAATTAAAAATCATAACTAATAAAATTTACTGTATAATATTTAATTATTCACAACTTCAAAATTCCATGAGTGTAAGTTTAAAAAAGGATTTTATAAGTAAAATAATCTATTATTAACTAAAATACCTATACTAAAAATGTTTAAAAGATTAATCAGTGTGCTCTAGTGAAAGAAAAATGGACCATCGGGTTGAATGATTGAATATAATCCTGACTCTGCCAATTTGCCATGTGAATCTGACAACTTAATTTCTACGGGCCACTATGAGAATACAAGCAGCAGACTGACTAGATGACCCTTAAGCTCTTACTAAGTCCTTGATTTTAAGCACTGTAAGAAGATTGTCATTCTTGATTAATTTGACTACAAATAAAGTGGCTATCCTTCATTAATTTAGCCCTCCATTAAACATACAATGTTTATTATTTACCAGGCATTGTACCTGGTACTGAGAAGACACCAATGAATAAGATTCTGCCTCTGCCATTAAGAAGTTCACAATCTAGCAGGGGAGAAAAGTATCTAAACAACCAGATATTATCCTCCATGATAAGTGGGGAAAAAAAATCAAGTATTTATGAGGTTCAAAAACAGCCTGGTGAGAGACTATCTGTGAAGACTGACAAAAGACTTCACAAAGTAATGATGTCTAAAATGAAATTCAAAAGATAAAAAGAAGTCAGCCAAATCAAGAGAAAGACGATAGTCCTAGATTGAGGAAATAGGTTGTTCAAGGGTTTTATAAGCAGTTCAATATTGATGGAGAACAAAATAGGATGAGGTGGCATGGAATAAAATGAATGCCAAGAGCTATTCAGGGATTATAAAGAGTTCCATATACTATGCTAAACAGGATGGAATTCATCCTGTAATCAGTGAGGAGCCACTGTAAGGATTTCAAAAGGGAAAAAAACGGATCAGATCTTTAAATGTACTAATTTTTAAATTAAAGTTCAAATAAGCATTTAGTATTCCAAAATTGTGAATAACATAAAAACTACCTTTATGAAGCTACAGGAAAAAAATTCATTTAATTATGTAATTATGCTGTTTAAACAGTATCTGTCTGGCATGTTATCTACCAAATTGTAGTCAGTACTTGATAAGTGTTTGATGAATGAACTGTGGTAGTCAGACTGAATATGAACGGGCATGGTGTTTAACAACAAAGGTCTCAAAATGGAGAATGGCAAAAAGTGCAAAGGTTTTTAAGGGTCCTTTCAAACCTCAGGAGAAATAAACCCTTTCCTCAAAAGTAGACAACCTTGTTTCCTCAATGGCTTTTTTTCTTTCTATATGTTATTAAATTATTGGTGACTTAAATCAGAGCCTTGTTTTCCCTTTTAACTCTCTTCGCCTTACTTGATATCCATATATGAGATTCCCAGCCATCACTCTAATCTAGAGTCATCGCAGACATTGTCCAAGACTAAGTTTATTATCTTCTCCAACATTATAAACTCTGCCTCAGCTTCAAAACCTAATGTTCTAACGTTGCTGCTTTATAATGCTCACTGCTACCTCCCCCAGACCAGTCTTACTTACTTAAAGCCTACTCTACCGTAACTCCACTCGCGCTACTCAGTCCTCCAAACTTAATTAAAGCAACAAGCACAGAATCTGGCATTACTTAAATTCAAGTGTATTTAATAAGTGTGGTTATTCTAGTAGATTAAGTCAAATGTTTATGTTTTTTCCCTATTACAGAGCTAAATGACTCCACACTGTCAACAAGGGCTGTCAACAGATAGGCGTTTGTGTAATACCAGTATTGCAGACCCACGGTAACAAACTCCACTAGCACTCTGTTCATACGCCCCTTCCTCTATTCCTTCAGAACTTGAAGCGTCAGGAAAGAATGATGGATGGGCAAAGGGGTGGGTGGGGGAAGAATGCTGGAGCCCAGAGGACGAGGCCTCACTTCCGACTGCCACGCTACACCAATTCCAAGAGGTCCCCCGGCCTTCCGCAAGCCACAAGAAAAGGCGAATAGGACTCCAAGGCTTCTCGGGTGGTCAATAAGGGGAAAGACACAAAAAATATTGCTCTGAAGAAACAGTCTCTTGCTCGTTCAGAACTCACCCGTCAGGAGCGGCGTGGACGGCGCCATCTTGTGCCGGAAAGAGAAACTCATACGCTTGGGTCAGAGTTCACGACAACCGAACCCGGCCCCAACACGTCTCCCCCGGCGTGGAGGCGGTGAACAGGTGTTTCCGGGGCTACCAGCCTCGGAGCCAATTCACTTCCGGTTGGAGAGAGACGAGGCAAAGGAGCCCGAATGCGCACGCGCAGCTCTAAGGCTCTACTATTCGGAGCGTGGGAGGGCAGAGCTACGGCCGGTGCTCCTGCCTTCACCCTCCCTCTCTCTCTTTCTCAGCAGGCGGAGCTCGCACTTCCGCGGGGCGGAGCCCGCCCAGTGCTGACGTTGGCATCCGAACCCGAAGTAGTTCGCGGCGACGGGCTGCACTGTCCGGTTGTTGCGTTGCGCTTCCTTCCTCTTAGTCCACGCTCCAGGCGGCGGCCAGAGCGGCGGCGCGAGAATATCGCGGAGGCCTGCTTTCCTCCTCCCGAGTGGCCGCCTCGCTCGCCGGACAGCCCGGTGTCGTCAGCTAGTCGGCGGCCCGCGCCTCGCTAGCGCTCAGCCCCCCGCGCCTGCCGCGCCCAGGCCCAGGGACCCGAGCTAGCTTCCCGCCTGAGAGCCTTCTCGCTCCGGCGGCGCGGGCACCGGGAGCGGAGCGTCGGTCGCGGCGGCCCGAGAGGAGGCCAGCGAGTGAGACCGAGGGGTGGCCGGGGCAGGTGGTCGCGCCGCGAAGATGGTCGCCAAGCAGCGGATCCGTATGGCCAACGAGAAGCACAGCAAGAACATCACCCAGCGCGGCAACGTCGCCAAGACCTCGGTAAGGGACGAGTGGGAGCCCCTCTCGGTTCCGCAGCCGGGTCTAAGGCCCGGGCCCAGGGCCGCGTCGAGCTCTCCTCCCCAGACCCGGGCGGCTCAGGAGCCCGACGCCGCGAGCTGGACGCGAAGCTGGGAGCTCGGGGAGGTGGGAAACTCGGGAACGGTGAGGGGACCCAGCGACCTGGCCGGGGTGCAGGCGGTGGGAGCCCGGGTCAGAGAGGTTTTTTGCATTAGAAACCGTGGATTTTCCTTTTTGCAGAGAAATGCTCCCGAAGAGAAGGCGTCTGTAGGACCCTGGTTATTGGCTCTCTTCATTTTTGTTGTTTGTGGTTCTGGTAAGTGTTTTGGGGGCGACCATCGGGTAGGGTATTGGGTGACGGGGTTGGATGACGTGGTGACCCATCAATGGTGAATTCTACCCGCGTCTTCTCAACCCACCTGCCGGGAGCTCCGCATAATTCTATTTCATCTGAACCAAATTACTCGTCCCACATATGCACAGAGGGTGGTGCTCTAGAAACTTCTCCCAGCTGGATTTGAGCTCACAGGAGAGCAGAAAAAGGAGGTCAGGTCTTTAGTAATGGTCAAGTTGAAAGAAATTTAGACCAAAACAAAAATATGTCTAGGAATGAGAATGTAGAATATTTTGCAACGTTTGTAAAAGAGAAGCCTATGAACATTATGTACATATGGATGTTTGAACCTAATTTAACATGTTCCAGAATGTAATGTCTTTATGTCAAAACTGTGTATATTTTATAAAGTAAAGCTACTGTGAAGAATTGATTTACTATAGAGGAAGTGTACCTTGTTGGCAATTTAATGTGTGAGACAAATGTTTTTAGTTTAATTAAAGAAGCGTTTGACATATGGTAGGAAAAATTAGTTACGAGGGCAGACTGCTTTCAGAGTAGTAGACTCTTGCCTCTGCAAGTGGATTACAGAATGCCTTTCCTCTCTTCATTTATCATCTTAACATGCAAGCTGTTAATACGGAAGTACGTGTTTCTATTTTCCACATTCTGACATTTTAAAGTTACTGAGGTTTCTCTTAAACATTTTATTTTGCCTGTCTCCTAAACGTTCCAATTGGAAGCTTTCCTGATAAATGGCCAAGAGCCAAGCATTTTATGTAAGCTAAAGATTATTGAATTTCAGCTTTGTTAGAGTGAGGAAACATGCATATATAACAGGCCAAGTATACTTAATATTTAGGCTTAAACCAAAATAATTATGTGCTAGAAAAACCTGTTTGCTTTGGTGCTTTAGTTTCTTTCTAAAATGACTACTTACTTTGCTGTCTTAGGCATTTAGGCATAAAATTCAGGGAAACTCAGACAAAAAATAACTTATGGACATTTTGTTGTTCTGTTAAAGGAGGCCTGTCTTTACTTCGTATTACTATGAAGTTACATAGCATTTGCAAGTAATTGTAAGGGTACTCTTGGGTTTTTGAACTACCTTAATAAATATTTGTCAGTTGCTAGGCCTGTTGTATTCAAAGCATGCTTTAATATTTGCTCTTTCTCTTTACAGCAATTTTCCAGATTATTCAAAGTATCAGGATGGGCATGTGAAGTGACTGACCTTAAGATGTTTCCATTCTCCTGTGAATTTTAACTTGAACTCATTCCTGATGTTTGATACCCTGGTTAAAAACAATTCAGTAAAGCATCCTGCCTCAGAATGACTTTTCATATCATCCTTCATGTGTCATTCCAAGGTTTCTTCACAAGTCATTCCAAGTTTTCTAGTCCATACCACAGTGCCTTGCAAAAGCACCACACGAATAAAGCAATAAAATTTGATTGTTAAGCTACAGTAGTGGGCCCTACTTATTCAGTCAGTAAAGAGTAAGTCTTTAAAATGTGGTTATTAGAGAACAATATAGATAATTAGACTAAATTTGTGTAGACAAGGCCTAGATTTTATTAACCCTAATGTGTAGATGCAATTAGCTTAATTTAAAATTTGGAATCTTACAGTTTTTATATAGCTAGGCACTTTATTACTATCTCTTGAATTGAAAGCACACTCCCGTATAGGGTCATGTAACTGTCCTGTAATAAGGTGCTTATAAATGGAACAACTACACAGTTTAGCCTAGTTTTCCCACAATCTTTAGCACCTAAAATGTTTTAAAAAGCTTCTAAATGCCTATATAAAGGGAGATGCTTATAGCCACAACGTCTGTTTTAACAATATTATTTCTATTACACTACCTTGGATTTTGCATGAGCGAATATACTAACCTAAGATGCTATAAGAAAACTTGGTTGAGCATTTTGTAACTTAGTCACTTCAGTTTCACTAAAAGCAACCATGGTGGAGTAAAGTCAGGGAAAGTTCGTTTATGTCACCGTTGGTTTCACCAGAATTACTTTAATATATCAAAGGGGTCTATTATGCCGGACAACATTTTAGGGAAAAATACTACTAAAAACGGATGCCTCACCTGGATATACTGTTGAGTCCAACGTGCCATAACACATCTTAGCAGGTTAATAGCACTTTTAACACCAAAAAAAGGCACATCAACTAAAAAGTTACACTTAGTTTGGAAATGCTCTTTCTTGATCTATGATTAAAATTTTGTTAGGGTACTAGATGCATAAAAGTGTCATGTGAAATTAAATGGATTTACTGATAAGGGTCAGTCTTTAGTCTTCTGTATGATTTTATAGGTTATGATTGATCAGACTTCTTTTTACTAATGGTAAGGGTGAGTGATAAGGCAGGTTTTTTTTTGTTTTGTTTTGTTTTTTGACTTTCTGGTACTGTTGAAAGTTGTAAGTATTGGCTATTTAAATACTCAGCCATAACTTGAAAAAAGCCTGAGAGGTGTCTATGTGTTAATGAATTGGAAAGAAAGCTGCTTGCTTTGTTAATTGCCTCAGGATATCTCTTTAAAATAAGCTGTTTTAAGAGAAACAGATGGGAAATCTGCTACCTAGTCTATACACAGCGTGAACCTCAGAGCTTCTGATACCCCTAAGTATGGGAGGAAGTGAGTGAGAGGAGTGGTTAAGGACGTTTCGGAACTTGACTGCTCGGGAATAGGAATCAGCTGACCTTGGCCAGTAGGTTTTTATCTGCATTGTCACCTGCCTTTCTCACCCAGGAAATCAATACCTGCACTTGTTTCCCTCTTCAAAACAAGTGTCTTGGTTAACTAATTTTATTTTATTGTAACTTTAAAAGTGAAAGTTACTGTTCTAAATTCATAGCAGGTGCCTTATTCTTTGCTTTGAGTCAAATCATTCCATGTCAGAATTTCCCTTGATTTACTTAGATAATTGGCTTTAAGGTGTGGGGGTTTTTTTTTCTTTTTAAATGTACAGTGTTTTAATTTGACTGTTAAATTGTTATAGTGAGCAATCATTTTACAGATGTAAAGTTGCATTCCCTTTGTATTCTTGTGTAATTACCAATTGAGTGCATTTTCTATTAAGGATGGATTATGCATGTTTGGGTCAATGAAAGCTATGTCTTATTTGATTTATCCTTTAAAAATAAAGTTCCCTGAATATTTGATGCCTTCTAAAAGAAAATGACTTTATAGGGTTCTTATCTGAGTATACTTTTTTTTATAGTTAATAGAAAATGATTTTAAAGAACGCCTGGTATTATGTTGTACTTGAGTTAAAATAGTACCCAGAGGCACAGATGTAAGGTTTATAACTAGGATTAGGTAGCAAGAAAAATACATAAAAGCACAATGAATTAAATACTTCCCCGCCTAGGATTTATCCTCATCTCATTGTTTGAATCTGGTTCAAGGAAAAAGCACAGTTTTTTAAATCTCCTTTTCCCAATTGAATTTTATATATCATCTAATGTTGAATACAGTGTGAGAATAAATATTTTTTGTTGGGGTTGTCTACATTATCCAATTACTCTTTGTACTTTAGCTATAATGGGTTGAAGGAATTGTTAATGATTTCATTGTATCTATTGGGTTGTATATAATGTTGCTCAGAATAATTGAGTGGGCTTCCAAAATAAGTGAAGATTTTCATTGTAAAAGGATGCATTGTAATGGGCTTTGATTTACATTAAAGAAACATATATATTCACCTGCAGGGCCATGGTTCTTCTCACTAAGGTTCCTGGAGTTTGGTTGGCACAAAGGACTAACTACCATGTAGCACTGGATTATGTTCTTGGGAGGCTCATCGACAAAATTTTAGCATCTGTAAAATTTAGGACATCATCAAAGTTTCCACTTAGAAATTGTTCTGAAGTTTGATTTACCTTTACCTACCTTTATAGTTTTTTTCTTTAACTTGTCATTTTAGATGCAAACCACAACTTCAAGAGGCAGGAATTGGGTTCAGCAAATTCTGCAACCCTCCCTCAGAGAATCCTTCCCTGTCTAAATACAGGCCCACTCTAGCTGCTTGTACTTTCTTCGAGTTATGTTAGGACAAAAATGTCCTAATTTGGAAAGAGTGGTAATGAACAATAAAAGGCTAGGCTTCAAGCTGAAGAGACAAATTCAACTGTCTGGACTTAGTTCAAAGTAAATTCTGATACATCACAGAATCATAAAGATAGAAATGACATGGGAAATGTAGTCCAACTGCCTCAATATACAGATAAGTTAAAAAAATCCATTTATTCAATTAAGATTAAGTACCATGTGCCACACCTAGAGAGAGAGCTGTGACTACAAAGTCGCAGCACATGTGTTTTTCAGTCCAGGAGTGAGGAAAAACAATAAAAGGAAAAACGGCCTTAATTGTGACAGGTATTTCAAAGGAAAAGTAAAACCAGATCAATGGTGTCTTTGCCCTCACAGAGCTAGTGGAGGAAGAGCAGAAACCAGAACCAAGGTTTCCTGATCTCTAGAAACCATAGGAGTGATTGCAAAACATCCACACACAACACTTCTGTTTTCATGAGCTCTTTGCTTCTGCTTTTAGAAATGCTTGGACATTTTCATGTTGCCAATTTAAAGAAGAAAGAAAGAAAAAATAATTTGTCCTTTTATGGATGCAATTCCTGTTGAAAATGAATTTGTGACATTTATCATTGGCATTTCCTGGACAGTACAAAATTAACAAAGATCAATTCAGTAATGTTACTCACTAACATACTCGAGTACATTTGAAAAAATATGTATGTGTGATGTTAAAAAATATTTTTTATGTGCTAGCCTAGTAGTCAAAAAAATAGTCATGTGCCCTCCACAGATACAACGTTTCGGTGAATAAAGCGTGGGTGACTCTTTCCAGTGTGCAAATTTCTACTTTGGGATGCAGGTAGAATTAGAACAGATAAGCAAATTTAAATAATTAAAACTATGATTTCAATATCATTGAATGGGTCATTAGTAATAGGTTTTTCTTTTGAGAACATCAGACAGGAGAATGAGAATTGATTTTAGAGCTAGAAAGAACTTTAGAAATGATCTTGATTAGCCCATTTTATTTACACTAGAAATTATGGCCTAGAGAAGTTATCCTTCCCATCTTCCATGAACCAGTGGCAGAGCAAGGATCAGAAGATTGGTCTTGTGATGACCAAAATGGCTCTTTAGTATGCTGAGTGCCAAGAAATGGGTTCTTTAGGAATGTCTCTTTTTTTTTTTTAACCTTTGGAGATAATATATTAATTTCACTAAGCCCCGTGAGCATTTGATAAAAGGCAAAATCTGAAGATTTGCCAAACTTCAGTGGCTTCCCACTGCCACTGAGGTGAATTAACCCCTTTGCTTTTCAGAACATTTTACAACATAGCCTAGCCAATCTTTTCAGCCTTGTCCCCTGCATCTTCCTTCCATAGACCTGTTCTAGCCTGAACAGTATACCTTCATTTTTCAGACCCCTTGTGCTTTTTTTGTGTGCTTTTTTTTTTAATGCTTGCTTCCTTTATTTGTATAATTCACAGTAAAATTCAGATATGGTAACATTCCTTTCATTTATATGGAAAAAGAACAAATACATAATTGACCTTAAATACAGATATAAAATGGCCACTTGCCCACACACTCTGACTTGAGGGAGGTTATAAAAGCAAAAACAACAAAAAGTGTTAACTGTTGACTTTTGGCTCAAAATTTTTACCATTTTGAGTACTGTCCTCCCTGGGGTTCTGTTAAAATCATATATACATGAGATGATCATTACATTATCCAAGTTCAAGGTACATGAGATCTATTGTATTACTTTTATTTTGACTAGTGGAACTGGATAGCATTAAAATAATTTTTAATGATTTTAGAAGAAAGAATGGACTTCAAGAGAAAACTGATCCCCATAAACAGGCAGACCTCAGAGATATTGTGGGTTCAGGTTCCAGACCACCACAATAAAGTGAATATCTCAATAAAGCAAGTCATGCAAATTTTTTGATTTCCCAGTGCATATAAAAGTTACATTTATACTACACTGTAGTCTAGTAAGTGTGCAAAGCATTATGTCTTTAAAAAATGTACATACTGTAATTTAAAAATACTTGCTGTAAAAAATGCTAACCATTATCTGACAATGAAGGGTTGCCACAAACCCTCAATTTGTTTGAAAAAAAAAACCTGCCTAGGCATACCTCACTTTATTGCACTTTCCAGAGACGGCATTTTTTTTTTTTTTTTAACAAATTAAAGGTTGCAGCAACCCTGTGTTGGCCATCAGCACTGTTTTTCCAGCAGTATTTGCTCACTTCATGTCTCTATCACATTTTGATAATTCTTGCACTATTTCAAACATTTTCATTATTACTTTATTTGTTATGGTGAGCTGTGATTTCTTTTTAGCTTTACTAAGTAATTTATTTTTCTTCCAGTTGTATTGAGATATAATTGATATACAGCACTGTGTAAGTTTAAGATGTAGAGCATAATGATTTGACTTACACATATTGAAATGATTACCACAATAAGTTTAGTGAAAATCCTTCATCTCATATAGATAAAAAATTAAAGAAATAGGAAAAAAAATTTTTTTCCTTGTGATGATAACTCTTCAGGATTTACCCTCTTAACAACTTTCACATATAACATACTGCAATGTTAATTATGTTTATCATGGTGTACATTACATCCCTAGTACTTATCTATCTTATAACTGGAAGTTTGTACCTTTTGACTGTCTTCATCCAGTTCCGCCTCCCCCCACTACCACTACTCCCTCAGATCGGATCTCTTTTTCTATGAGTTGGTTTGTTTTTGAAGTGTAATTGACCTATAACACTATGTTATTTCCTGGTACACAGCATAGAAATGCAATATTTCTATACATTTCAAAATGATCACCATGTTAAGTCTAGTTATACTCTGTCACCATACAAAGACATTACATAATTATTGACTATATTCCCCACGGTGTACATTTCACACCCATGACTCATTTATTTTGCAACTGGAATTTTGTACCCCTTAATCTCCCTCACCTATCTCCTCCATCCACCCCCTTCCCCTCCGGCAAAGCCTCTTTGTCCTCTTGATACCTTGTGCTGTAAGTGTTTCTGTTCATGTTTTCCCTACATGACAATACTACCTAGCCTTCAAAGTCTAGCTTAAATTTCACTTCCTCTGTGACGTTTTCCCTTGCTGTCCGAATCCAAAACCCTCTCTTTGAGACTGATGACTCTGGGCCAGTTATCATATGTGATGTTTTCATATTTCTCAGTTTTGTTTCTTAGTTTTTCAGCTAGTATATGAAATCCTTAAGAATCATATCTTTCTTTTTCATTCTTTTTTCGTCTACTCTCACCACCCCCAAGGCTAATATGAAACTTTACACACATGGGGGAGCTCAACATTTTAACTGAGTAATCAAGTGAAAAAGAGCTACATTTCAGAATAATCTTTACAGTTAGAATGTGTCTTGTAAGATTGTCTACCACTGGTATAACAGTCATCCCAACTACTTCCAAACCTCGCTTTAGAATTCAGACCACCCCAGGAACAAACTCTTCCAAGACAGGCTTGATATTTGGAAATATATCAACCGTCATATTTGTCCTTCAGTTCCATATGAGAACCGTTCATAATGATCGTAACTGAGAAAACCAAAAAGTGCTTCACAAAGAAAGCTGACACCTCACCACACCAGTCTATCCGGTTATAAGGAAAGATTCAAACCACCAGGCTTGCTGTTTGGAACAGGTGCCTATGGGCTGTCAGCTGCTCTTTGTCCCCACGACTATCCTAGGGCACAGGAAGGGGCAAGTATGCCACACTAATTTGCCCTTCTCCACACCAGACTGCGGACCCAGAATGGCTCTGTGCCCCTCAAGCTGGGTCCAGATCCTCTCTTCACAGAGGAATTCCCCACAGCAAGGCCTCACCACCTTGTTTAACATTTAGGATGTGGGCTGCTTACCAAACTAGATCCCATACGTTGGGCAGAGGAGACTCCCAAGGCCCCTCTGGGTAAATGCTGTTCATGCTGCGGCACAGAGCTCCTGAGGAACGCTTAGCTCTTGTCCCCCAGGAGCGCCAGGGGACTGGGGTGAAGCACGAAGGCACTAAGAGTTTGTTTTCTATTTGAAGCACTGGGCACCAATGAATAAACAACGGTATAATCCAAGGTGCAAATGCAGATGCACCTGAGACAGACTGTAATTTCCAACAAAGCCCAAATCATAAAGATAAACACCGGGAGCACCCAAGCATGTTTCCGCCTAGCTCCAGCCTTGGTTCCCTGCGCACAGTGTACAGGTTAATTACAAATAGATTACACGAAGAAGGAAGGTGTCACAGAGAATGAAAACACGAAATCTGAAAGTCGTTTCTGCTTGATTGAGAACAGCATTAGGATTTTTTTCAAGGCAAGATCCTTTTCTTTTACTAAACATTACGTTAAAGTCCATCTGCACTGCCAAGTCCAGTCAGGGAAAGCAGACCCAGGGAGTTCAACACCCAGCCTGTGTCAGTGGTCTGCCTCCCATTACTCAGAGTGTGGCCAGGGGACCAACAGTACCCTGGAAGCCTGTTAGGGATGCAGAATCTCAGGCCTCATCCAAAGCCCATTGAGTCATACTTTTCCCAGGATTCCCAAGTGATTTGTATGCAAATTAAACTTTGAGAAATGTTGAAGAGGGTTAGGAGTTCCAAGGCCTTAAATTCTCCTGTGTCTTTGAGCTTGAGCTTCTTTGCCTTAGGAAAAGGAAACGCTTACCCTCCTGCAACTGTTATGAAACCTAATGATGGTAAAAGCACTTTGAAAAGTTAAAAATACTCTATGCAAATAACATTCCACCACCTCTGTGAATTGCAGAAACAGATCTCTGATAGGGGAAGGGGCCCTCCTCACTGAGAACAAAAAGGAAGGTAGCCTCCACATTTGACTTGGCAGGAAGTCCCTGGCTATTTTAGGATCACTTGCTGCTTATGTATCTTGAACTATAAGTTTACCTTTCCAAAGTTTTGCCTTCTGAATGGCTTCTACAAAACTTGTAGGGCTGTAACTAATGTGAGTTTTTACACGGTTTCCCTGTAGAGATGTATATAGAATTTCTCTTGTCTAGAAGTGAAAATTTCTGGGCATGTGGTATGTGCATCTCCAAATGTATTAAGTATGGTGAAATCATTATCCAAAAAGGTTTGTCAAAAAAGTAAACTTACATCAGCAATGTCTAAGAGTTCCTATATCCTCAAGTGCTCACTGAAATTTCATTTTATCAGACATTAACTGTTGCCCTTCTGATAAAGTTGTCTCAGTGTTGTTTTTCCTAATTTGCATATCTCTGATTCCTAGCAAGGTTGAGCAACTTTTCAAATGCTGGCTCTAAAGCCTGGGTTTGCATCTAATTTTTGTCACTTTGTATTTTTGTGACCTTGGGCAATCTGTTTAAGAATAAGTTTTCTCAACTATAAAATGAAATTAAATGAGCTAATGCATGTAAAGCACATAGAAAAGAGACTGGCATTGAGACAGAAGGGAAGTGGGCAGGGCATAACCGTGAAAAGAATGACACAGTAATTAGCACCAAGATGGTGGAAGATTCAACTACTAGTAGAACTTGAACTTCAATATACACTCACTGAAATACAACAGCATGCTAAATGGTACTTTCACAGGTGCCATGAGAGTTTTAAGGCTCACCATAAGAGGTCAAAGGGTGAGTGATGTCCCAGTTCCTGGGAATCCCGGCCCCTTCCCCAAACTAGTTGGAATAATCCTCCCACTTGTTAGCATATTAAGTTACCAAACCCATAAAAACTGACAACCCCCACAGCTCTTGGCCACTGTCCCATCTGAGTGAGAGACGGCCTGCACTGTCTATGGAGTGTGTATCTACTTTTACTTTAAACTAAGCACCCAACCCTGTACCTCGTGGACTTTCTCTTGCCTTCTGAAAAAGCCTGCACTCTGTTTATGGAGTATGTATCTCTCTGAATAAATCTGCCTTTACTCATTTGTAGCTTGCTCTTGAATTCTTTCCTGCATGAAGCCAAGGACCCACAATTGGGGGTGCGAATCCCAGGGACTCAGCTGAAACCTGGGGCATAGCCATCCTCTCGCCCCATATTTTTCCTGTGTCAGCATAATAAGATGCCCCAGATTCTCCTGAGATATTTCCTTCCCTGGATATGGAATTGGCTGTTTTCTCAAGGAGCTGTTGTTCTTTTTACCAGAATATATTCTTTAGAGATCACAACTTAAACTCTATGGACACTCATTGCTGCTAAGATTTTTAGTGAACAAAGCTAGAAAATATGCATTTTTAAAAGAAAATACAACATGAATTTATATTGATATTTCCAATTCAAATTTAAGATTACAGGTTTTCACTTATTTCTTGAATTTTATATTTGTATTCTTTCTTTCTTAAATTGAAAACCTTGGCTCCTAAGAACATTTATGTAGTTACTTAGTTGCTTTATCCTACTAAATATACAATTGTTTCAAATACAATAACAATTTTATTAACAATATGATTACTGAAAACAGTTTAAAAAAATTTCTTTGCCGTTCTTTTTGTCCTCCAGCAATATTTCATGAGGGATACAGAGTCAAGTTACTGACTATAAATCACCTGAAATTTCTCTCTGTACTTAGGCCACTAATTTATCAGAGTTAGTTTCATTTGTTCCATCTGATTTTTTTTTATTGAGTGTTACATTTAATTTTGATTTTTAGGATTTTCTTTTTTTTTTTCAAACAGCGTTATTCACATACCATGCAATTCACCCATTTATTAAAGTGAAAAATTAAATGGTTTTTAGTATATTCAGACTTGTGCAACCAGCACCACAATCAGAACATTTTCATCACCTCAAAAACAAACCTAGTACCCTTTGGCAATTACCACTCAATTATTCTCCCTCACTACATAAATTAAAGCAACCACTAATTTACTTTCTGTTTCTATGTATTTGTCACACACATTTCATATAGATGGAAACATTTAATATGTGGTATTTTGTGACTGGCTTCATCCTGTTGTAGCATATATCAGCACTTCACCCCTTTTTATGGCTGAACAATACTCCATTATATGGATATATCACACTTTGTGAATCCACTCATCAGTTGCTGGAGATGTGGGTTGTTTCTACCTTTGACTATTGAGAAGACGCTGCTATGAACATGTGTGGACAAGTTTTCGTGTGGACATAGTTCCATTTCTCTTAGATGTATACCTCAGAGTAGAATTGCTTGGTCAAATGGTAACTCTTTGTTTAACTTTTTTGAGGACTGCCAGATTGTATCCCAAAGGGGCTGCCCCACTTTACATTTCCCCAGCAGTGTATGAGGGTTCCAATTTCTCTATATCCTTGTCAATATTTGTTATTATTGTCTCTTTGTTTCTAGCCATCCTGGCGGGTGGGAAGTGGTATCTCACTGTGGTTTTGTTTTTATTTATTTATTTTATTGAACTATAGTTGATTTACAATGATGTGTTAGTTTCAGGTGTACAGCAAAGTGATTCAGTTATATATTATGTTCTTTTTCAGGTTGTTTTCATTATGGTTTTAATTTGCATTTCCCTGAAGGTGAGTGGTTTTCATGTGCTAATTAGCCAGGTGTACATCTTCTTTGGTGAAATACCTATGTAGATCCTGTGCTTATTTTTATTTTATTTTATTTTATTTTGGTAAGAACATTTAAACAATTGAGGTATAAGTGGTATATAACATTATATTAGTTTCGAGTGTGCAACATAATGATTAGATATTTGCAAGTATATTGCCAAATAATCACCACAATAATTCTAGTTAACATCTGTCCCCATATACAGTTATATAGTTTTTTCTTGTGATGGGAACTTTTAAGATTTACTCTCTCATAAATTTTCAAATATGCAGTACAGTATTATTAAATACAGTCACTATGCTGTGCATTACATCCTTATGGCTAATTTATTTCATAACTGGAATTTTGTACCTTTTGACCCCTTTCAGCCATATTGCCCTCTGGTAACCATCAGTCAAAGAGCACTTAAAAAATTGAGTTTTTTTTTATTGATTTGTATGAGATCTTGATATAATTCTACATACAAGTTCTTTATCAGATATATGATTTGCAAATATTTTCTCCCAGTCTCTAGGTTGTCTTTTTAACTTTATTTATTTATTTTTTTGGTGGTATAGTCAGTTTACAATGTTGTGTCAATTTCTGGTGTACAGCATAATGTTTCAGTCATACATATACATACAGATATTTCCTTTCATATTCTTTTTCATTATAGGTTACTATAAGACATTGAATATATTTCCCTGTGCTATACAGAAGAAATTTGTTAATCTATTGTATATGTAGTAGTTAGTATCTGCAAATCTCTAACTCCCAATTTATCCCTTCCCCTACTTTTAACTTTCTTGATAGTGTCTTTTAAAGCATGAAAGTTTTAAATTTAGATGAAGTCCAGTTTATCTACTTCTTTTGTTGCTTGTGCTTTTGGTGTCATATCTAAGGATTCACTGCCAAATCCAAGGTCATGAAGATTTACTCCCATGTTTTCTTCTGAGAGTTTTATAGTTTTGACTCTTAATCTAGTTCTTTATTCATTTTGAGCTTATTTTTGTATATGATATGAGGCAAGAGTGAATTTTGTTCCTTCGTTTGTGTCTATCCAGTTATCCCAGCACCATTTGTTGAAAAGACTATTATTTTCCTATTGAATTGTCCTGGCATTCTTTTTTTCTTTTTTTTTTAACGATTTATAATCATTTTACAATGTTGTGTCAAATTCCAGTGTTCAGCACAATTTTTCAGTCATACATGGACATATACACTCTCATTGTCACATTTTTTTCTCTGTGAGCTACCATAACGTTTTGTGTATATTTTCCTGTGCTATACAGTATAATCTTGTTTATCTATTCTACAATTTTGAAATCCCAGTCTATCCCTTCCCACCCTCTGCTCCCCTGGCAACCACAAGTCTGTATTCTCTGTCTATGAGTCTGTTTCTGTCCTGTATTTATGCTTTGTTTTTGTTTGTTTGTTTGTTTTTTAGATTCCACATATGAGCGATCTCATATGGTATTTTTCTTTCTCTTTCTGGCTTACTTCACTTTGAATGACATTCTCCAGGAGCATCCATGTTGCTGAAAATGGCGTTATGTTGTCGGTTTTTATGGCTGAGTAGTATTCCATTGTATAAATATACCACCTCTTCTTTATCCAGTCACCTGTTGATGGACATTTAGGCTGTTTCCATGTCTTGGCTATTGTAAATAGTGCTGCTGTGAACATTGGGGTGCAGGTGTCATCCTGAAGTAGGGTTCCTTCTGGATACAAGCCCAGGAGTGGGATTCCTGGGTCATATGGTAAGTCTATTCCTACTCTTTTGAGGAATCTCCACACTGTTTTCCATAGTGGCTGCACCAAACTGCATTCCCACCAGCAGTGTAGGAGGGTTCCCCTTTCTCCACAGCCTCCCCAGCATTTGTCATTTGTGGATTTTTGAATGACGGCCATTCTTACTGGTGTGAGGTGATACCTCATTGTAGTTTTGATTTGCATTTCTCTGATAATTAATGATATTGAGCATTTTTTCATGTGCCTATTGATCATTTGTATGTCTTCCTTGGAGAACTGCTTGTTTAGGTCTTCTGCCCATTTTTGGATTGGGTTGTTTTTTTCTTATTGTGTCGTATGAGCTGCTTATATATTCTGGAGATCAAGCCTTTGTCGGTTTCATTTGCAAAAATTTTCTCCCATTCCATATGTTGTCTTCTTGTTTTACTTATGGTTTCCTTTGCTGTGCAGAAGCTTGTAAGTTTCATTAGGTCCCATTTGTTTATTCTTGCTTTTATTTCTACTAGGAGAAAATTTTTGAAATGATGTCAGATAACGTTTTGCCTATGTTTTCCTCTAGGAGGTTTATTGTATCTTGTCTTATGTTTAAGTCTTTGATCCATTTTGAGTTGATTTTTGTATATGGTGTAAGGGGGTGTTCTAGCTTCATTGTTTTACATGCTGCTGTCCAGTTTTCCCAACACCATTTGCTGAACTGGCATTCTTTTTGAAAACTCAATTGACCACACACACACACACACACACACATACAGATACACATGGGTATATTTCTGAACTTTGAATGCTATTGCATTGATCTATATGACTAGCTTTATGCCAGTATCAGAATGTCTTGATTACTTTTGCTAGGTAATAAATTTTGAAATCAGGAGGTGTGAGTCATTCAATTATGTTTTTCCAAGATTATTTTGGCTATTCTGTGTCCCTTGAGTTTTTATATGAATTTTAGTATTTGAATATTAATTTCTACAAAGAAGTCAGCTGGCATTCTGGTAGGGATGATGTTGAATCTGTAGATTAGGAAGTATTGCCATTTTAATGATACACCTTAAACTTATACAATGTTATATGTCAATTATATCTTAACGAAGCTGTGAAAAAATGTATTCATCAGTGAAGCATCTGGGTCTGGATTTTTCTTTGTTGATAGTTTTTTTTTAAAAATTACAAATGCAGTCTCTGCTTGTTTAGGTCCAATTTTCCATTTCTTCTTGATTCAGTTTATGTCTTTTTAGGAATCTGTCCATTTTATATAAGTTATCTAATTTACTGGCATACAGTTGTTCATAATACTCCTTCACAATTCTTTTTATTTGTGTAAGATGAGTAGTAATGTCCCCCTTACATTTGAGCCTTCTTTTTCTCTTTCTCTTGATCCATCCAGCTAATGGTTTGTCAACTTTGTTGTTCTTTTCAGAGAACCCATTTTTCAGTTTATTTACTTCCTCTGTTGTTTTTCTATTTCTCTAATTTCTGCTCTATCGCCACTGGTGTTCTTGACTTGCTTGTCTGGGCATGAAACCTCTACTCTATGAATGAGCTAGG